>NC_140504.1:182410916-182703416 GCF_964339955.1 Pipistrellus hanaki
AGGCCTGTGCCCTCCGGGGCGTCCTCGTCTCACCTCGTCTGCTGGAGGGACTTTTCACTTCCGGGGAGCTGGACCCTGCAAGAGCCCGTGTCTCCTCCTGGCTTCTGTGCATCTGAGCTGGGAACTTAGCGATTCATGACCCCCTCCCCGCTCTCACACACAGCGCCCTCTTGTTTCCTAATGATCTCAAGAGCTGGCTCCCCTCGGCCCTCTGAGGGGGTCGCTGCAGGCTGAACCCCGCCTGTGTGTGTGAGTGCCTCTTCCTCATCCACAGGGACTCTGGTGCTGGCACATCTCTGGGACTTTGCTCACACTCCGTCTGAGTTCCCCTCTGTCCCAGGACCGCCCTTGCCCTGAGCTGTGCTGTCCGTCCAGGCGTGCGGCCGGACGGTCCGCGCTGCCGTTCATGGCCCTGACTCTGCTGAAGGGCAGGCCAGCTGCTCCGGAGGCTCCTCGTTTGGGGTCCGTTCCCTCTGATGAGCTCTGAGCTGGCACCTTCAGCTGAGCGGCCACAGGGGTGCTGGGTCCTGCCTGCATCCTCAGGGGCCCCTGCTTTGAATTGGCGCCCCCTCCTGGCGAAGTTCCCCGGGGGCCCCTGGTCTGGGCCAGCTGCCGGCTGCCGGGCCATCCACTCCCCCCCTCCCCCCAGCCCCGCGGAGGCATGGCGGGAGGAGGGAGACAGCGTGAGCAGCATTCCTCAGCAGACTTTTCATTCATTTGCTCACTTCGTCGTGTCCATGTGGCCTTCCTGGGTTCCTGTTTCAGTCAATGGATGATAACGTGTTATCATTTTTATTTATTTTTTATTTTTGATGCTCAAAGGTGGCTGGCGGGAGCCCCTTATTGCTGGGGCGTGTGTCCCCATCATTCTTCAAGCATTTCCTTGTTTTCTGGTAGAAAAAAAGTGTTCTGGGCCAATCTTGTCCGGTCCCTGGCCCAACCCTGGAACTGGCCGTTTCTTAAACGAAAGGCCTAGTTTTAAGTTTTCCATGCGATTCCCAAATGAGGTAGAACATACAGCTACTGTACCGTGTGCGTGCATGTGCGTGCGTGGCATAGGTGTGTGAGGAGGGCTTATTTATGAAGTGCCACGCTCAGAAACATGCCAGACGTTTTATAACCGTGTTTGGGCAGCTCTTTTTTTTTTTTTTTTTTTTTTTTTTTTTTTAAAAAAAGCACACTGGGCGCTTTAACAGCTGGGTGTGGGTGTCGGGCGATGTTGCCCTGGGCGGCGGGCGGTGGCTGCTTCGCCCCCGGGTCCGAGCGGCCCGTGCCCTCCACCTGGCGCCTGCGCCCGGGCCAGCGCACCGCGGCCGGAGCCAACACCGCTCTGCGCGTGCGGCCAAGGGCAACAGCCTGGGTCAACATCAGCTCGTGCAGGACGGGCCTGAGGAATGTGCACGGGGCCCGCGGCCTGGGGAGGGGGGCGGCCTCAGGAGCCCACAGGAGCCTGATGTCACTGCCCCAGCTGCCCCTGTGCAGACGGAGAAACCGAGGCTGGAGGTGGCAGGGGCTTGTCCTGGGTCCCAGTGTGAGCGGCAGGGCGAGCCATTAATTGTGTTTTCCTTTTAAAAAAAAAAAAATAAAGTGAAGGGAACCAGGTTTGCTAAAGTAATTGTGGTGATAGAAATGTTTTAGCCTCAGAAGCTACTGAGGTGGTTCATTCTATCCCAGTACAGTGTGACAAAAAAAAAAAAAAAAAAAAAAAAAAAAAAAATATGTATATATATATATATATTATTGATTTTTTTATAGAGAGGAAGAGAGAGGGATAGAGAGTTAGAAACATCGATGAGAGAGAAACATTGATCAGCTGCCTCCTGCACACCCCCTACTGGAGATGTGCCCGCAACCAAGGTACATGCCCTTGACCGGAGTTGAACCCAAGACCTTTCAGTCCGCAGGCCGATGCTTTATCCACTGAGACAAACCGGTTTCGGCTGTGTTTTCCTTTTTGTTTCTTCCTTTGGGGGGTCTGTGCTTTTGCCTTCGGCTCCGGGAGGCAGGCCAGCAAGCACTGGACTGGGAGTCGGGACTCCAGGTCCCAGGCCTGGTCCTGCCCAGTTCTGGGTGCAACTCGGGGATGTTACTGTCTCCTTCTTCCTTTATCTCTGGGGTCCCCACTCCTTGCCACTCTGCACCCCGGCTCCAGTGCGCCCGAGCAGCCATTCAGGTCCTCACACTCCACGGTCGCCAGGGGCCAGGCGGAGAGGCAGCATGTGTGAGGTGAGCCGAGGGGGTGGCAGGGAGAGGTGAGGACCGTGGCGAGCTGGGGAGCGTGCCCAGCACGAGGGCATTCAAAGCAAAACAGCACGAAACTCAGCGCGCCACGTGCTCACAGGAAGCTCCGAGCTGCAGGCCCAGCGGGCGGGAGGCCGGGAGACAGGCCACTTGCCATTTCTCCTTGTCACGCTGTCTCCCACACAGGACCCCGGTGGAGTGCGGAGCCTGGCTGGGGCCGCAGCATCCAGGCCTCGCGGAACACCCCCACGGTGCTTGGAGGTGCGGCCCGAGAAGCCAGGAGAGGGCCCAGGGGACCTGGGGGGTCGCTCGGTCCCTCTTCCAGCCGAGGCTGCTTCTCAGCCAGCGGCCGGGACGCGTGCCTGGCCCGCCCACCTCCTCATTATCTGTGGCTGCCGGCTTCCTATCGCCCAGCTCCAGCTGCTTCCCCTCCACCCCCTGCCACGAAGGAGAGGTCACTGGCCGCCAACCGCTGTCCACACCCTGACGCTGCTTCCCCGAGGCCCTGCCATTCGCAGAGAAACTGAGAACCAGTCCTCCTCACACCAGGCCAGCACTGAGTCCCAGCTCTGCCTGCTCTTGGAGGTAGGGTCCTCCGAAAGCCTCAGTTTTCCCACCTGTAAAATGGGAGAGGGAGGCAGTCCAGTCTTGCAGGGTCACTGGGTTGTTGTGAAGGTAAGAGGGTGTCCTACAAGGCAGGGGCTGTGTACGCACCTCCCCTCTCCCCCCATCTCCCAGGCCCACCCCGCACACCTGGCTTCCTGGATCTGCACCCTTTCCCTTCCAGTAACCCAGGTGGCCTGTGGGCAGACATCTAAGGGTAGCCACCCCGTGCCCAGCCTCACCCCTGCTGGGTAAGTCTCCACTCCTGACCCAACACACAAGCAGGATGAAAAAATGGCAAATTCAGGGCCTGATAAATGGTACAAACCAGGACACCTAAGTAACTCAGAAGAGGGAACGATCCAGAAACAATAGCAGAAAAGTACTAGAAAAAACATTGAGGAATATTTTTAGAATAAATATTTTAACAGATATTGTAACTGAAGATATCAATAAATTCAAGTACCTCTTAAAAAGATACTTAAAAAACAACAACAACAACAAAAACAACAACAAAAAACCCCCAACAACAACCACCCAGCAAGTTGAAGGCTAAACTGTGTAAAAATGCTTACCACTTCTATTACCAACAAGAAGTTTACTTCTTTAATATGTAAAGAGCACCTTAAAATCAATAAGAAATAGATCACCAGCCAGAAGGAAAAAAAATGGGCAAAGTTTGTAGAAGAGAAAATATAAATGGCTTCTAAACACACGAAAATATCCTTAACGTTGCTGGAAAGAAGAATTGAACTGCAATGCAAGCCACTTTTCACCTATCGTACTGGTCAAGATAAGAAGGTTTGATAGCTCAGTGTCGGTGAGGATGTGGGAAACAGGGCTGTGGGAGTATATGCTGGGTACAACCTCTGTGAAGAGCGATTTGTCAGTATGCAGTCTTTCACATGCTAGTAATTCCACTGTTAAGAAACTTATCTCACATGTGTACTCAAACGTGAGAGTGATGCACATACAATGAGATCAACGGCTGCTGTGTCTGTAATTGCAGAATTGGAGTTAGTCTAATACCCACTGGTTAAAGTTTACTTAGTGATGAGGGAGCCTCTCCAAGGAAGACTATGCAGCCATCACACAGCGGGGGAGCACTCTGTATGTACCCGAATGGGACAAGCTCCAAACTTGTGTAAGGTTTGCAGGCATTTAAAAAAAAAACAAAAAACATATTTTTATTGGTTTCAGAGAGGAAGGGGGAGGGAGAAGGAGAGCGAAACATCAGTGATGAGAGGGAATCATTGCACACCCTCGCTGCCTCCTGCACACCCTCTCCTGGGGATTGAGCCAGAAACCTGGGCATGTGCCCCTGACTGGGAATTGAACCGTGACCTCCTGGTTCATAGGTTGACGCTCCACCACTGAGCAACACCGGCCTGGCTGTGCTACCGTTTTCAGTAATGATGGTATAACGATATGTGTGTGTATATGCGTAAAAAACTTGGGAAAGAAATGCCAGCAGCCAGGTGTTAGTGTTGCCCCGGGGGTAGCTGTTGGACTGGGTTGGAAGGATACCAGTTTTCCCCTCTAGGTCCCTTTGTGCAGGTGCAGTTGCTACTTATTCAAAACTAACTGTAAAACATTGACTGGCAAGGGCACTGCCTCACCCGCAGGAAGCAGGGCTGATGGGAGAGCCTCAGGCATCACGAATGAAGGAGCAGAGAGGACAGAGCCTGTCTGCACCCTGTACCTCCCTCAGCACTGCTTTTCGGTCCGGGGCAGCGTCAGGAGGTGCTGTGGGTTGGTGGAGACGATGAAGGCTTCAAGCCTGAACCCCAACTCGAAGCGGGTCAACCAATCCACCACTGGGAGCCTCAGTTTCTCAGTCTGTAAAAAGGGGACACACCCAGTCCCTTTGCAGACTTAAAATGAGACCGTGCATGGGAAAGGCCAACCCTCCACAGGGGCTCTGTAACCCCTGGAGGTTCCGAGGGATGATGGGGTCAGTGATGTTTCCCTGGACGCCGTCACTGCCCCCCCGAGTCATTCCCGGGAACCCCCTAGGGGGCAGGGCTCAGGCCCCCCTCCTCGGAGGAGCACGTAGCCGCGTTGCTTAGCAGAGCCGCTGAGGGGTGGGGTGGAAAATGTCAACATCAGATTAGCCCGATGGGAAACAGCACTCGTTGCCAACCACAAACACCCCCACGTTTCCCTCCGGCACAAGGGGGTTTTGGGGAACTGGAGGGGGCCGGAGGCTGGTGACAGCAGTGACACCTTCAGGTCTAGCACCCCAAACCCTCTGGCCAAGGTATTGGGGGGTGGGACGCCCCTGCAGGTTTCTGGGCTCGTGGCTGCCCCACCACGCGGGATCCGGAAGAGCTCTGCCTTAGAGAAGGGCCTGCCTTCACGGGGGAGGGGCAGAGGTGCCCAAGAATGGGTCCTACAGGCTCTCCGGCGCCACGGCGGGTTCCCGAGCCAGCCAGGGCTCATTCAGAGCCAGCCTTTTGGGGGTGAGGTTGGCAGGGAGGACGGTGATGAGTTGGGGAGAGCAGGTACCTCCGAGGCCCTGTACCCAGCGCCGCATCTTCCCCGTCTCAGTCTCCACAGTAATTCTGCAAGAAGGGCCGGCCCACTGTTCCGCCCACTTTACAGATGAAGAAACAGAGGGAGCCGGTGAGCCTGGCTCTCAGCCACACAGCTTGCCCTGGGTGAAGGTGGGGTGTCCCTGCCAGGGGCTTCGGACTTCCCCTGCACCTGACTCCTGTCTAACGGAGGGGCCCGCTATTTTTAGATCGCCGGCTTCATTTCGATTATCCTTTTTACTAAGAGGCAGAATGGGTACCCCGGTCCCCGCGATGCTGTTCCTGGTCGTGTGGCTATTATTGGCTGCCGTCTTACCCAGCTGGGTTTTGGCGACTCGCGGGGGCTGCCACCTGGGGACCTGGCTTGCTCAGCCTCAGGCCCTCCTGACTGTGCAGAACCCACCCCCCCCCCCCGCCCCCGACTTTCCCGAATGGGGGCTGGGATGGAGCGGGCACCCTGCTCGAATGGCAGCCCATTCGCAGGCAGGACCTTGGCCTTGTCCACTGTTCTGTCCACGGGGCCTCGCACGGGGTCTGAGACAGTGTGGGAGCACAATAAATTAAGGTGACCAGACGGCCCGCTTTTGGCAGGACAGTCCGATCTTTAACAGTTTGTCCCACGTCCCGCGGCGTTTTAAAAAAGTCCTGATTCTTTCCAAAAAGCGGGCCGTCTGGTCACCTCACAATAAATGCTGAATGAGGAAGTGAGTGAGCAGCCACCTGTCCAATTAGCATGTCCACCTCTACTCCCCGATGAGGACCCTGGCATAGACCCAGCTTCCCCTGACCGTGAGACCAGGGCTGACCTGGGCCTGGGGCAGGGGGCAGCGGGGTGCCCAGAGCAGGGCTGGGGGACCCCGGGACAGCAGGCGGGTGCCGCCCAGCCTCGAGGCCCGGCTTCTCGACCTGCTCAGGGCCCTGCCCTGCACTGGCAGCGAGAGCACTTGGCCACAATCGGGCCCTTCAGCCTTCAGCTGGCCAGGGACGGGCCTTTCGGCGGCTGGTGGGGATTTATTGGCGGCGCTGAGAGGCTGCAGTTAGGAGGCTGGGCCGGTAGAGGGGCTGCCCCACTGTTTGCCCAGGGCGGAGGAACCTGAGGCAGCACGTCCATCCCCGCCAGGCTGGAGTGGCTCCAAGCGCTGGGCCCAGCAGCTCAGGATCAGGAACCTGCCTGGCCTGGGACTGGCCCAGGGGACCACTCCTTGAGGTTACACACAGGGAGCCCGAGGGTGGGGTGGGGCGTGGTTGTCCCCAAACCTGCAGGGGGGCTGTTCTCTGGTCCAGACCAGACCGGCTGGAGGAGGCTGGGAGCGGCAGCTGGGAAGGGGCACTTGCTGACATGCCCTCGTTCCTGTGGGTCCTTGTAACTGCCTCCCCACCAGGATGTCCCCGTGAGAACAGGGGTCTGTCCATCTTCCCCCCCCCCCCAATATATATTTATTGATTTTCCACAGAGAGGAAGGGAGAGGAATAGAGAGCTAGAAACACTGATGAGAGAGAAACATGGACCAGCTGCCTCCTGCACACCCCCCAGTGGGGATGTGCCCGCAACCAAGGTACAGCCCTTGATCGAAATCGAACCTGGGACCTTTTAGTCCGCAGACTGACGCTCTATCCACTGAGCCAAACCGGTTTTGGCAGGGGCCTGTCCATCTTGCCCTCTGCCGTGTCCCTTGTGGCTGACCGGTCCTCTTGCTGAATGGATGGATAAGTCGGGAGCCTAGGTCGGGTTCCTTTTATCACCTCGCACATGTCCCGAGGAGGGGGGCTCAGAGCGGGAGCAGAGGCTGCACGAGTCCATCAGCGCCCCCACTCTGTCTGTCTCTCTCTGCCCTGGACCTCGAGGCTGTGGCTTTTGTCCTCATGCTTCCCCAGGGGCTGCCGCCTCACTGGGCACTGTGCCTGCAATCCCGGCAGGAAGAGGGGAGGTAGGACAAAGGGTGGAGCAGGCATCGCTGATCTGTCCTTTGTCAGTCAGGGTCACCGTAGATTTGATTTCCTAGAAGTCCCCGAATAGTCAGCCGTGGTGCGTTGCTTTCTTACGTTTTTAAACCTCTCTCAGGGCCAGGGCCCTCGGCAGGCCTCTCACGTGTGTTGTTGGGTGGTTGTTGTGTTGGTTGGCTCAGTAAAAACCCCCGCTCCAGGGGAAATGCCCCAATGAGGTCATCCCACCGCAGTGCCCACGGCAGGTGTGCCGCCGCGGGACCTGGATCTCAGGTTCTTTCCGAGGAGGGTTGGCAACTGGCAGCAGGGAGGCGCTGGCCTTCTGGTCCTCGCAGCAGCCTGGGCCAGCGTGGCGATGCCCGCTCCCGAGCGCCAGAGCCGGGCAGAGGCCGGGTGGGGCTGCAGCCGGAGGGGAGGGGCGTGCCCGGCTCCAGGGTCAGCGCTCTGCTCCCCACAGACAGTGCCCGTCCTAACAGGTGCCGTCACTCCGTGGCCTCCTGCCCAGGGGCCTCTGCCTTTATGTATTTATCTTTCTTTTTTAAAATATATTTTTTATTGACTTCAGAGAGGAAGGGAGAGGGAGAGAGAGAAACATCGATGATGAGAGAGAATCATGGATCGGCTGCCTCTGGCACGCCCCACACTGGGAATCAAGCCCTCAGCCCGGGCCTGTGCCCGGACCCAGAATTGAACCATGACCTCCCGGTTTATGGGTTGACGTTCAACGGCTGAGACACGCTGGCCAGGAGCTTCTGCCTTTAGAGCCACGACAGCATGGACCGCCCAGTAGATGGCACGATGTGGCCCGGTGCAGCCGGTGACGGCTGAGCACCTGGGTGAGAGGCGGCCTCCTTGATGGGATGACCGAGAGACAGCCTCGGGGGCCCTGCCTACCTGGCTGGCTGGCTGGATACTGGAGGGCGTGCTGTCCCCAAGCCCAGGCCTGTGGCCGTTCTTGCCAGGCTGACCCTCGGAGGGACGGGAGAGGAGGGGCGGGATCCTGAGGTTTCATGCCAGGCCCCAGCCCCTGGTGGTGGGCATGCGAGGTTGCGGGCAGGATAAGGGCAGGGCGTGCGGTGGGATTCTCCAGTTCCCAGGCGGCAGCTCCAAACGTCAAAGATGGGAGTGAGGTGGGGAGGGCGGCAGGAGGGAATGCCCGGGAATGCCAGTGGTCTGGCAGGAAGCTGGACCTTCGGCCTGAGCAAGGTGCAGGGGCCCCAGCAGCTCCAGAGGGGAGAGGCCTGGAGCTGCCCGGGGCGGCCCCACTCACACACCTCCCCAGCAACTGTCCCTGAGCAGGACCTGAGGTCTCCTGATGCTGCTGACCAGCCATGCGCCCGCCCAGTGGCCGGTCGCTGCCCTCCTGGCCCTGCCAGGCACAGCTCAGCACCTCGGGGCTGCCTTCTGGTCTGGGCTGGGGCAGTGGAGGCCCCGCTGAGCTGGGAGCTGGGACAGGGCTGAGCTGAGGACAGAAACGATCGCAGCAGCGGTCAGAATCACACGATCCTGCCGCTGCGGCCTGACTCAGAGCCAGACTCTGCTCCGGGGAAGGACACAGGGCTGTCCAGCTCTTTGTTTAAACTTGGCCGAGCGGTGTGTTTATTTTTACCTCCAGGCATGTGGGTGAAGAGGGAAGTTCCGGGCATGCTCTGGCTTGACAAAGAAAACTTGTCACTTCCCTTGAGGCACAGAGCTGTCTGCGGACACCAGCGTGCGCCACAGCGGCAAATCATCCAACGAGACACACAGCCGCGGGATGGGCCGTCTCGATGGAAGATGCCGTTGTTGGTTGTGCACATCCCTCCTGAAGTCAGTGGGTTTTGAAAGCCTCCTTGGTCAGAAGCAACCGTTGGGAGGACAGTCTGCTAAGCAGTCCCGCTCCGTTTGGCTGTGACCTTGGAGCTGGAGAACAATTCCTCCCAATTATCCCGAGGACTGAGGTTTCCAAGGTCCACCCACTTTAGAAAGAGAGTTTAAAAAGTAGTCCACGGGAGTTCATGATGTGTCATTTGTGACAGAAGATGGCAGAATAGGAGTAAGGGGCATATTCATGGTGCTGCCCCTGTCCCCCGCCCCCTGCAAGGGCATTTTCTTATTGAATACTCACAGGCCATGAGATGGTTTTATCCCCACCCTACAGAGGAGGAAGCTGAGGCTCAGAGGAGTCCTCAAATCGTACAAGGTCACACAGTGAGGAAGTCAAGGGCTGTGCTTCTCAGGATGGGGGTGGGGATGAGGACTGTGGCTTCTGTGGGGTGGGCTTGGGCTCCAGTGTCAGAGGGACCTGGGATCCACTATGGACTCTGCAGAGGAGATGTATGAGTTTGCCGTTGCTGCTGTAACAAACTAGCCACAAATCAGCGGCGAGAAACAACACCAATGTATCATCTGATAGTTCTGGAGGTCAGAAACCCACAGTGGGACTCACTGGGCTAAAACCAAGGTGTCAGCAAGGCCGCAGTCCTTTGGACCGGGGCACACCTTCCTTCCTTTCCCAGCTTCCGCAAGAGGCCTGTGTTCCTGGGCTGCGGGCCAGCAGGTTAGCCTCTTCTGATCTCTATCTGACTCTGATATTCCCACTCTTACACGAACAGGGACCCTTCTGACTACATTGGGCCCACCTGGATATTCCAAGATAATCCCACCATCTCAAGATCCTTTATTTAATCACAGCTGCAAAGTCCTTTTGCCAAGTAAGGCAACATATGTTCACAGGATCCAGCCATTTAGATGTGGGTATTTGGGGGTGGGGGGTTCTGTATTCTGCCCACCGCACTGGGCTTGGTCAAGGGCATGGCCTCTGGGATAACAGCGATTCCTCTCTCAGGAGGTTCGGAGGAGGTGAAAAAAGAAGACTGGGATTCTGTCCTTAGAAAGCGACGGAGGTCTCCATCAAGGGACCAGCTGTTCCAGAGGCTGGGGACCCAGCAGAGAACACGTGATCTATCAGAAGTGTGCTTCTGGGAGGGAGCCGGCCTGGGAGATGTGGTCACTGGCCCCTCCTGGAGGCGTGGCCCGGGACTGCATCAGGCCCAGCTCTACCTCCCGCAGCCTGAGGGGGGTTGGTGGGAGGGCGGGAAGGGGAGCCGGGTGGGCCAGGAAGGGAGGAAACAAACAAGCTGGGTTTGCACATGACCTCATTTCACTGCCACCAAGGTGGAGCTTCTGCCTCTGGTTTGCAGATGTGGAAACAACAGCTCAGAGACCTCAAGCATCTTGTCTGACATCACACAGCGACTGCAAGATTTCTCACCCACCAGGATCCCTACACCCGTGGTGCCCACTCCACCTCCATGGCTGCTTGCCACACCTGCCTGCCTCCTGGCCTACGGTGGCTGTGATATTTTTCTTTAAATCAATGTATTGCTTTTTTTTTTTTTTTTTTTAAACTTAAATGCATCTATTTTAAAATGCGACCTTATATTACTCCCATACATGGAAAATCACGGAATTCACCAGCGGGGTATGTATATTTTTAAGATGCACACTTAAACGAATCTGTCATCCGTGGACCACATAAAACAGCTGACACCCAGTGCTGGCCTGTGAACATGCCTGTCTCTGAGGGTGCAGGGGGGCTGGAGGGGCAGCCTCTGGAACAGCGAGCCCCGGTCCAAGTCCCCATTCCGCCACGGGCTCCCGTGTGACTTTGGACAAATCCCTTCCCACCTCTGAGCCCCAGGTTCTTCATCTGCAAAGCAGGGACAATAAGAATACCTCCTGCCTAAACCAGTTTGGCTCAGTGGATAGAGCGTCGGCCTGAGGACTGAAGGGTCCCAGGTTCGATTCTGGTCAAGGGCAAGTACCTTGGTGGCGGGCACATCCCCAGTAGGGGGTGTGCAGAGGCAGCTGATGGATGTTTCTCTTCCATCGATGTTTCTAGCTCTCTATCCCTCTCTCTTCCTCTATAAAAAAATCAATAAAATATATATTAAAAAAAAAAAAGTACCTCCTTCAAAGGGCGGAGGTGAGGGTGAAAGGGTTAATCCGGGCCCATGCTTAGAGCGGGCAGGAATGAGTAGATAACAGTTGTTTTCCCAGTCTTCCAGCCCTGGCTGTGGATTCTGCCACCAGCAAGGACTGCTGTGTGATTTTAGGTGAACGCCTTGATGTCTTTGGGCCTCTGTTTCTCTCTCTGGAAATGGGCCTGGTGACAATGCCTGCTTCTAAGGTGGAGGTGAGCATCCAGCCTGCCGGGGGGGACGGGTGAAGACGCTTCCACAAGGCAGGCAGATGCTGACGGTGAAGGGCCTGCCCTTCCGGGAAGCCCCCTTCCGGAGGGGCAGGGGCCAGCCGCCTCCCAGGCGGGCGGGGGCCCCCCCAGCGGCCCCGCCCCATTGTGACGGCCTTGCCCCTGCCTGTCTGAGGGGCAGGAAGGAAGTGAGGAGGGCAGTGGCAGCTTCCCCTTTTCTGTCCTGCTCCGGGAGCCGGGCTTCTTCCCCCTCAGAGCCTCCGAGGAGGGGACAGCGGCACCATGGCTCTCGGCACGGCCGTCCGCCAGACCTGCTGCTGCTTCAACGTCCGCATCGCCACCACCGCCCTGGCCATCTACCATGTGGTGAGTGCGGGCTGGCCCGGGGCCCGGGGCCCGGGGGAGTGTGTGTGTGAGTGAGAGGGGGGACCTCTGGTCTCCTGAGCCCCTCCAGCTGGGCAGCCACCGGATGGCCGCTGCTCCCCACCTTTCTGTGGGCTCCTGCTTGGGTGTCACCTCCCTCCCTGTCCCCTGGCGGTAGGGGAGGGGACCCTGTAGCAGCCGCCTGAGCCGAACAATGGTGGAAGGAGGGGTCCTTGTAGCAAGGTAACATAGTTCACGCTCTCTCAGAAGCTCAGTTTGTCCCTCTGTAAAATGGGACAAGAGAGCAGCCCCAAGGTCAACCGGATGGCAACAGAACTCTAGAAGGGAAAGTGATCTGGGAGCCAGGACTCTTGGGAGAAGCGGGGGGCTGGGACTGCTGCCAGGAGGTGGGCCAGGCACAGGCATGGCTACCCCCCCCCCCGTCCCCCCCCCCCCCCCCCCCCCGGAATCTCTCTCTGTCTCCTCATGGAGGAAGGAAGGAGTCCTCGAGTTTACAGCCGGCCAAACACTGCCTTCTCCTCAGGAAGCCTTGAGGCTTTGTGCTAATGGATAGGGGGCCTGCCTGGCTCTGTCTCTTGGGGGGGGGGGGGGTCATCCCGAGTGGGGAGCAGGCCCAGCGGTTCCACTTCGGGGGCTGGTGTGCACCTGCCTGGTGTGGAGCCTTGACTCTGGGGGAGTCATAGCCCTCTGGGCCAGCGGTCCCCCATCTTAGTGGCTGAGGTCTGGGGCTCCCGCTCCCCCTCCCCATAACTCCAAGCCGTGCCCGGCCCCCCGGGCCTAGGCGCCTTCCCCCAGGGTGAGTCATGGCCTGTGGGGAGCAGTTCTCCCAGGAGCCTGGAAGGGCTTCCTCAAAACCAGCCCAGCCCGCAGGCGGCGGGGGCTGCGCTGAGCTTAGGCCTGGCTGCCTCCGCTTCCTGTGGAGGCCGGCGGGCCTGCGGTGCGGGAGCCCAGCCTGCAAGGGGTGAGGATGCTCTTCAGGGCACACGGCCTCTGGGTACGGTGCCCTGGGTGCAAGTCCTGCCCCGCCCCCACCTCCCCACTCCCTAGCTGTGCAGCCCTGGCTACTTGCTAAACCCCGCGGAATGTCAGCTTCCTGCTCCAAGGAAGGGCCACCCAGCAGCCTCTGGGGGGCCGCCTGTGAGGGGCACAAGTGTTACCCCCAGGGCAGTGCCTGACGCAGGCTGAGCCTCTTAGCGAGCAGGGTATTGGTCACCTGCAGTCACCCCGCAGCCCCCAGACGCTGGCTTGGGGCGGCGCTCCGAGGTCGCCCTGCCTGGCCTCTGCCAACGCAAGGCGATGCTGAGAGAAGGCTGGTGGCGTGGCTGTCCCCACACCAAGTCCTGTGGCCCCTTCAGCTCGGAGGTCGCCAACGTTCTCGGCAGATCAGGGTGGGTCCGCAGAGGAGGCCCCTCGGACCCTTACCCCCCCCCCCCCCCCCACTCTGCCACTAGCCAGCCGTCCTATTTGGGCAAGCCTCGCTCCTGGGCCTCAGCCTCCCTTTGTAAAAGGAAGGAGGTGTAGGGGGTGTGGACCGGCTCCGAGGTCTCAAACTCCAGCACCTGGGCAGGGGGTGGGGAGGGGGGGCAGGCGGTCATGGGAGTGAGCGTGGGGGGCAGCCGGACCTGCGGGGGGCCTGGGGCCTGTCCGGGCCACTCTGGCAGCTGCTCTCTGTTTCCGCCGATTGTTGCCATGAAGGCATGTGGGCTCTCCTGGTGTTTAGAGAAACAGGGAACACGGGCTTTGATGTCTTAGCTTCTGATGTTTCCAGTTGGTGACTGCTTCGAGGTAAAAAAAAACAACAACAAACCCCTGTGCAGGCCAAGCCGAAGCCACCTGCCGGCCGCCTGGGTGGGAGGCTGCCCTACAAGCTCTGGCCTCTGTGATCTGAAGGTTTCTCCTGAGGTCCTCACCTTAGGTCCTCACATTAAGTCATATCAGTGCCTGCCCTCAGAGGAAGGACCATCTGCGGGCAAACGATCAAGGGAGACCTCTTGGAGGTGGTGTCCTGGGCAGAGGCATAGAGTCCCGTGGTGTGGGGTGTGGGTGGGGCAGAAGGGGTGTGCTGAGGCGTGGAGGCCGAAGGACAGAGGCTTGTGCCGGAGACACTACACAGACCCGCCTCGAAGCTTCCGGCTGGCGAGCAGGAGGCGGGAGGGGCCGGGAGTGACAAGGGAAAGAGCCGGGACTTTCTCTGCTGATGTTTGGGGCTGGAGAGCGAACCCGTGGTTGTGGGGCCGGAGCTGTCTGTTGTGAGATGTTTGGCGGCATCCATGGCCACGGCCCACAGGGTGCCGATAGCACCCCCCGGCTGTTAACCAAAAACATTCCCACACGTTGCCGACGTCCTCTCCCTGGAGAAACACTTTACGGCGTGAGACACGGCAGCCATGGGATGCTCTGGAGTGGGAGGTGTGAGTAGAAGCCTGGAAACTGTCTGTCAGGCTCGAGCAGCTGTCTCTGGGCTGCGGTCCTTAGTTGATTCCAGTGGGGGGAGGGGGGGAGGGGAATAGGGAGGAGGGGAGGGGTCCTCCTCCTGCCCACTCTGTGACGGGGACTAGGGCTTCTCCTGTGGCCCAGCAGCCGGTGGCAGATGTGCTGTCAGGGCCTTGAACATCTGGATGGAAAAGGAGAAGTCACCGCCCAGATGTGTCAACCACCGAGCTCGCCTTCATCTGGAGCCAGCCGAGGGTGACCACGCTAGCGTATTGAGAGCTATTCGTGGACTCGGGCCTCTGGGGAGGGTTAAATCGGGCCCTTGGTGCCTCGGGTCGCGTTACACGCTATGGAGTCACAGGGAGCGTTATTCCTGGAGGGACCCTCTAGTGTCCGATGGCTGGAGGCCCTTCCGCAGGGTTTTGCTGGGCTTGGGGAGAAGATTCGCTGGGTCACAGGTGATTTCTAACCCAGACTTGCGCAGGTAGGGGAAGGAGAGGACTTTCTTACAGTGGCCACGTGGGTCCTGGCTTGTCTGGCGATCCTATGTGTGCCCTAAGTCAGTGGTAGGGGGGCGGGGGGAGCCCTAGAAGATCCTTCTGCCCAGAGGGATTTCCTTCCCTGACCTTGAATTCCATTGGAAGTGCATTGCCTCGGGGAGAGCTCACAGCTGCTGTGATTCTGACCCTGGAGCAGCAGGATACGGTGAGGAGGGAGGGCCCTGGCCCTAGTCATCTCTGGGTGATAGGATTGTGAGCTCAGGTTGTTCTCAGCTTTTCTCTGTTCTTCCTCTGGTATCGTGGGCACGACTGCTTTTAAAAAGGACCTCTTGATTTGGAATGGTTTGGGTTTGCAGAGCAGTGTTGAACAGAGCCCAGAGTCTGTGTCTACTCCACACCAGGCTTCCCTCGTTGCCAACATCTCACATTAAGGAGGCACAGGGGTCACAGTTGCTGAGCTAGTACCGTCCCCTGTTATTAACTGAAGTCCGTCCTTCGTTCCGACCCCTCCGCTGTCCCCGATGCCCCTTTCCTGTCCCGGGAGCTCCTCCAGCCTCCCCTGTCACCCTGAGGCCTTCGGTTCCTCTCGGCTGAGGCGGTTTCTCAGGTTTTCCTCGTTGGCGATGGCCTTGACCGTGGTGAGGGTACCGGGGAGGCACTGTGCCGGATATCCCTCAGAGGGGCTTGCCTGACAGCTTCCGCGTGGCTGGACTGGAGGGACGTGCTTTTGAGAGGAAGACGGCAGAGGCAAAGCTGTTCTCAGCTCATCATCACATCACATCACTGTTGACCTTGATCCCCTGGCTGAGTGCTGTCAACAGCCTTTTCCACCGTGAAGTGACTGTACCGCCCCCTCCCCCACCCCGCTCTCGTGGGCAGGAAGTCACTGTGCACAGCCCACACGTAAGGAAGAGGGAGGTGTGCTCCCTTCTTGAGGGCAGCGTCGCTACATAAATTATTTTATTTTTTTTTAAAAAAATATTTTATTGATTTTTTACATGGAGGAAGGGAGAGGGAGAGAGAGTTAGAAGCATTGATGAGAGAGAAACATCAGTCAGCTGCCTCTTGCACACCTCCTACTGCGGATATACCCACAATCTAGGTACACGCCCTTGACCGGAATCGAACCCGGGACCTTTCAGTCCACAGTCTGACGCTCTGTCCACTGAGCCAAACCGGTTAGGGCTACATAAATTATTTTAAATTCCTCATGGGACATTTGTTAGTTCTCCTCATTTATTACATAAATAAGGGGCTGATTTATGTTTTTATCAGCTTGGCCTCCGGCATATTTATTTTATACTTTGGCTTCTAATCCAATGCTACTTTGTTTATTTGGTCGCTCGAGTGTGTACTGCTTTTTAAATTGGGAAAAAAAAAAAAAGCAAAGCAGCCTCTGTTATGTCAAGAGTCTCTAGTGAGTACAGATACATGTCTTCATTTTTCACGCTCGGCCCCGGGCCAGGGCCCAGGCCTGGCTCCTTCCTGGCCTCTGCCCTCCAGGGGTTCGAGTCTGTCCCGGAAACGCTGTGACTGTGACTCTGATGGGTGACAGCGCTGGTGATGGGGTGCCGAGGAGGGGTCTTCACCCAGCCCCTGGTGGAGAGAGAGGCTCCAGGAAAGGCTTCTTGGAGGAGGCCCGAGAGCTAACTCTGAGCAGGACTTCACTTGGGTATGTTGGGGAGGAAAGGGAGGGGACAGCATGAGCAAGGCTTGGCGGTGGGGAGACCATGTGATGCTGAGACATTATCAGGCTGGGCTGGAGGAAGGAGGGCTGTGAGGAGCGGTGGGGGATGCGGGAGAGGTGACCAGCGGTGGGACTGGACCAAGTCCCTCGCTTCTTTCAGGCTTCATAGCAAAACGCTGGATCTCTGCCTGGCCCAATCCTCACATTTTACAGAGGAGAAGACAGAGGTCCAGGAGGGGTCACCCGAGGTGGAGGGGGTGTGAGCAAGGCCTTGGCACCCAGGTGTGCGGAATAAGCCCGGCAGAGAACAAATGAATTATTTTCCTGGCTCACAGGCCAGGGGTGGTTAGGTGTCTGGATGCCCTTCATTTCTTCTTTTTGCTTCCACCTCCAGGAAGCCTCCCCAGATTTTCTTCTTCTTTGAATTCCAGGGGCTCCTCTCTCTGTTCCACTTTGAGATAGGAGAGATCACAGACTTGTCTGCATCACTTACACTCCATGTGACCTTGAGCAGGCAGGCCTCTTTGCTGGCTGGGCCTCGGTTTCCTCACCCATTCAATGGGGCTAGTAGTCCCTGTCTCCAGGGTAACCGTTTCCAGGTATTGAGCCCATGAGGCCCCAGTGGAGTGGGCGGCGGGAGCTGGCAGGCAAGGCCCAGCGTTGTTCGCCAGAGCAGACCTCAGAGGCCACGCTCCTTTTCAAATCTCAGCTGCTTGGGGCCTTAAAATAGGCCCCAACGGTCGGGCGGTGAAAGCCCCAGATGAGAATCTGTTAGGTTCTTTACCTTCACGCCCAGTGCCCCCGTGTGGGCCAGAGAAGCCTTCACGCCTGATGCTCCCGTGTGGGGCGAGAGGCCTGGCCCTGTGGGCCCTTCCTGCAGGGCTGGGGAGGTGAGGGGAAGGGATAGGGTGGGGTGTCTGCCTCTCCCCAGCACCATGGCCGAGGGAACGAGTGGTGCTCCTCACCCCAGGCCTGTGCATCCCACCGTCTAGCTCAGTGGTCGGCAAACTCATTAGTCAACAGAGCCAAATACCAACGATACGATGATTAGAATTTCTTTGGAGAGCTGAATTTTTTAAACTTAAGCTTCTTCTAACGCCACTTCTTCAAAATAGACTCACCCAGGCTGTGGTCCTTTGTGGAAGAGCCACACTCAAGGAGCCAAAGAGCTGCATGTAGCTCAAGAGCCGCTGTTTGCTGAGCACGGGTCCAGCTTATAAAACGTTGAGGGCCCACGAGGTGGCTGGACCCATGAGGCCAAGGGGAGAGGCGCGCGGGGCCCTCTGTGGCCAAAGAGGCTCTTGGTGCTGCACCAGGTCAGTCACCTGTGTGAGGTGAGCTGGGCTGCCCGACCCTAGCCTGGGCCTCATCCTCTCCCCAGCGGCCTGGGTCTCAGGCCCAAAGGAAGGGCAGGAGGAGGCTCTGGGAATGGCTGGCGGTGGTGGTCCAGTCGTTGGGGTCGCCTTGGTGGGAGATACTCACCGCTGTCAGAGGGCCTCTGCGGGGGGGAGACACCGGCCTGGGAGAGGGTCCTCCTGATGCAGGGACTGGGCCTGCTCAGACCGGTGTGGCGGGAGGGCAGGGCCTGGGGGGCCGAGGGTTCTTGGTCACCACCCTGTCCCCGAGCTCCCAGGAAGCGAGGCTGTCATTTGCAGCTGGGGCAGCGGTCTGGAACTAGGACTCGGCTCTGAGGTCACAGTGAGGCCTGTGTGGGTCTCCCAGGGGACCCTGCATTGACGGAGGGGAAGCGGGTACAGAACACCCAATGAGGCGTGCAGCTGAACAAGGAGCTGTGCAGAGCGGGCCTGCTGGCTCCCTGCCCTTCCATCCTCAGCCCGGGCGGGGCCAGGGTGTCCCTTCCAGCCTCAGTGTCCTCCCCTGTCAAATGGGGGTCAGCGACCATGACCTGCAGAGCTGCTCGGAGACGCCAAAAAGAGCAGGTGGCCTCACACCTGGCACCTAGTGAGTGCCCCACGAATGGCAGCTGCCGCCAGAGCCCCCACCTGACAGAGGAGGAAACGGAGGCTCAGAGCGGCCGGCTCTTCTGTGCTCCAGACTGTGGTTGGGGAGGGGTCAGGGGTGGGGGGACCATCGGCTGTAATATCCGATTGGGAGCCTCGTCCCGATCGCCTTTTTTCTTTTAAGCAATCTTGATTGAAGGGCAGCTGACACGCGCGTTCCGTGGGCTTCAGGCGTTGGGCACAGTGATTCTGGGCGGCTGTGCCTCACCGTGCGGCCACGGCGATGTGTCTCGTCCCAGCGCTGTCACCGAGCAGAGTGATGCTGATGGTGCATTCCCGGTGCCCCCTCCACATCCCCGTGGCTCACCCCGTTTACAGCTGGGAGTTCGCACCTCTTGTTCGGGGAGCCTGGCTCTTATTAGCACGGAGCCCGCGTGGGAAGACATGTCTCCATTTCCCTGCAAAACGGGGCAGACAGTCCTGTTAGCAGAATCTGCCTCCCAGGACGAAGCGAGGGCGGGGGAGGTGGGAGTCTGCGTTCAGAAGACCTGTCCTCCCATAATGCTCAGCTGTAAGAGCAAAGCTTATCATCATGGGGCGGGTGTGTGTGTGTGTGTGTGTGTGTGTGTTTGGGCGGGTGTGTTTGCTCTGAACGGGAATAGGGAAGTCATGGTTCATGGGGATAGACTGTGGGGTGCGGGCCACTTCCCTAGAACCCAAAGAGGAGGAGGACTAGGGCTTAGGTCAGGCCCCTGAGTGTCGGCCCATAGAAGATTTGATAATGTAGTCTCCATCCTCTCCCTCCCCTGCCCCCACCTCCCTGCATGTGGAAAGCCCCTGGAAGTCATTAGGGCAGGAACTTTTTAAAAAAATGTATTTTATTGATTTTTTACAGAGAGGAAGAGAGAGGGATAGAGAGTTAGAAACATCAACGAGCGAGAATCATCAATCAGCTGCCTCTTGCACACCCCCCACTGGGGATGTGCCCGCAACCAAGATACATGCCCTTGACCAGAATCGAACCTGGGACCTTTCAGTCCGCAGGCCGACACTCTATCCACTGAGCCAAACCGGTTTCAGCTAGGGCAGGAACTTGATCCTCCATGCCCGTTTCTTGCCATTTTGCCTTCTTTCATCGGGGCAGGTCCGGAAGGGCAGAGGCCAGAGGGCAGAGGGCATGCCTCGCTGGGCTGCCACAGGCCCCGCACGGGCGTTCCCACGAGGCCCCGGGGCAGAGCGGGCCGCTCCCTGTCCGGTGCTCCGGTCCCTGTTCCAGGCTGCGGGTGTGCACAGCGTGCGGGGCGTCCACACGGCGGCCAGCCGGCCTTTGCCCAAGCGCTTCCCTCCGGTCCCCGCCAGCCCCAGAGTCACGCCTTCGGAAAACCCTGTGCCCCCCAGCGTCTCCCACATCCTTCCCCCAGCCCAGCCACACGGCAGCTACCATTTCCTGGCCTACTGTGTGCCAGGCACATGGGTCACCCCCAGTCACAGCTCCCCGAGGGAAACTTCTTGCCGTTTCCTCAATGCACCTCATCCACGTTTGCTTTTTCCTCCTGCCTGCCATGCCCTCTGCCTGCAGCACCTTCCCATGTCCTTTGGGAGAATCATCAAGACTTACCGCCTCTCAGAAGCCGGAGCTCCCTGCACCCACCCCCTCCCAGGGCGGCTCACGGCTGAGGGGGGGGGTCAGCTCCAGGGTCTGACCCAGAGGAGGGGTCAGCCCCAGGGTCTCTATTTTATTTCACCTTTGTAGACCTTTTATGGATGTGTAACTGGCCTATCACCACCACACATCTGGACAAACTTCAGCAGAGCGAGCACACCCGTGCAATCGCTACTCACATGATCGTAGCTGTTACCACCACGCCAGACCCAGCAACAGTCACCTCTACCCAGATAAGGAAATAGGATAGGACCAGCACCCGGAGACCCCCAATCCCTCCCGCCGCTGCCACTCCCCTGCCCCACTGACTGCCCCCAACATGCGAGGCTCTAGGCCACCCGGGGGTGAGGTCACACACACGTGCAGCTCCTTTTCTCAGCAGTGTGTCTGCGAGCTTCCCCCATGTTGCTGTGTGCTCATCCCTCTGCCCTCGCCCGTCAAGTATTGTGTGTCATGAACATAGAAAGTGCATTTGCCTGTCCTGTTGGGGGTGGGAGTGGGGTGGGGGATATGGGCCGTTGCCAGCTTAGGGCAGTTACCAATAGCGTGGCCACTGCACGGGGACCTGGGGCTTGATTCCTACTCACCAGTGCTTTTGCAGGCCAGTCCGTCCTCTGAATCTCTAACTTTGGGGACAGGCCTATGTTCTGCAGACGCGGCGGCTGGGCCAGGGGAGGAGAGCGGCAGGCGGAGCGGACAGGGACAGAGATGGGAGGACAGGAGGCGGCAGCCCCAGAGAGGAGCGGGCTCTGGGCAGGTGGGGCGGCCGGGCTGGGGCTGCAGCTGAGCCTCGGCTCTGAGGCTCTGAGAGGGGGAGTCGCGATGGTATCTGGGCCGCTGGGGATGTGGTTGCGGAGATAATGCTGCAGGGGAACGGCCCCCACCGGTGCCCCCTGATTAGCTGCGGCAGGAAGTGCGGGCTGGGGGCGGGGAGCTTCCTCTTGCCGCTGGTGCGTCTGGTTCTCTTCTCCTTCCAGAAAACTGGGGGGGAGGGGGTGCGGTGCACAGGGAAAGCAGGGTGAGCCTGGGAGGTCGGGAAGACGGAGCTCCAGGCTGAGGCTGACAGCAGGGATGATGGTGGTGGCCTCGGTGTGCTGGGGCCCTGCAGCCCCAGGCCTCCCGGCGGAGGGTCAGGCTGAGGACAGGAAAGGGTGTGGCCGGGGGGGTCCGGTTTGCAGCCTGCGTTATCTGTGGGAGACTCCAGCTTGGCCTCTGAGAAGTCACACACAGGCCCCGCTCTCTTCGTGGGGAAGTGGGGGGCCATCGACCTCACAGGCCTATCAGGAGGCAGCAGAGAAGGTCACGGACGGATTTGTGACCTCGCACCGCAGGGACATGGCGGGGGCCCGCGGAGGGCTGATCTGTCAAGTGGAGCCCCTGAAATCTCAGAGGGGGTGTCTGCCTGCTTCTGAGAGGCTGGGTCCTGCACTGCCAGGAGGCCAAGAGAGTGGGCCCACCTTCTGGGGAGGGAAGTGGCATTTGAGCCCCACACGAAGGGGTCCAGTATCCCCATCATCTTCATCACCACCCCCGTATCCTGATGTCACCACCCCCTCCAGCAGCAGCAGCAGCAGCAGCAAGGCCGTGTGAGTGATCGCTGCAGTTAACCGCCACTCACCAGCATCACTTTAATCGCCACCAGCGTGGCCACACCCACTGCCGCCTCTGTAATCACCGCTCACATGATCGTGGCTGTTCCCGCCACACCAGACCCCGCGGCACGCAAGCCGTCCCCCCACCTCCCAGCCCGGTCCCCACGGCGGGCCTCTCCCCGCCAGACTTCCTTTTTTTTAAAAAAAAAAAATATTTTTATTGATTTTTTACAGAGAGGAGGAGAGAGGGATAGAGAGCTAGAAACGTCCATGAGAAAGAAACATCGACCAGCTACCTCCTGCACACCCCCAGCAACCAATGTACATGCCCTTGGCCGGAATCGAACCTAGGACCTTTCAGTCTGCAGACTGACGCTCTACCACTGAGCCAAACCGGTTTCGGCTCCCCGCCAGACTTCTTCCATTACACTCAGCTGTGGCATCACGTCCCACGGCGAAGGCCATGCTCAGGAGGGCCCCGTGCCCCTGCAGCCCGGTTTCCCTCTCCTCCCATGGGCCCTGCCCCTGTTTGTCAGCTGAAGCTCTCGGTGGCCTCTCAGAGCCACCAGGAGGACAAACAAGAGCGCCCGCCGGCCGCTCGCCCGCGGCTCAGCTTGGGGAAGTGGTGCTGGCGATTGAGAAAGAAGGAGCTGGGTGGGGGTGGGGGTGGGAACAGAAACCAGGGGGAAGCAGAGAGAAGGGCTAAAAAGAGGAATGGAGAGCGGGGGTGGCAGGGAGGGCGGTTGGCAAGGCCAGGACTGACTCAGTCTGGCAGCCTGAGCCCTAACGTGGCCCCGGGAGGAGGGAGGCCGGTCCTGGCTCCACAGCAGACTTCCCTGCGACACCGTGGGCTGCTTTCTCCTCCTCTCCGAGCGCCGTTCCCCCTCCGGGACCCCCTCAGGGAAGAGGCGTTCCGCCCGTGTCCCCGGACCTGCACTGCCAGGTGCCAGGCCTCTGCACATGACATTCCTTTCTCCAGGAGCGCGTTTCTCTCTCCCCATCGGAAAACCGCTCTTTGTCCGGCAAAAGCATCTCAGGCTTTCCCCGCTGGTGACATCCCCCCTGAGGTCTCCGGGCGGCGGGGATCACTGCTTCCTCAGGGACCCTCACGCCTGTGTGCTCCCGGTCATGGCTCTGAACACACTGGTCACTTAGCAGTCCCCCCGGAGGACTGTGGCACCTGCTCGTCGCCAGGGTCTTGGCTTACCCAGGGCCTGGGCGTGGCCTGTGCTCAGAGAGTATTTGCTGGAAGGGGAAGAAGGAACACCCACAAGGTTCGTGAACACTGCCCCGCAGTGCTGGTTTAGTAGGGGTGTCGAAGGGGCCAAAATCTAAAATCCAGCCTAAATCGCTGGCCGAATGGTTTACTGAACAGTCATAAACTGACAATGTCATAAACTGACAGCGGAGTGCAGTGATGACAGCGCGGTGCGGGCCACATTGCAAGGCCTGGCGGGCTGGATTTGGCCCGCGGGCCTTGTGTTTGACACATGTGGTTTAGGGCGTGCTGTCTGTCTGTCTGTCTGTCTGACTCCGGGCCGCCTGCCATTCGACCGGAGAGTGACCTTACAAGGCAGGGCCGGTTATTACACCCATTTCCCAGATGAGGAGACTGAGGCTCAGAGAGGTTAACGGTTCACTTAAGAGGCTAAAGCTCAGCTTAGGCCCAGGACCACCTGACTCTAGCACCGTGCTCTTCACCGCATGGTTTCCCCGTGCAGAGTTAAGGACTAGGGAGAGGGAAGACGCAGTAACGGAGGGACAGTGGGTGCGTGAGCGCTGTCTGCCTGGGCTCTATAGGAGAGAAGCCCTGTCCCAGGAGGGTGTGGGTCACGGCCCAGCCAGGCTCTCGGCGCTCAGGGAGAGGGCAGTGCTGTGTCCAGGTGGAAGCCGGGTGAGGTGAGCGGAGCGGATGGCCTGGGAAATCGGGGCTCCTGGGTTTTCCGGGCCTCTCCCAGCAGATGCTGAAGGTAAGCCAGGTACTTTTCCGAAATGGCAAATGTCTTGGTTCCAGGCTTGGGTGGAGCAGTGAGGGCGGTCGGATGAGCAGGGTGCAGCTCAGGGCTGGAGCCTGGGTGCGATACGCCACAATTTGCAGAAGTTCCACTGCCCTGACTCTCCTGTGCTCAATCGTCCCGGTGGAGCTGGGTGCAAACGGGGTGACTCTGCTTGTTGACAGGGGTGGGGGGGAAGGAGGAGGGGAACACAGGCCAGGGAGGAGCCAGGACCTGGCTAGGCTAGGACAGCAGTGAGGCTGTGGGGGAGCTCCCCTCCCCCCTGTAGTGCTCTAGCTGCTATGCCCTGAACCCCGAGTCTCTGGGGCTGGGCAAGGATGGGCAGAGGCTTGGTGTGACCTGGGGCTGAGCCCCGGAGCAGCCACTTGGCCTTGGGTGGAGCCCTGGGCCCTGGGCGCACAGGTACCAGGGTTCAAATCCCAGCTGGACCACCTGCCCCAGAGCATGTGATTTCTCTCCTCTGAGCCTCCGCTTCCTCATCGGTAACACGGGGAACACGCTGCCGTTCTGGTAGTGTTTGGCAGTTTGTGGTGCAGACCTGTGAGTACCGATCTGAGCACACCGTGGCTGCTCCCTAAATGTCGATTCCTCACCATCCCATCTAGGCTGTGGAGTCTCCTCTCTTTCTCCTGGATTGGGGACCTGTGTCTTTGTGGGAGGTTAGGGGTCCGAGGAGGGTCTGAGTCAGGCCCCGAGGCTGCCTGGGGCTGTGACCCGGGGCTGGCTCCTGCCCTTCGGAGCCTCAGGGTTTCCATCTGGTGAAAGCGGACGGAATCGCCTCTCCCTGTACAGGAGTGCCGAGGAGGTGAAACGGGTGAAGATGGGGGGCTACAGGGCGCCCCGCTCTGGTGCTCGCTGCTGCGTCTTACGTAAGCTGCGGGCAGGACAGGGACTCCAAGGGGAAGGAGGAGAAGCGCGTCCCTCTCTGACTCCACGGGGGCGCTGACGTGAGAGAGGGGGCGGGGAGCAGGCCTCACAGAGCCAGGAGGCTGGGGGACGCTGGGAGGACCGGGAGAGGGGGTGAGAACCACACTCTTCAGCCCCAGTTTGAATCCTGGCCCTACAGACTGCAGACTGGGGAGCCCGGGACCTCGCTGAGCCTCACTGTCCCCATCTTTGAAATGGGGGTGGGAGGATGCAGCACAGCCCTTCACCGGGCTGTGGGAGGATCACCGGGCCCACAGCGGAGTCAGGTTGCACAAATGTCCCTCCCCTTCCTGCAGGAGGCGTGATGGGGCGCCAATGGCAGGACTGAGGCCTGGTGGGAAGGCACCAGGGCAGCACCGGGAGACTTGGACTTCAGTTCCATCTGTCCCCAGCTTGCTGTGTGTCCCTGGGCAAGCCACCGAGCCTCTCTGAGCCCATAAAACAAGCAGAGGGAGCTTATACAAGAAGGGGACAAAGGCTCTTCCCCAAAACTGGAGGTTGAGATCCTCTGACTCTGAGCTTCGTCCCAGATCGCGGACGAGCCTGGATTCTCTAGATTTCAAAAAGATAACTGTCCACGGAGACACCTGGAGGGGGGACGGGCGTCTCCGTGGAGAAGTTAGGGGTCTCTCTGAGCCCGGCTGTGACTCCTCTGGGCCCTGCTGGCACACTCCCAGGCACCTCACCCCGCAGGGCCCTGTCCCCGGTTCGGTCCTAGACGGAGCTGTCGTCCGCCTCCCTTTCTCTTTCTTTCTTTCACTGAAGGTGAAACTGGGGGGAGAGGGCTTGAGGAAGCAGCGTTTCTCCCTCAGGGCAGTTTCTATGGGTGCCAGCTGCAGGCCCCGCCGCGTCTGCCTTCCGGTCTGGGCTGCTCTCACCTTCCTGGTGAAACAAAGCCTATTTGGTGACCCAGGCGGAGGGGGCAGCGAGAGCAAGCTCACGGCCAGCCCCTGGCACCTGCCCCTGGGACTGCCCGACCAGCCCTCTTTGGCTAAGGTGATCAGACGTCCCACTTTTGGCGGGACAGTCAGGATTTTTAACAATTTGTCCCGCGTCCCGCGGCGTTTTAAAAATGTCCCGATTTTTACGTCGTGGGACGCGGGACAAATTGTTAAAAATCCGGACTGTCCCACCAAAAGCGGAACGTCTGGTCACCTTATCTTTGGCTCATAGGCATCCCTCAGAAATGAGCCCCAATCCGGTGATGCTGCTGAGCCCCTATTGCCAGGCCCCAGGCTCAGTTCTTCCCAAACACAACCGGATGTTTTCCCTCTGGATCCAGGGATTGCCACGTGCCGGCGAGAACACAGAGAGGCGGAGTGACTTGCCCAAGGTCACACAGCGACCCGGATTCACACCCACCCCTGCCTCCCTCTGGAGTCCAGCCCTGCATTCCTGCTCTGTGTTGCCCCTTTCTGCCCCGCCGAACAGGATGTAACGTGGCAGGAAGACCCGCCGAGTCCTGTGTCGGAGCTAAAATAACCGCACCGTCTGCCTGGGGAAACAGATGGTGGGGTCGGGCTGCCTGTCAGCTGAGCATGAGCTGCCAGGGCAGGGCTGCCTAGAGGCCCATCTAAACATAAGCCGTATTGCCCAAACCGGTTTGGCTCAGTGGTAGAGCATCGGTCTGTGGACTGAAAGGTCCCGGGTTCGATTCTGGTCAAGGGCATGTACCTGGGTTGTGGGCACATCCCTAGTAGGGGGTGTGCAAGAGGCAGCTGGTCGATGTTTCTCTCTCATCGACGTTTCTAGCTCTCTATCTCTCTCCCTTCCTCTCTGTAAAAAATCAATAAAATATATTAAAAAATAAAAAAATAAAAGGCTAACTTAAAAAACAAAACAAAAACAAAAACAAAAAACATAAGCCGTGCTAATAGAGGCCGGACACCCGCTGCGAGGGAGGAGACAGTCTGGTTCTCAGCGTGGGCAGAGGGTGCCCAGAGAATTGGGTGTGTGATGGAGGAAGGGCAGAGGCCTCCTCGAGGACACAGATGGAATATTCCGAGTCCCCGTGGCGGGAAGCATGTGGATAGAGGCTGTGTGACCGGGACGCCTGCAGGGGAAGGGGGAGGGCATGGACAGGTGCCCCCCGAGGCCTTTCAAACTGAGGCTTGTGGCTGGACTTCGTCAGTGGCTTGGGCCACCTCAATACTCACCCCCATCAGATGTGCCCCTTCTCCATTATTCTCTGCCAGGGTCCCCTGAGGGGATGGGGTTCATTAGTCCATCCCTCCATCCCTCCATCCCTCCATTCATCCCTCCATCCTTCCCTCCATCCCTCCCTCCATCCCTCCATCCCTCCATCCTTCCTTCCCTCCCTCCCTCCCTCTCTCCCTCCCTCCCTCCCTCCCTCCCTCCCTCTATCCCTCCCTCCCTCCCTCCCTCCCTTCCTCCCTCCCTCCCTCTATCCCTCCCTCCCTCCCTCCCTCTATCCCTCCCTCCCTCTCTCTCCCCATCCATCCATCCATCCATCCATCCAGTCAGCCACCCATTTATTCATCAAATAAAACAGCCAGAGCAGTGAACAGGAGAGACACAGAAGCCTGTAGTCCAATGGGGATAACCGTAATGATAGGAAACAGGCTGAGTGCTTAGATTAGGGGTGTCAAACTCAATTAGATAAGGGGCCAAAATCTAAAATCCAGCCTAAATCGCGTTCCGAATGGTTTACTGAACAGTCATAAACTGACAATGTCATAAACTGACAGCGGAGTGCAGTGATGACAGCGCGGTGCGGGCCACATTGCAAGGCCTGGCGGGCTGGATTTGGCCCGCGGGCCTTGTGTTTGACACATGTGGCTTAGATCCACCAGCACTGTGAGTGAATTCCGTCCCACTGCAGCCTGGGAGGCAGGCATTGTCATTGTCCTCACCTGGCAGGTGGGCCAGAAGGAACGGGTTGTGGAGGGCACCCCAGGGACTCATGGGTCAGATGCTCCCAGGCCTGTGCTGACGACTCCGTGAACTTGAAGCTCTCTCCTGCTCAGACGCCGTGGCTAAGGTCCCCTGATGACCAGCGCCTGCGGTTAGAAAAGACCCAGGCTCAGCCCCCACCTTCTCTCCAAGGCTGCCCTCCAGCATTCCTTTGACCCCTGTGATGGGAACACGGGTCTGAGAGCTCTGGGGATGTTCTCATTGACTCCTCCTAAGACCCTCCTAAGGTGGCTGCTCCGGTACCCTCCTTTTCCGGAGGGGGAAACTGAGGCCCAGGGAGGCCACTAACTTGCCCAAGCCACTCAGCTGGGAAGAGGAAGAACCCGGATCATGAGCTTGCTCAGGCAGAACTTTAATCAGGATGCTCTACTGACCTGCCCTCCCATCTCCTCCAGGACCCTCCTCCCAGGCCCCGCTGGCCCCTGAGGAGGGAGAGGGCTGGGGAGAGGGGGAACAGTGCTGACCCCGCTGACGCATGCTCCGTTCTGCCCCCAGATCATGAGTGTCCTGCTGTTCATCGAGCACGCCGTGGAGGTGGCCCACGGCAAAGCCTCCTGCAAAGTCTCCCAGATGGGCTACCTCAGGATCGGTAGGTCCCGGGGACCAGAAGGGGAGCCGGGACTGAGAGGGGAGGGGGCCCTGGCGGGGGCAGACTGGCTGAGGTTTGAGGCTCTGCCACTTCCCCTTTTTGAGCTGCAGATCTTTCATCTGGCAATGAGCCTATGCCACCCGCCTGGCCCAGGTGTGGGAGCGGACGGGAGGGCGCTTTGCAAACCTAACCAGCTCAGAAAGGGGACAGGAGGACCCCACTGCCCACACTGCCAAGGCTGCCCATTGAGCCAGAATAAAATTGTGAGACGCAGCCCCTGCCTACCTGCTGGCCACACAGGTCCTTGAAGCTCCCTCTTGGCTTCCTCCAGGCTGTCCTGGCTGCCCGAGCTCCTGCTGCTCTGACCGCACCTTGTCTCAGGCCCCTGCCTGAGTGCCTTGTGGCTCAGCTCACAGGCTGCCCCCCCAGAGGTCTTCCCAGTCCTCACCCTACTGACACAGACCCCAGCCTGCCCTCCCCGCCTCAGCCGGGACCCCGTGTCATACATACCCTCTGTGTCACCTGAAATGCTATGATTGCATCGCTGTAGCCTCTTAAGACTGAGAACTACTGAGGGGAGGGCCTGGGCTTCCTTCTTCCCTGGGCTCCCACACCAGTGGTTCCCAAAGTGTGGCCCTTGGAACCCCGGCGGGGTTCCCCGGGCACCTCTGGTCCCTCACTGCTCTCCCTGCCTTTCAGCTGACCTGATCTCCAGCTTCCTGCTCATCACCATGCTCTTTGTCATCAGCCTGAGCCTGCTGGTTGGCGTGGTCAAGGTGAGAATCCTGAGGGGGAAGAGGCAGGACTTGGGGAGCCCCAACTGCCCTCCTACCCCCTCCTAGTCTAAGGTGGCCAGATTTTAACATTGGTAAAGCGGGACACCATTGACGGGGGGGGCCCCGGGGGATTTTTGATTAAAAATTTGGTCTAGATGGAGCAACAAAAATTTTCATAGAACGCAAAAATAGTATTGTAATATTTTTAAAACGCCGTGGGATGCAGGACAAATTGTTAAAAATCGGGACGTCTGGTCACCTTATCCTAGTCACACCCAGTGGGTGGGCAGAATTGGCTGCTGAGACGGTGGGTATTTTGGGAGACCCCACCTATACCCTAGACATCATCCCTGGTGACCCACATTTTTTTATAATGCAAATGGAGGCAGGGCGTTTGGGTGGCAGAAGAGCGGTTTGGAGGAGTGAGGAGGGGGGAGGAGGCAGCCTGCTCACTGTGTAACCCGGAGAGGAGCCAAGGCAGAGGGGCCAGTGTAGACGTGGACAGCTCAGTTCGTCGGTGAGCAGAGGAGACCGCGGGGCTGTGGCTCAGCCTCCTGCAAAGAGGAACCACTGCCCCTCGGCCCCCGGGAGGCGGAAGCCAGGACCGGAAGCAGGGCCTTCCCGGGCAGACAGTGGCCTGGAGCCCTCAGGGCCGGGACAGGGAGCCCCGGGTGTGGTGCCAGGTTGGAATGCTTCCACCTTGCATGCAATGTCACCCTCGCCCCCTGGCCAGTGCCAGCTCCCAGCCCTGCGCCCCAGGGACGGGCTCCCCCTTGTTCAGGGCGGCACCCCGGTGCTTAGGCAGAAACGCAAAGGGCCCAGCGATCAAAGGACCCGGGCCGTCCCCGGAGGCTCTGAGACCGGCCTGGGTCGTTTGGGCCACATCCTGAGTGGTTTTAGACAACCACCTGAGAAACCAGAAAACCACCCTTTCTGTGATCTGGTCCCACCTGTGGTTTCCGAGGCAGTCCAGCCCCACAGAGGTCACTGCTTTCGGTTGAAGGAGAGGGAGCTCACTGCTGGCTCGTCTGCCTCCACTACCCTCCCCCTTCCCACCCTTCCACGTCTACCCGGTGCCTCCACCTCCAGGAAGTCCTCTCTGATCCCTTCTCGTCTGTAAAATGGCCCATCCTGGTGGAGTTCCTGAAAGGGAATTGAGCCGAACCTGCTCCTCGAGGCCCTGGAGCTCTTCCCTCTGTAGATGGGGACCGTTCTGTGTCTCCCGGATACCAGGGCTCCTTGCATTCAGGGCCAGGGTCTTGCCTTGTCCCCATCCTCATAGCGTCACCCAGGGGACGGCATGTGGAGTCACGGGGGATGGGAGAGTGGGCTGGGAGGGAGCTGCTGGTGAGTGGGGGCACGGGGACGTGTGCCAGAGACGCCCTGACCGCGCCGGGCCTGCCTTTCAGAACCGGGAGAAGTACCTGCTGCCCTTCATGTCCCTGCAAATCATGGACTACCTGCTGTGCCTGTTCACCTTGCTGGGCTCCTACGTGGAGCTGCCTGCCTATCTCAAGTTTGCTTCCCGGAGCCGGGCTGTGAGTACCCAGCCCCCACCTCGGCCCACCCAGCCTGGGGGTGGGGGGAAGGGCTGAGGCAGAGCCAGGGAGCCCCCGGAGTCCCTTCCTAGCTGGTGACCTTCAGCAAGTCCCTGGGTAAAGTGTCCCAGAGTTCCTTGTTCTGGGGAATGGACCTGGGAGTCCCAGCTGCTCACTGCGCCCTGGCAGCACTGACTGAGGACGGGGTGCAGAGGTGCTCACACACGGGGAGCACTCAGCACATGCCCACAGCGTGAGCCCACAGCGGGGGGAAGGGCGTGGGCCCCCCTTCAGCCCGCTCTGCCTCGTCCCTCCTTGTAACTGAGGAGGGACGAGGCAGCAAAGCTAGCATTCAGAATTGAAGGGCAGATAAAAAGCTTCACAGATCAGAAAAAGCTAAAAGAGTACACCACCACCAAACCAGGATTATATGAAATGCTGAAATGTGTTCTTTAAAAAGAGGAAAAATGAGAAAAAAGTAAAGACAACAATTATGAACAACAAACACATATCTATCAACAAGTGAATCTAAAAGTCAAGTGAATTAAAAATTGGAGGAACAGAATAAACTGGTGAATATAATAGAACCAGGGGCATAGAATGGGAGGGGACTGATAATTCTCAGAGGGAAAGGGGTGTCTGTGTGGGGGGTATGGGAAGAGACTGGACAAAAATCATACACCTATGGCTGAGGACAGTGGGGGGAGGTAAGGGCAGAGGGTGAAGTGGGGACCAGGTGGAAGGGAGCTATGGGGAGGGGGGAGGGAGGAGAAACAATTGTAATAATCTGAACAATAAAGATTTATTAAAAAAAAAATAAAGAGAGAGGAAGACGGTTAAAGCCACGCTGAACACACACGTGAGATGCCCTTGCTGGCTTGCGCCACTCGCTGACGTGGCTCCCCAGAACTGCTTTCCACATTTCCCTCACAACACCGGGGAGCTGGACTGTGGAAGGGCCTGGAAAGGGGGTCAGGACCCTGGCTCTGGTCCCAGCGTCTGCCACCTGCCCTGGGCACGAACTCTGAGCCAGGGGCACCCATTTCTTTCTGGGCACAGGGGACTGGAGGGCTGCTGGACGCTGTAGCCGAGACAGCCTCTCAGGCCGAGGGCCCTCCACCTGCCCCGTGGTCCAGGGCCTCTGGTTGGGGGCTAACTGTGGTCTGTCTTCCTCCTTGTCTCTGTCCCCCTCAGCACCCCTCCAAGGTCCCGGTGTTAACCCTGCAGCTGCTGGACTTCTGCCTGAGCATCCTGACCCTCTGCAGCTCCTACATGGAAGTGCCTACCTATCTCAACTTCAACTCCATGAACCACATGGTGAGTCTGGGCCCGGGGCCCACTCGGGTTGCCGGCTGTGTGGCCTTGAGCACGCTGCTTCCCCTCTCTGTGCCTCCGTGCTTAGGCTGGGCCGGAGGGGAGCGTGGGAGGAGGATTCTTTTATGAGTGGTTTTTGGAGGGGCAGCGCTCAGGAAGAATCTAGAAAACAGCGAGGGAGGCAGGTGAGACACAGGGAAGCAGCCAGGCAGACACGGGGCTTTAGGAGTAGCCCTGCCCCATCCCAGAGGGAGCCCTGCCTTGTGAACCGCACCACAGAGGTTACATTATCTTTTTATTATGGCCTGACCAATTCTCCCCAAACAGGGACTTAAAGCAACAGCACTCGTCTCACACAGAGGCTGGAGATCAGGACTTTGGGAGCGGCTTAGTGGGGTGGTTCAGATTCAGAGTCTCTCTCTCACGAGGTCCCAGCCGAGATGGGGTGGGGCTGCGGACGATGAGGGCTTGGCTAGGTCTGAAGGACCCCCCCAAAGATGGCTTACCCATGGGTCTGTCAGCCCTCTGCCTCCATCCCGCAGCCTGTGTACCTTGGATAAGGAGCTTGAGCATCCTCATGGCATGGCTGCTGGCTCCCTCTGCCCCGTGAGTGTCTGAGGGGTGGAGCCAGGAGAAAACTGCTGTCTCTGAGGTCACCCTCACCTCTGCCTCCTCTGTTATCCAAAAGATGTGAGGCCCCAAGTCTGGCCCACGCTTGGGGGAGGGAAGTGAGCTCCGGGTTTTGAAGGGGGGGGTGTCAATAAATGTGTGCACACGTGTGCACATGCCAGAGAGCAGGCATGTCAAACTCAAAGGCTAACAGGGTCACATGAGCAAGGTGTAAGTTTGTGTGGGCCGAAAAAAAACAAAGGCTTCAATTTCCAAAGAAACGTAGGCTTATTTCGATGGAAACATGCTGAACACAAAGGGCTGAAATAAATGAGTCATCGTTAACATAAAACAATAGAACATTTAAAAAATATATTTTTATTGATTTCAGAAAGGAAAGGAGAGGGAGAGAGAGATAGAAACATCCATGATGAGAGAGAATCATTGATCGGCTGCTTCCTGCACACCCCCTACTGGGGGATCAAGCCCGCAACCCAGGCATATGCCCTTGACCGGAATTGAACCTGGGACCCTCAGTCCACAGGCCAATGCTCTATCCACTGAGCCAAACCAGCTAGGGCAAAACAATAGAACATTTTAATAAAAATTAATGTTTTTTTCTTGGACATTAACTTACCAAACACTGAATAATGGCACAAATTAATAAGCGTAACACAACTAAACCTATTTTTCTTGTTCTCCGAAAGCGAAATATTTCCTGTTGCATGCACCAAACAAGTCAGTACAAGACTAACGACGTGGCCATCGGCTGCTAAAATATTCACCCTAGTGTTAATGGAGAGAAATGGCGCTCCTGATCGGAGAGGAAGGGACATGAATGCAGCACGATTACAGCAATCAGTCACTAGCGAACGTTGTAGTTTGTTATTAATAATTATGTATAACAGGATGTTGTAAAAATTAAGCTATGGAATTTTTATTAAAACATTTCTTACATGCCGTTATACTGGCTGGGCTGCGAAAATACTCGTTGTGGGCCGCGGGCTTGACACGCTCGCTGTAGAGGCTGTCCTGCTGTGAGCAGAGACCTGGCCCCCGTTAGCTCTGCTGTGAGCTGCCCCTAGGGGAGGGCCCTCCCAAGTGTTCAGGATCCGGTGGTTCTATCAGCCAAGCCTGCTCCAAGGAGGGCATGCCACCGCCAGCAGGGGTGGGGCCCCGTCAGGTGAGGGCCATCGGGCCGGCAGGGGCTGCAGCTGCTTCTTTTGGTTTGCTCCTTCGTCACCTGGGGCTGATGGTAAGCAGCACCTGCCTCCCGGGGCCCCTGCAGGATCAGCCAGGGTAGTGGCTGTGCCATGCGTGTTCCTGCGTGTGCGGCGAGCAGGTATGTCGTTCTTCCACGTGTAGCCAGAGGCACTGACATGGCCCCCAAATCTGTTGCAGAATTACCTGCCCAGCCAGAAGGAGATGGCTTATAACCAGTTCGTCAAGATGATGATCATCTTCTCTGTCGCCTTCATCGCTGTCCTCATCCTGAAGGTGAGCAGCGCCTGCCCCGTGGCTCTGGGAGGGGCGGTGAGGCGGGGGGACTGTTTGGAGGCGGGAGGAGGGAAGATGTCTTATTCTTTTGTCTTTTTTAAAAAAATATATTTTATTGATTTTTTACAGAGAGGAAGGGAGAGAGCTAGAGAGCTAGAAACGTTGATGAGAGAGAAACATCGACCAGCTGCCTCTTGCACACCCCTACTGGGGATGTGCCCGCAACCAATATACATGCCCTTGACCAAAATCGAACCTGGGACCTTTCAGTCCGCAGAGTTGTCTTATTCTTCTCTGGAGTGGTCAGGCCCAGAGGACAGAGTCCAGTTCAGGTCCCAGTCTCTAGAGAGATGGTGACAAACAGGAGGATGGAGGCCCTAGGGGTGAACAAGTGAGCTCCCAGGCCCCCGGGTGAACAGTGGGGTCTGCAGGACTATTGGCAGGGGCTTGAGGGTGGCTCAGCAGCTTCCAAAAGCCCCTTCCTGTGCTGAGTCTGTGGGGTAGTAACCAGGGGGATGCCTGGAGCACTTAGGACTGGCAGGTGAGGCCCCCCTTCAACCAGAAGAAGGGTCTGAGCAGCAGCAGCATGAAGGATGCTGCCTTCCCAGGGTGAGCTGGGTCTTCCCAGGAAGCCTGGCACCTATCTCAGGGCTGCGGGGGCAGCGAGGAAGGTCAGCATCGCTCAGCCTGACCGGGGCCTTTTCTAGGTCTACATGTTCAAGTGCGTGTGGAGATGCTACCGGCTCATCAAGTGCATGAACTCGGCCGAGGACAAGAGCAGCTCCAAGATGCTGCCGAAGGTGAGCCTGGGGGGTTTCGGGGAGCATTGGGTCTGCCCCTCACTATGTTATTCGGGGAGGTCTCTCTCCCTGGCCGTGCCTCAGTTTCTCCACCTGTAAGAGGAGGGCTGGACCAGACAAACTCCCAAGATCTCTGATAATCTAGGGTTCTTTCGTGCAGGCATGCACCCAGTACTCCCTGCCTCTCACTCTTCCTTGGCCTCACATACAACCCTGGGGCTATAAGAAAAACGAAGATGCCACCCCGTTCTAGAGGAGGGTACAGTCCAGAGCGAACCCAGACACAGAGATCTGGTTACAGGGGCCTGTGCAGGGGCGATGGGAGCAGAGGAGGGGGCTGGTCTCATCCGGGTGTCAGGTAAGCTTCCCAGAGGAGGTGACATTGACCAAGTCTTACACTGTCCGCTGGTCCAGGCTAGCTGGGAAAGGTGGCCTTACAACAGCTGTTGGGAGAAGGGATGGGAAAAGGGCAGCTGGTTTAAATGGCTTGTGGTTCGCTGTCCGCATCTGTGAGACGGGCATTGTATTCGACATGGCTTTTTTGTTGCAAGTGGCAGGAAGCCAACATAATCCGGCTTAAAAAAGAAAACTGTATTGGTTCACAGAACTGGAAAGTCCAGTATATGCCTGGCTGAGTCCCGACATCCAGATGCGACCTCATCCTTTCCGTTTTTCTGTTTGTTTGTTTTTTTGTTTTGGGCTATTTAATTTATTTTTATTTTTAAAATTAATTCCTTTAATTTAAAAGGTTAAGGTATCACATATTTGTCCTCAATCCCCATTCCAATCCACCATCCCCCCCACTCATGCCCCCACCCCCCTATTGTCCTTGACCACTGGTAAGGCTCATATGTGTGCACATAATCCTTTGGTTGATCTCTCCCTTTTATCTCCACCCTCCTTTGAGGTCCAACAGTCTGACCCATGACTCCTTATCTCTGGGTCTGTTCTTGTTCATCAGTCTATGTTGTTCACTATTTCCCCTAGATGAGTGAGATCCTGTCCTACTGGAAATATACTTATCAGAATCAAAAATGAGACAAGCAATAATCGTTGTGCTGAAAGGCATATGAATCAGTCTGTAGTGAGCTTCTTTCTGGGCCACCAGTTCTTTCGAGACCCAATTTCAATGTCAACCTTTCCATCGTTTGAACCTCCTTTCCTCAGTGGAGGCTCCATTTGAGGCAGCCCTTTCCTCATGGTGGCAAAGTCGCTGCTGCAATCCCAAGGGCTGACATCCCACCCTTTCAGCAGCCCCAGCAGAAAGGAAGTCCCCGAAGCAGCTTCGATTGGACCCGGTTGGGTCACCAGCCTATGCCCAAACCAATGACTATAGCTAGCCAGGGGGATGAAATTCTACTCTGAGGGGCCCCGTCCAGATCATCTGTCTACCCCGTCCATCTGAGGGATGGGGCCGATTCTTCTGGAAGCAGATGGATGGAGAATGTTTTCTCAGGGAAAATGTGTGTTGTTGTCAGACACGCAGAGGGGGCTTGATGCAGAGACAAGCCTGTTCACGACAGGAGCAGAAACCGCACCCGTGTGGTGCACGCTATGCCCGGCACCTAGTAGGTACACAAGGTGTGCCAACCATGGCATCCTTCTGTCAGAGGGGTGGTTCCTTCTGGCCAGTCCTCAGCCCTCGTCTCTGTCCCTCCCAGGTGGTCCTGCCATCCTACGAGGAAGCCGTATCTCTGCCATCCAAGACGCCAGAAGGGGACCCAGCGCCTCCCCCGTACTCCGAGGTCTGATGGCGCTAGGCCCCCGTCCCAGTGCCGGGAGGGACGGGGCTGCCTCGCAAAGCACTTCTTCGCTTTGGCAGCCCCGGTGGCCCGGGAGAGCCACCCAGCCGACTTCAGGACAATCCGCTTGTGTACCCCTTGCTGGCCTGCTTTTCCCGTGGGGCCCGGGAGACGCTCACCGCTGGGTCAACCCTTTAGGCTAACGGACGCCTTGGGTCTCTCGAAGATTCGCTCTAACAACACGTGGCTTATTTTGATCAGCTTTGATGTTTATTTAAACAATTGGTCACTCTCAATTCGTTGAGTTTGGTTCAATAACTTTCAGCTTGGCCAGCATAACCAAGTGGCTGACAAATTAAAAACTTGTCAGTTCAGTAAAATAATTCAGTAAAACAACAACAGTCCGTCGCGCTGATTTTGTAAGTAGCTGTCAGTTCACACAGCAATTTCCTGAAGTAATCATCGATGAGTCCCTCCCCCCGCCAAATCCATATGTTCAATGTCTTCAAATAGCTTGCTTACATAATGATCGAGTCAGCCAACCCAGCCAATTTAGAATAGGGAATAACTTCAATAAGAAGATGTCAGATAATTCAATCCGATCCAGTAACTGGCTGCCCACACCGGCCAATTCAGTACTTCCGAGTGGCTGAATAATGGTTAATTCAAATGAAAATCCAGGCAGTTGCCAAACCATCACTCAATAGCTAGTTCCAGGGAATAGCAGTCACTTTGAACACACATTGTTTTGCTTAAGAGTTGTCACCGTCAATGTTCAGTCACACGTGGCTGGAACAGTCATGTGTGGTCAGGGCAGTCACACAGCCGTGGACTCCGTGAAATGGGTCGCCTCGACCACGGTCACCTCTAGTAACCAGCCACCAACCAGTCCATTCCTCAGCTCAGTCCCTCCAACGCCAGTTTGTTTGTCAGTGACCCGGTGCTGCCCGATGCTTGTGGTCAAGCAGAAATTCAGCCTTGAAATCAGGCAAATCCATTTGTTGGACTAAATCCACAGGTTGGTTCAGTCAAAACAGGCAAACCCTGATGAGTGCAGACCGTGCCCTGGGGGCTGGGGTTGGTGGGGCTGTACGGAAGGTTTTGGCCCCAACACCCCTTCTTTTGCTTGCTTCCCTGAGGACGGGGGTTCCCGAAGGAGCTGACCCAAAGGTGGAGACAGGGCCATAGGGGCAGGCTCTCGGGTGTGGTGGGGGGTACAGAAGGAGAGGGCTCGGTGCCAACACCTCACCAAATGGCTCTGTGTGTGACAGAGATAAAGCAGCAACATGCTTCTCTTAGGCTGATGTGCTTCCTCACAGATGGAATAGGCGGGGCTCCATCATCCTCAACACACACACACACACCCTGTTTGTTCCATAGACTCCCAGGGCAGCATGGCCAGCTGGGGAGTGCCATGACGTGGCATTGTTTTTGATTACAAATCACGGGCCATGTACACATCATGATGTCTCCCAGGTAAGGTGGGAACTCCACTCACCTGGAGAGCACCCACCCCAATCCAGATGCTCACGGGGGTGGGTGTTGCGATGGGTCAGACTTGCCTCCCGTTACCCACAGTGTAGGGTGGATGACGACAGACCCATAACTAACGATAATCGCTCGAGGAACAGCCAACACCATGACGGGGAAAGTCTGAGGGGCGTCAGGCAGTCAGAGAAGGCTTCCTGGAGGAAGTGTCACCAAGCTGAGTGAAGATTGAGCGGGCAGCAGTGAACAAAGTGGGGCAGGATGTTCTAGGCAAAAGCAGCAGGATACGGACGGCCCCTGCAGATGCGGGGAGGGGAGCTGGAATCCAGAGCCCAGTCTGGCTACTAGTCAGGAGGGCTGGAGGGAGGCTGGTAACCTCTGGGGCCTGGGTCAGCTGGATCAGGAGGAGCCTTGGGGACCTTAGGGCTTTTTGGCTGCAAGCCCACCCTGTCTGACCTTAGCCAAGAAGGACATTACAGGAAGGAGATGGCTGCAGGAAACATAAACCTGAATGAGCTAAGTTTGTTTTTTAGGAAAAGGTGGTCACGGAACTTCTAGTTCACATAAAGGAGAAGCCCAGGCACTCCTGGCGTTAGGAGTGGTTGGACCTGGGATTCGAACTCTTCACTAATGCTTTCTCTCCCCCACCTCTTGCCCTCTTCCTCCCGGCCGAGCCGCTGCGGGCCTGCCTGAGCGTGCCGTCGGCAGGGAGCCCAAGGCGGTGTGAGTTGGGCTTCTCCACTGGTGTCCAGAGACCTAACAGAGCCTTGAACGTCACACCCAGAAGTGTGGGCTTATCCCGGGGCGGGGGAGTCTTTGAAGGGTTGGGGCAGTGGAGTTCCAGGGTCAGGCTTGGGCTTGCGTTTTAGGAAGGAAGAGTGCCAGTGAAGGGACCCATAGGAGGCTGGCGAAGGTGACCTTGGGGAAGAAGGGGAGGGGATGGACTGGAGACGCCTGTCAGCTTTCCTTGGGGGCAGCAGGTTTCTTCAAGGGTTTCAAATGCTCTTTATCAGATCACCAAGCAACGGATAAAGCTAGGCTGTGATAGAGATGGACAGCGAGCTCCCATCCACACAGGAGGGCACTGGGGCCCAGAGGCATCAAGTAACTTTCCTGAGGCCACACAGCAGTCAGGGATTACACCAAGGGTCTTCCCCCGCTCCCTCCAAATGGAGGCTGTTAAGAGGGGTTGGGGTCCCAGCCTGTGTGAGCTCTTGCTTCTTTGTGCAGATTCATATGAAGAGCCCCCCAACCCCCCCCGCCCGCCCCCAATTACCCCACCAAGTGGGGACTAGGGGCAGAGGTTACAGGAGGAAGGACTGGCCTTGTCCCCAGCCTCGCATCCTCATCAAGAGGACACCACTCGGCCGGCCGAGGCTGTGTGCCCCCAGGAATAGCTGAGGGGATGCCGCCGCCCCCAGCCCTGGCCTGGAGCCGAGGATCGGGCTGGATGTGTGGTTGGATTGTGCCTGCGGGCAGGCGGCTGGGAGGGGGCCGGCCCAAGGAACAGGAAATAGCTGGGTTTGGGGAAGTCTCGTGGGCCGGCCAAGCCAAGCCAGCCCTCGATCCGCTGGGCAGCTCTCACCAGGGCCCATCAATGCCCTGTTTGAGGCGCACACAGGGGCCTTTGACGGGGCCAGGCCGGACCACTGTTCCAGCCACTGAGAGGGCCTGTGTGAGCTCGCAGCCTGGAAGGGGCTGGCCCGGCACAGAGGGCTGCACAGGCCGGGCAGGTGAGGGCCACCCAGGCGGCTGTCTCTTGGGGAGAAGGAGAGCCTGCGGAGCCAAATCCGGGGGCCACGCACGAGCACCTCGGTCCTCAGGCTGGGATGGTGGCAGGCATGGTCCCCGCAATTGGTACACTCTTCAGGGTCATCCCCGTGACTCTCCCCCTGGCCCATGCGGCAGGTGCCGAGGGATGGTCGTTCCTGGGCTTGGGGTTGGCCAGCCATTGCCCAAGGTCGCAGTCAGTTGAGGGGCAGAGCTGGCAGAGCTGTGATGGGGGCGGGGTCCAGGGTGGGTGACTGGCCCAGACAGAAGGAGGTGGCCCAGCGGAGGAGTGCTGGGGACCTGACCCAGACAGAGACAGTGGGGCTGGGTACATTCAAGAGGCATTTGGGAGGCAGGACCTGCAGGGCCTGGACAGAGCAGGGAGGAAGAGGGGGATCAAGGCGGGTGCCCAGGTGTGGGGAGCATTTGGGGTGGTGGTGCCCAGTTCAGAACTAAGGCCACAGGGCGGGAACCAAAGCTGTGCTCAGCTTTGCTTACTCTTAGCTAGGGGACACACGCTCAGGGGACGGCTGTGTCTACAGGTCTGGTGTTCAGGGCGGTGAGCAAGGAGGGAGGGGGGGTGTGAGTGTCCACCGTGGTCACAAGGGGGGGATGTCACCGAGGTTCATGGAGGATAGCACACCAGCCGGACACGAAGCCGACACGCCCCATGGCCAAAGCACAGGCCTCCGTGCCCTGTCTGGCCTCTGGCCCCCGGCGCCCGACCACCTCCAGGGCCTGAGACCAGCACAGCACGTGTGAGGTGTGACGAACCACCTGAGACACACACACACACACACACACACACACACACACACACACACACACGGGGCCCTGCGCAGATGGGGAAACCTGTGCTGATGGGCAGGCTCTCCACTCTGTGGGGTCTCCGCTGGCTGTTGGGGAGACCAGAGACTCATACGCACGCAGGCACCCCGGGACTGCCTCCAGTTGGCAACGAAACCATTGTACGCGCGAGGAGAGCAGTTCCAGGGTTAAAGGCAGTGGTGGGGGGAAGCTGGGCCCACCTGGGGTTTTGTGTGGCATCTGAGAACCAGCTACTGTAGGTGTCTGTGGCCACAGGCCCTGCCCACCACCTGCCCGATGCCCGCTGGGAGTCAGCATGCACAGCCCGCCCTCTCTCCTGGGGCGCCGGGAGGAAGCTGGCTAATTAGCCACCGAGTGCCCGGCAGGCAGCGGGCTTGGCAGAGCGCGGTTGCACCGGGAGCTGCCGCCCTCAATAAACATGGTGCGCCCGGTAAACAGCTCTGCTGCCACCTCAGGGCCCCGGTGCTCACCTGCTGGGGGCACCGGCCTCGCAGCTGCCTCTGCCCACCTGCTGGGGGCACAGTCCAGGCCAGGAGACGGCCCGGGCAAAGGCCTGGAGACAGACCGCAGGTCACAGGGCCACTGCAGCCTGGGAACCTCCAATTCCAGAGGTGCTCAGCCCTGACCTTGACGGGGCCACGCTGCTGGACGTTCACCCATCGGTGGAGCTGAATTCCCACCTGAGGCTTTGGGAGAGAAGGAGGAACTTTCATTCCGCAGCACTTCAGGGGGGACGGGGGAAGGGATGGATGTGGCAGGCGTGTGGGAGGGAAGGGGTCCGTGTTCTGGGACTGGACATCCGCATGGACACGCTGACAGTCCACAGGGCCAGGCCTTCTCCCCAGTCACCAAACTCCACGTTCCCTCCCCCCTTCCTGGCGGAAGCACCGGAGGGAAGGGCCTGGAGGCTGGGCCAGGAGAGCATCCCGATAGCTGGAGTTTGGTCCGTTATTTAGCAACTCCACCTTCCCACCTGACCTTGAGCAACTTCCCCCCAACTGAAAAAGGCTTTATTTCCTTGTCAGTCCCCTGCCCTCTTCCCCCCTTCCCTTCTTCTATGCCCAGACACACCACCCAACGTAGGCAGGATTCCGAGATGCCCTCCAATGACCTATGACCTTGTCTAGTCTTCTCCCTTCTTGAGTGTGGGTGGGGCTGGTGACTGACAGGACAGTCGCTCTTGGGACTAGGCTATGTCACATGGCACCGTTAACGTGAAGAGAGGGACATGATCTGGGGTGGGACCCGGCTCTTCCTGAAGAGGGGGGCTCGGCATAGGAGAGAGGTGAGGCACAGGGGGCCTCGGAACAGACCATACGGCAGGGAACTGTGGGTGGCCTCCGGGAACCAGCGAGGCCTGGCTAACAGCCAGCAGGAGGATGGGGGCGGGGAGGAACTGAGTTCAGCCCAGCACTGTGTGAGAGTGAAAGCGGATCTGGGCCCCAGAAAAGAACACAGCCCAGCCAACGTCTGTATCTCAGCCTGAGAGGCACCGGGCAGAGAGCCCCGTTTAGTGGTACCCAGACTTCAGACCTACGGGAACTCCGGGAACACATTTGTGCTGTTTCAAGCCGCTCAGTTTTCAGTAATTTGTTACATACCAATAGAAAGTGAAAGTACCAATTGGGAGGAAGTTTTGTAAGTTTTGTTTCACACACACACACACACACACACACACAAATATATATATTATTGATTTTTTTACAGAGAGGAAAGGAGAGGGATAGAGAGTTAGAAACATCGATGAGAGAGAATCATCCATCAGCTTCCTCTTGCACACCTCCTACGTACTGGGGATGTGCCTGCAATCCAGGTACATGCCCTTGACCGGAATCGAACCCAGGACCTTTCAGTCAGCAGGCTGATGCTCTCTATCCACTGAGCCAAACCAGTTTCAGCTACTTATAACCAGTTTCAGCTACTTATATATTTTTAAAATATGTTTTTATTGCTTTCTTTAGAGAGAGAGGAAGGAAGAGGGACAGAGAGAGAGGAACATCGAATTGGCTGCCTCCTGCATGTGTCCTGACTGGGAATCGAACCAGCGGTCTCTTGTTTACGAGGTCAACGCTCAGCCATTGAGCTACACCAGCCAGGCAGGAAGTTTTCTTTCTTTCCTCCTTAAACTTCTAAGTGGCGGCAACAGCAATCATCCTGGAGGTCTGAAATCTTGGTCAGTGTAGATCCTAAGGTTTGAAAGTGAAGGATGAAAGAGGCGAGCGGAACACTGTTCACATCGTCATGGCTCTTAGGTCTCCAGAGGCTCTGTTTTGAGGCGGAGGGGACCCAGCAGGGATTTTAGGCAGCACAGAGTTGAGAGTAGGTAATCTGGGAAATGGGGGAGGAAATATATTCTGTCCTGCTAACGGGAGGATTACATTAAATTCAGAGCCCGAATCTTTCAGAAGGAAAGAGACAAATTGAACTGCCACCGGGACCTGGCACCAGGCTAAAGAGGATGTTTGTAAGAAACAAGGATGTTTTCATTAGAGAGGCACCAACTCAGCGGAGACGTGACCGTGGCCTTCAGGTCACTGAACATGGTACACCAGCAGGCGTGCTCGCTGCAGAGTTGATGGAATACTCGTTGGTTGGATACTCCCTATCCAAGAGGTGTTCCCAAGACACCGAGAGGATTTATGTTTCATTTGGGAGGCTGGACGAAGTGGGTGGTTTAGTTACCTCAGGACCACCTGGAGAGCTTAGAAATACAGATTTGCTGGGTCTGGGATGGGGCCCGAGAATCTGCTTTTTATAGAAACTGATGAACAAAAGTAGATCCAGAGACTAAGAAACACGGATCAGACTGTCCAGCCTCAGAGAGAAGGAGGAGGGAGAGTAAGAGATCAACCAAAGGACTTGTTTTCATGCATATTAGCATCACTGGGTGGTGGGGGCTTGTTCTGGGGGGTGGGAGTGGTGATGGGGGAGGGTGGTTAATTGGGGAAAAAGGAGACATATGTAATACTTTAAACAATAATAATAATAATAAAACAAACAAAACAAAACAAAAAACACACAAACCTTTACCAAACCTGTTGCCGGGTTGGGGTAACTGAAGGAGGGATAAAACAGAATAATGCAGCTGATCTAGATGATGATGTTTATTCTGTTTAGCATGAGTGACGGCGGGAGTCCTTCCCCACAGGAACCTCTGACAGCTGCCCCCAGCTGGCCACAGGGCCCTGTGCAGACACCTCCCTTTCTCGCGTTCACCTGTCAGGACTGTTCTCCCCTAGGAGAGCCTCACACAAGGCCTGTCTGGGACTCCCGCCTGGACAGAGCTTTGCCTTAGCTTCGTTTAAATGCCTCCAAAGCTGATCCCGAGACAAAGGCGTCATTTATTTGGGAGGTGGTCCCAGGAAATACAGTGAGAGGGGAGGGGAGGTCGGGAAGGGATAAAAGCCGGTAAAAAGTGCATTCACAGTTCGCTCCTGTGGCAATTGGGGCTCACTCCCCGTTGGGGACTCTCCGAGGGACCATGAGGAGCACATCTCAGCACTGTCCACCAGGGGGCAGTGGGAAGCTGGGGTATTGGTTCACAGTGTCCATCCCCCACTGGTTGAGGGTTGCCCTCCAGATGTGAAATGCCCAGGCTGCCTTGCTCACTGTCAGGGAGTGGGCAGTCAGGAGATGTGCCTGCTGCAGCTGTCGGTGAACCAGAGGTGGGTTGAGGGGCCATGGGGAGGAGGATCGACTGGGCCTCGGCCTGCTGCAGTTCCCAGTGCTAATCCTGTGCCCGCCCTCTACACGAGTGACTGACAGCGGATCCTTCCCCAGGGGAACCTCTGACAGCTGCCCCCAGGGCTGGGGGCTGACCCTCCGGCAAGGGACTCTGTGTTTGTAACCAGCTCTCCAGAGAAGCACGATTGGGGGGGAGGGGGGAGGGAGGTGGGCTGTCTGAGTTTCCTTCAGGGCCTGCGATTCCAGGGTTTACACATCCCCCAGACAAGATGAGTCACTGAGGGCGACTTCTGAAAATGGTGCTGCCAAAGGCAGTCTCTGCCTCTGCAGCTCTCAGGGCCCAGGGGGTGGGAATCCCTGAACCCAGGAAGTCAAATCTGAAAAAACACCTGCTGCAATTGAGGCAGAAAAAAAAAAAAGGTGTGAAAACGAAGGAGAGTGTGAGTCACTGTGTGGCAGAGAACAGAGGCCGGTGGGGGAGGGGACGAGAGGCTGGCACGGCCGGGGAAAGCTTGTGCAATACCCTCAACGCCAGCGAAGCTTGAGTGTTCAGGAGAGGGAAGACAGTGCCCACAGGAGCTTTTTTTTTAGTTTTTTATTTTTATTTTTTCACTTGGGAGCGGTCACTGCCCCACTGAATACCCACGTCCCACCCCTGGACTTCCAGGTAGCCAGGCGATGTGCACTCCATGTCTGAGGCAGTAGGAGAGTCACTTGCTGTCCCTCTCATCCCTGTGGCTGGAGATGAAGGACTTGGACACGATGGGACGGAGAGCTGACTGTCTAATGTCGACCTCGGTCACGAGACAGAAACTGGCCCATGTGTTAACGCCATGGTGACCAAGGGCTTGTTTGTTCCTGCAGCTTAACCTGTTCTCTCCTGACTACCATGCGAGACACAGTGAAAACAACACGGACACAGTGTTCACTACAGTTCCTTCTCAACCACCGGTGCCACTGCCGTAGAGACCCCAATTTGCAGACGGGACCCCCAAGAGCAGTAAAGTGAAGGGAGTCACCTGACGTCAAAGCCGCTGGCAGGTGGCAGAATCAAACCCAGCTCTGCCTGGTCCCAAAGTGGCTTCGCCTCACAGGATGCCTCCAAGTCTGGCCTGCGTGCCACTGGCAGGATGCAATATAATTTTTGGCACTAAGTGGATAAACTCGCAGGCTCTGAAGGGAACTCGGACAGCCCACCTGTCCCCGCGCTCCCCTCCTCCCTCCACCCAATTGTGCTCCTCTGGAGAGCTGGTTACATTGAACTTGTTTCTAATTTGTTTAAGGGCATATCAGAACAAACATATCTATATATTGGGTCGGCAGCTAAGTAATTGCGGGTTTCACACATATATGGCTTCAGTTGAATTTTTAGGTTTGCAGACGTAGTACAAATGTAAAACACATTTTGTTATTTGATAGTTGGCTATTCAGCTGTTAATCAGTAAAAAAAGTTTTTTGATCTGTTTTGTAGTTTTCGTTTGGCGTTCGTTGAAAAATGGAAAATCAAAAGGAACATTTTCGTCATATTTTGCTTTTTTATTTCCGCAAAGGGAAAAACGCATCGCAAGCTCATAAAAAGTTATGTGCTGTTTATGGTGACGAAGCCTTAAAAGAACGGCAGTGTCAAAATTGGTTTGCCAAATTTCGTTCTGGTGATTTTTCACTCAAAGATGAAAAACGCTCTGGTTGTCCAGTTGAAGTTGATGACGCCCTAATCAAAGCAATAATCAATTCGGACTGTCACAGTACAACACGTGAGATTGCAGAGAAGTTTCATGTATCACATACATGCATTGAAAATCACTTAAAACAACTTGGCTATGTTCAAAAACTCGATACATGGGTTCCTCACGAACTGAAAGAATCACAGTTAACGCAACGCATTAGCAGCTGCGATTTGCTAAAGAAACGTAATGAAAATGATCCATTTTTAAAACGACTGATAACTGGCGATGAAAAATGGGTTGTTTACAACAATATCAAGCGGAAAAGATCATGGAGCAGGCCAGGTGAACCAACTCAAACAACATCAAAAGCTGATATTCATCAAAAGAAGGTTTTGTTATCAGTTTGGTGGGATTACAAAGGAATTGTCTACTTTGAACTCTTACCACCCAACCGAACGATCAATTCTGATGTCTACATTGAACAACTAACGAAATTAAACAATGCAGTTGAAGAAAAGCGGCCCGAATTGACAAATCAAAAAGGTGTTGTATTCCATCATGACAATGCAAGGCCACACACATCTTTGGTCACTCGGCAAAAATTAATGGAGCTTGGTTGGGATGTTTTGCCACATCCACCATATAGTCCTGACCTTGCACCATCTGATTACTTTTTGTTTCGATTTTTACAAAACTCCTTGAATGGTAAAAATTTCAATAATGATGATGATGTCAAATCGTACCTGATTCAGTTTTTTGCTAATAAAAACCAGAAGTTTTTTGAACGTGGGATTATGATGCTGCCTGAAAGATGGCAAAAGGTCATTGATCAAAATGGGCAATACATTACAGAATAAAGTTATTTAGTTCCATGAAAAAATTGTCTTTGATTTTCTTTTAAAAATCCGCAATTACTTAGTTGCCGACCCAATATATAAAAGCCTAAGCAACCGAATGACTGAACGACTGGTCGACTGGTTGCTATGACACACACTGACCACCTGGGGGCAGACGCTCAATGCAGGGGCTGCCCCCTTGTGGGTCAGAGTGCTCCCATAGCCAACCTCTCATGGTCCCTGCCCCCAATCGCTGGCCAGGCTGAAGGACCCCACCTGTGAATTTGTGCACTGGGCCCCTAGTAAACAATATCAAACTGGTGATTTCATGGCTGTTACTTCTTGGAAGGAGGAGCAATTTCCCACCCAGTAAGTGGATTTGGATTTCAAGAGAAAGATGAAATAAATCGCTCTCTTAAACTGGGGCAAAGGGGACGGTCAAGGTTTATGTGGATGCAGCCACCCTGTGGCGATGATGGGGGAAGGGGGAAGGGGACATGCTGCCCTAGACAGGGCTGCATTCTTGTCTTGGGAGCTCGAGGTGACCAGGTTTGCTCTTTCGGAGAGAAACTGGGCCTCGGGGGCGGAGCGGGAGCCCTGTGCGCTTTCCACTGAGCCACACTGCCGAGGGGCCCCTCACCTGGTCACAAATGCGCTCTCTCTCTAGGATAAAACACTAAAGGCTTTAAGTCTCTGGCAGCCCGAGGTGTGTGAAAACAGGGAGCGGGAACAGCGCATTTTTTCCTCCGGCCCATACCGGACCCACTGTTCCCAGTTTTGATTCCAGGGGAGGAATGTTTCACATTTTTGAAACGCAAATATTTATTTTCTTTCCTCAATGTATATGCTGAACTTCCAGGTCTCCTTCCCCGCAGCCCCACTCTCGCTCTGGAATGTACAGCTGCCCCTTTCTGGGGCGGCTCCATCACTGCTGCTGAAAGCTTACCTGTCGCACATTTCTGTGGCTCTGCTAATGAGTGGCGAGGTGGCCCAGAAAAGGCGCCTGTGTTCCTCCCGGCCTCCATAGACCGGCCATTCAGAGCCCGAGCTGAAAGGGCTGTTTCATGGGCCCAGCTGCCACCCCGGCCAACAGCGCTGCACCCTGAGCCCTGGACACAGCCCTGTCCACGGGGGAGGGGGCTCCGGGTGAGGGGCCCCAGCTCACGTTCTCCTCGTCCACCTTCCCCGGGGCCCTGGGGGGAATGATCTGCCTCTGTCACTGCCGGTCCCTTTGCTGACTCCAATCGGACCCTTCATCATTAGTTCAAAAAAATTAAATTAAATTAAATTAAATTAAATAAAAAAAAATATATCCCCCAATTGATTTCAGGGAGGAAGGGAAAGGGAGAGAGAGATAGAAACACCAATGATGAGAGCGAACCATTGATCGCTGCCTCCTGCATGTCCCCCCACGGGTATTGAGCCCACAACCCAGGCATGTGCCCTAACTGGGAATCGAACCCTGATCTCCTGGTTCATAGGTTGATGCTCAACCACTGAGCCACACCAGCCAGGCAGTTCTTGCTTTTAATGCATTTCCTCATTTGCACACCAGATCCCCTGCTCCAGGCACCACGCTGAGTCCCGGAGGTTCAGTGGTCAGTGAGACAGGCCAGACCCCTGCTCCTGACACACTCCGGGTGGGGACAGTATCACAGTCATAACACAGTGGGGGGAAGTGATAAGTACCCGGGCATCATGCCTGCACTGTCTCCGGAGGAGACAATTAGGCTTACAAGTTGCAGAGGGAAAAGAAACCAGCGGCATCCCGGCTTTGGAAGTTGGGGAGGGCTATGAATTATATGAATATAATGAAACTTAAATGAAAAAAGTCAGAGGGAAATGCTTCCAACTTCCTAGTTCCAGGCTGGGTTCTGCCTCTCACTGGCTGGGGGCAGTCATGAACTTCTCTGAGCCTCAGTTTCCCCATCTGACAAATAGGCTAACATACTCGGATCTGCTGGCATCGAAGGTGTCCTGGGAGAACGAAGAAGTGCAGTGACAGGGTGAGCAACGGCACCGTTATGGATGAAGATGTTGAGAATGCCGGCTGGGTCAGCTGCGCCCGGCAGTCATTGTAAGGATGATGTTTGTATATCTCCTTTTATAAAGGTACAGTTTACACGGGGTGAAGCGCACAGGTCGTACGTGTTCATGATTCTACTGCCTGGGAAGATAATACTTCTTTGGCCCCATCTCCACTCCTATCCTCTCACTGCCTCCTCCCATGGTCCCGTGAGGCGGGCAGGCCAAGCACTGCCATTCCCACTGCGTGATGACAAGCCAAGGCTCAGAGAGGGTAAGGCGGCAGCTCTGAGGTCAACAGCAGAGGTGGATTTGAACGCGGGTCTCTCTGGTGGCCAAGTCCATGCTCTTTTCACTGTATCCCATCAACTACTGGCCCTGGATGCAATGGTAAGGACCATTCCTGATTGTTTCTTTAGTTTTTAATTAAAAATATTTATTTTTAGAGAGAGAAAGGGAGCGGGAGAGGGAGAGAGAAGAGAATCATGGATGTGAGAGTGAAACATTGATTGGCTGCTTCCTGCATGCACCCCAACGAGGGATTGAACCTGCAACCCAGGCAAGTGATCTGAGAATCAACTGGCAACCCTTCGAGGCTCGGGACAACCAACCAACTGAGCCACACCGGCCAGGGTGACGTTCCTTTATTTTTGCCTCCTTCCTGCAGACCCTGGGCTGGGCCTGGCTGTCGACATGAACCCACCAGCCCCTTACCTACTCATGGACGGGACAGACAATGCGCAGAAGCCCAGGGAGTGGGGAGGAGGTGGGCATGGAGGAAGCCCCTCCAGCACACAACACCGAAGAAAGCAGGCAGCTGAGAACACCGGCCTGGCCAGTGTCCTGGCAGTGACCCTTCTCAGCTGTGTGACTTCAGACACGTTACTGCACCTCTCTGTTTTCCAGTCCCTCTTCCGGGAAATCAGGGTCATCACAGTAGCTGCCTCACAGGACTGTCCAGAGGATGAAACGAGATCGTTCATATACCTCTGCTCTTCTAATGAACTCTAGGAGGCAGGCGAGGGGAAGCCGCTGGCCCACGGTCACACAGGTGGCATATCGCAAATCCCGCTCATCCGCCCCCGGTCTGTGCTGCCCGGCACACTCCAAGTGCGAATGTACCCGTGACGCCAGTTACGGTCTTGGAAGAGCCTGTTTGGCAGGGTGGGTGGGAGGAAGGACGGCCTGGGCAGATTGCCCTGTGAGGGCCAAGGCTTGGAGAGAGCTCTGAGGACAAGGTGCAGCCGGAGAGCAGGGCTCACGGGGAGAGGCAGGGGGTAGTTGAGGCCGGAGAGGGGAAGTGTGTCTAAGGTAAGGTGACCAGACGTCCCGCTTTTGGCGGGACAGCCCCGCTTTCTAACAATTTGTCCCGTGCCCCACGTGTTTTAAAAAAGTGAAAGAAAAATTGGGACTTTTTTTTTTTTTTTTTTTTTTTTTTAAACGCCTCAGGACGCGGGACAAATTGTTAAAAATCGGGACTGTCCCGCCAAAAGCGGGACACCCGGTCACCTTAGTCTAAGGCACATGTGTCAAACACAAGGCCCGCGGGCCAAATCCAGCCCCCAGGCCTTGCAATGTGGCCCGCACCGCGCTGTCATCACTGCACTCCGCTGTCAGTTTATGACATTGTCAGTTTATGACTGTTTAGTAAACCATTCGGCCCGCGATTTAGGCTGGATTTTAGATTTTGGCCCCTTCTCTGATTGAGTTCGACACCCCTAGTCTAAGGAGAACGTTGGGGTTGACATTGCAGGTGAGAGGAGCATCGGGGTGTGGGGCAGGGCCGCAGGGCGGGGCTGGGGCGTGAGGCCCAGGACGCGGGTCTCCCTGGTCGGGGAGTCGCGGCCTCAGGTCAGCTCGGGCTCCAGCCCCGGGAGGTGATGAGGGGCCGCCCTCCACCCACCTGAGAGTTCCTGCACGGCAGCTGCAGCTCGGGCTGCTTCTGGAAGCAAAGGAGGCCTTGTGGTTACGGGGGCCTCTCCAGCCCTCTCCGGCTTCCTCCCTTCCCGCTCTGGAGGGAGGGAAGCACGCCGCACTCACACAGCCCCTTTTAGCCGGCCCCACCCCTCCAGGAGGCCGGGGGCAGGGCAGGGCCTCCTGGCCGGGAGGCTGGGCGGCAAGGTTGATAAGACCCGCAGCCACCGGGCCTCCACAGCTGTGCCGGCCGCTGCCCGCGCTGCCAGGACCATGAGGGTCATCCCCGGCGCCGTCCTCCTGCCCTGCCTCCTGCTGCTGCTGCCCCTGGCCCCGCGCACGCACGGCCTGGCCCCCCAGCCCAGAGGTGAGGGGCCGAGGGAGGTGGGGGGCGTTGGACGACTGGCCCCTGACCAGCAGCCCGGGGACTGGGCACTGAGGTGGGCAGAGAGCAAACGGGATCCCAGAGGAGGAGAGGGCGGGGAGGCAGGGCGGCCGGCCCGGGAGCAGACAGAGATGGGGACGCGCCTGAGGGCCAGGGCTGGGGGGACCCTCAGCCTGGAGTGACCCTCAAACTTCTCCCCGGAGCCCTCGGTCTTTCCTGGGGGTGTCTCAGGCCCTGGCTGCCCGCAGGGACGTTCATGCTGCAGGAACTGCTGCCTCTCGGGTCTCTGAGGACAGAAGCGACGCAGAGGGCTGCGGACACCTGGGGCCGCCCCGAGCCCGGGGCCGAGCGTGTGGCTCTGTGAGGAGTGAACCTGTGGGTGGGGGTGGGGGTGGGGGCTCCATGTCTGGTCACCAGCCCTTCCGGCACATCCCGATGGGGCTCCATGCGTGCTGTACCCTTTCCAGAGCTCCAGCCCCTGAATCCACGAACACCCAACTCTTCCATTACAGATGGGGAAACTGAGGCTGCCCAGGGGAGGACCCACGGCCACACAGTGAGAGAGCCCCAGAGCCTTCTGGGTCTGGATCCATTCTTGCTTTATGCTGCGGCCGTTTCCCTCTCCCTCTCTGCCTCAGTTTACCCGTTGTGCCATTAGCTAGAGGGCACCAGGGAGGGGCTGCCAGGCCGTTTCTGAGGCCCGTGGGGAACGCTGATGCCTGGGGAGGGAACTGGGGCAGGGAGCTGGGACCCGGGGCCGCCGAGAGCACCTTCCTGCATCCTTATTTGGGAGCAGCTGGGCTCAGTCTGGACGCCCTGTGGCTAGAGAGGGAACAGCCTTTGCCCTGAGGCTCGCTGGCCGCAGGCTCCGGCCGGTGACCTCATCGAGCGGTAGTCATTCTCCCAGGAGGGCTGGAGAGACCTCTCTCCTGGGGGGTGTCCTGGGGGCCCCCACCCGGCCAGGCCGCCAAGGCGGCTCCTAGACGTGTCTGCCCCTTCCCCTGTCCTGGGACGCCAGCCAGCGGGCCGCGCCAGGGAGGGAGACGGGTCCGCCCGGGGATTTGCTCTGATGTTCAGATGAAAGAGCCCGTGTTGACAGGCGCTGCGCCGGGCCTCAGGGCCCCGTCCCCCCGGCGGGCCCACCCTCGGTGTCCTGTGGCCCGGCTCGGAGGAACAGCTGCTCCTTGTTCGTGGAGCCTCTCTGGGCACAGACAGACCTGAGCAGCAGGTCTTAAAGGGCAGCCAGCCTCCGCAGCTCCCTGAGCCCAGCCCTGGGCTGGCGCCCCATGTGCACTTCTGTTCGTCCTCAAAGGATCCTGTAAGGGAGGGGTTATCCGCCCATTGCACAGACGAGGAAACCGAGGCTCAGAGAGGTGAAGCGGGTTACCCAAGGCCAGAGTCTGAGCCTCTCCCCCAGGAGCTGAGCTGTGAGGCTGAGAGTCCACATGCTGGTCAAGGCTCAAGGGCCGTCTACGCTGCCCGAGGCCTCCGGTCAGGGTCTAAGCAGCCCCCGATGCTCTGCCCCGTCGCCTGAGTGTCTGGTCCAGCCTTCTGACCTCTGCCCCTTGCTCTTTGCCTCCTCCTCCCTCCTCCTCCTCCCCCTCCCAGGGCACCTCTGCCGGACCCGGCCCACGGACCTGGTGTTTGTTGTGGACAGCTCGCGCAGCGTGAGGCCCGTGGAGTTCGAGAAGGTGAAGGTGTTCCTGTCCCAGGTCATCGAGTCGCTGAACGTGGGGCCCAATGCCACCCGCGTGGGCGTGGTCAACTACGCCAGCTCCGTGAAGCAGGAGTTCCCGCTGCGCGCCCACCTGTCCAAGGCCGCGCTGCTGCAGGCCGTGCGCCGCATCCGGCCGCTGTCCACCGGCACCATGACCGGCCTGGCCATCCAGTTCGCCATCACCCGGGCCCTGAGCGACGCCGAGGGCGGCCGCACCAAGTCCCCGGGCATCAGCAAGGTACACGCCCCCTGCCCCACCCCCACCCCCCTGCTGGGGCCCCACTGGGTGCTGAGAGCTTTGCCTGCGGACCCTTGGATTCTCCCAAAGCCCCTGCCAGGTGGCCATTTGCAGTTGGGGGGCAGGCAGAGCCGTGGCAGAGCCGAACCCACCTTCCCCACCCTTCGGACCCCGGGGATGTACTTGAGTATATCCGTTTAGTTGACCTTGGCTTCCCAGCCGGTCTGGGCTCCTCGAAGGCAGAGTGAGACAGTTCAGATGTTTTACGGGATGGTCAAGGGCATGGGCATCACCACCCGCCTGCCTGGGTTCAAGTCCCTGCTCCACCACACTAGCCTCTGAGAGACTGACTTCATCTCACGTGCCTCCGTTTCCTCGCCTGTAAAATGGGGGTCACATACGCCTTCTCAGGGGGCACCTAGGATAAGGTGATCAGACGTCCCGCTTTTGGCGGGACAGTCCCAATTTTTAACAACTTGTCCTGCTTCCAGCAGCGTTTTAAAAAAAGTCCCAATTTTTGGAAGAATTGTTAAAAATCGGGACTGTCCCGCCAAAAGCTGGACGTCTGGCCATCTTATCCTAGGAGGACTAAACGAGTTTATAAGCACCAAGTGCTCAGAACAGTGCGTGGCACCTAGCGAGCCCCCTGTGCGTGAGCTGATGGTTTATTTAATACGCCTTCGAGGGCGGGGGCTCAGACACACAAGGCAATGTCCCCCACTCCACTGCAGGCCACAGGGCGGGGCGTGGGCACCCGGGCCAGGGGTGGGGACCCAGGAATCAGAAGCAGATCCAGGTCAGAAGCTGAGAAGCAGCCAAGGGGGCTGGATGCCGGGTCCCAGACTCTGGCAGAGCTTCAGGGCAGGCCCTGGCAGGGGGAGGTGAGGGCCTGGCTCGGCGCCAGGGTCCCCTCTGTCTCCCTTCTCAGGTGCAGAACAGAGGAGCCTTGTGGGAGGACAGCAGGCAGCATCTAGCACAGGGGTCTTCAAACTACGGCCCGCGGGCCACATGCGGCCCTCAGAGGAGTCTGATCCGGCCCGCCAGGTTTTTTGGGCAGTGAGCGCAGCCGAGGTGTTACAGTAGGAATTAGTAGTTCATATAGTCCGGCTCTTCAGCTCTCTGAGGGACCGTGATCTGGCCCCCACTTTAAAAAGTTTGAGGACCCCTGATCTAGCACCTGGGAAGGGAGGGAGAAAGGTGGCATCCTTCTTTCCTCGGATGGGCATCTACGTAGGTGGGAAAGGCCCTCCCTCTGCCGCCCTCTGGTGGCCAAAAGGCAGAACGGCAGGCTGTTGGCACACTTGGGCCTCCTGAGAGGCCCCAGCCTGGGGGGTGGATGGGTGGGTGGGGATAGGGGTGGGGAGACCCGGTCCTGACCTCTGTCTGCCTGATGCGGGAGACATCAGACACCCCAGCCAGACGGGAGAAACCTCAGCCTGCTCTCTTTCCGTCAGAGGACACCTGTCTCGTCCTCTGGCCTCGGTCTCTCCCCCGGGGGAGAGCCCTGGGGTGGGGGGTGGGGGTGGGGGAGAGACTGGATCCACCTGCACCCGGCCAGGCTCCGCCTCCTCCCCGCCAGCGCCCGGCCCGGCCCAGCGCCTCACCGTGTCCCGCTGCCGCAGGTGGTCATCGTGGTGACGGACGGGCGGCCCCAGGACAGCGTGCGGGACGTGTCTGCGCGGGCCCGGGCCAGCGGCGTGGAGCTGTTCGCCATCGGCGTGGGCCGCGTGGACAAGGCCACGCTGCGCCAGATGGCCAGCGAGCCGCAGGAGGAGCACGTGGACTACGTGGAGAGCTACAACGTCATCGAGAAGCTGTCCAAGAAGTTCCAGGAGGCCTTCTGCTGTGCGTGGGGAGTGGGAGTGGAGGGGGGTGGAAGCGGGGAAGAGGGTTTATAAGGTCAGGGCAGAGATGGAGCCAGCCTCTGGGGCGGAGGTGCCGATCTGTTGGCCGGTCCTCAGCCCCGGCAGAAGGTTAGCTGGGGAGAGGCCATCCAAGAACCCTTTTTATGTGGCAGGGCCTGGTGGGACAAGGAGGGGCGGGAATCCACTAAAATCCTGCGTGTGATGACGGCGGGTTTGGGTGCCAGGGCTCTGCGGTGGGGAGGATGTGAGCGGCGTGGGCACTGGGCGGGGGAGGTTTAGTCCTTCAAAGAGGGGAGGTGGGTTTGGGACGTGACAGTCATAAGGGGCGGGGCCTCGAGTAGGATGGGCGGGGCCAGGGTGAGAATATTCCCATTTGGAAAATGGGTCCGAGGAAAACATGCACCTGAGTGTGAGGAGCCCATGAGAGGACGCCTGGTGCAGCGCTCCGCGGGTGGCAGGTGCCCAATGCAGGTCAGACCTCTTATCCAAGCTGCCTTCTCCGCTGCGTGTGCTCTTCTCCACACGTGGGATACAGCGGCGAGCAAAGCAGGGCAAGGTGCACCCTGGTCCCTGTGGCCTTTACCTCTTTAGCAGGAAGTTCTGTTTTTTTTTTTTTTTTTTTTTTTGTTTTTAATATATATTTTATTGATTTTTTTACAGACAGAAAGGGAGAGGGACAGAGAGCTAGAAACATCGATGAGAGAGAAACATTGATCAGCTGCCTCCTGCACACCCCCCCCTGGGGATGTGCCTGCAACCAAGTTACATGCCCTTGACCGGAATCGAACCTGGGACCCTTCAGTCTGCAGGCCGATGCTCTATCCACTTAGCCAAATGGGTTTCGGCAGGAAGTTCTGGTTTTATAATCAGCATTTCTTCGGGGATGTCAGCCCTGGGGCAGTGATTCCGGCCCTGGGCTGAGCTCCGGGGCTGGACCCCACCCGGCAGGGGCCTCCGTTTCCCTGAGTGTGTGAGGGCCCACCCTGGCTGAGATACTCAGGCCCCGTGACGGTGAGATCCCCCTCCTGTCCCCGCAGTGGTGTCAGACCTGTGCGCCACGGGAGACCATGACTGCGAGCAGGTGTGCGTCAGCTCCCCGGGCTCCTACACCTGCGCCTGCCGTGAGGGCTTCACCCTGAACAGTGACGGCAAGACCTGCAACGGTCAGTGGGCTGGACCTGGGCGGCCCTGGGGAGGGGCTCAGGAAGGGACGGGGGTCTCGGCCACTTCTCGGTCCATCAGGGCCTTCCCACACGTTGCCTCTGGACCCATCTGCAGAGGCGATAGGTCCTCTTTTTCACACCATGGCTGGTGGTTTGGTGCGGTGGAGGGAGGCACTCATCTTGAGCTCATGTCTTGGTGCTACTACCTCTGAGCTTAGGATGTGCCAGCTGTAAACTTTGGCTTTAGAGAGAGAGTTAGAGTAAGGTGACCAGACGACCCTCCACACCGAGTGTGGTGTGTGCTGGGTGCCCGGCCAACAGTCGGACGGATGATGACCTTTCAGCTCCATCCCCTTGCCTGTCCGCCCTCCCCAGTCTGCAGCGGCGGCGGGGCCAGCTCGGCCATCGACCTGGTTTTCCTCATCGACGGGTCCAAGAGCGTGCGGCCCGAGAACTTCGAGCTGGTGAAGAAGTTCATCAACCAGATCGTGGACACGCTGGACGTGTCGGACACGCTGGCCCAGGTGGGGCTGGTGCAGTACTCGAGCTCCGTGCGCCAGGAGTTCCCGCTGGGCCGCTACCGCACCAAGAAGGACATCAAGGCGGCCGTGCGCGGCATGTCCTACATGGAGAAGGGCACCATGACCGGGGCCGCCCTCAAGTACCTCGTCGACAACTCCTTCGCCGTGTCCAGCGGGGCCAGGCCCGGCGCCCAGAAGGTGGGCATCGTCTTCACCGACGGCCGGAGCCAGGACTACATCAACGATGCCGCCAAGAAGGCCAAGGACCTCGGTAGGTGCGCCCACCTGGACCCCGAACGCCACGATGGCCGGGGGTGCATAGCATAACCCCCCTGTAAGGGATCTCAGTGTCTATTCTGATTGCATGCCCAAGTCCCGGTTCATGTAAAAGAGGAAGGACTGGTTCATCCATGTTTTTCCTACACGGTTGACAAGGTGGAGGCCCCAGAAGGGTCGGTGGCTTGCTTCTGATGGTCCTTTAGTGGGAGGGGGTTGGAACTGTTCCAGTTGAGTGTTCCCAAGAACATACCCATAGCCAAAACCGGTGTGGCTCAGTGAATAGAGCGTCGGCCTGCAGACTGAAGGGTCCCTGGTTCGAGTCTGGTCAAGGACATGTACCTTGGTTGCGGGCACATCCCCGGTGGGGGGTGTGCAGGAGGCAGCTGATCGATGATTCTCTTTCATCGATGTTTCTAACTCTCTGTTCCTCTCTCTTCCTCTCTGTAAAAATCAATAAAGTATATTTAAAAAAAAGAAAAGAAAGAAAGAACATACCCATGGCTTGAAAGGACAAACCTGAGCCCTGTTTTATTGCCTATGGGGTGAGGAAAAACGATAACCACCAGGTGGTGGTTATGAGAGTTAAATGAGGTGACAGAGCCCCCAGGCAGGGGGTCAGCACCTGCCTGGCAAACAGTAGAATCTCAGTAATTCTACTGTCTTTGTCCCAGGCATCGTGCCTGCACTCCCAGCAGCTGCCACCAGGAGGTGTCTGGAGTTGGTTTCCCAGGCATCCGCCCAGAGGCTCAGCCTCCGCGGCCTGCCCCACCGCCGCCCTCACTGTCGGTCCCTCCCGCAGGCTTTAAGATGTTCGCCGTGGGCGTGGGCAACGCCGTGGAGGACGAGCTGAGGGAGATCGCCTCGGAGCCCGTGGCCGAGCACTACTTCTACACGGCGGACTTCAAGACCATCAGCCAGATCGGCATGAAGCTGCAGAAGAAGATCTGCGTGGGTGAGTGAGGCCGGCGCGGGCGTGGACGGGAGGGGCCGGAGGGCCCTGGGGTGGGCGTGGAGCCACCCTGCAGCTGGATGTGGGTGGGGAGAAGCAGGAGATGGGGTGGCACCAGGAGCTGGCAGACCCAGGAGGTGGGCTGGCCAGTCTAACTCTTCCTACCAGCAAACATGCATTTATTGAATGCTCATCACACGAGTGACGCTGCCCTCAGTGCTCTCCAGATATTAAATCATGCACTTCTATGCGGGAGGGATATTTTTGTCCTCGGTTTACTGGTAGGAAAACCAAGGCCAGAGGGATCAAACAATTGTTAATAACTGGAGGAGCCTGGGTTTGAATCCTGCCACCTCCCCTGACCCTGCCTGGTGACCTTGCCAGCTGGTCCCCAGGGGCAGAGTGTGGACTCCAGGGCCAGACATGTCTGCATTTGCATCTTTGCTTTGACCCTGACTACCTGTTGGCCATGGACAAGCTGTTTTACTTCTCAGGTTCTTCCTTTGTTCACGGGGTTAATGAATTTACACACAAAGGATGGGGGTGAGGAGTCACCATGATGACATAAAGGCTCCCGACAGCAGTGCCCTGCACCTAGTAGGTGCTCAGTGCAGTGATGCTGCTATTGGAGTTCTTTATCAGGGCTCTGGGGGGTCAGGAAGACATTCAGGGGTCACCCTCCATCACTCCCGGGGGCTCTGTCTCAAGGATTCTATGTATGTCTGCCCCCTCAGAAGTCCTGGGCCACACATTCCCGCAAGACTCCCTAGTCCTGGCCCTGGGCAGTGACGACCCCACCTCCCTGCCTGGCAACCCCCACATCCCCTTGTCTTTCTCTACCTCCTGTCCATTCCAGAGGAGGATCCCTGCGAATGTGAGTCCATTGTGAAATTCCAGGCCAAAGTGGAGGGGCTGCTGCAGGCCTTGACCAGGAAGCATATCCTTCCCAGAGGCCGATGCAGGGAAGGGGAGGGATGGGGACAGGAGGCGGGGTGAGGGGTGAGGGGTGGAGGGGGCAGGCATGGTGGGGAGGGGAGCTGTGATGGGGTTGGGGCGGGCTCCTCCTTGCCTGCTCCCTGCAGAAGGCAGGCTTGATTCTGGCCAGGTAGGCTGACACCAGCTTTGATACTGACCCTATCAGAAGCAGAGGGTCCTAGAGGGTAGACAGAGAAACTGAGGCACAGGTCAGGATCTAGAGATGGACACACACTGGAAAGCATGGTGCCCGGACTCCCCCTTCTCAGGCTCCTGGTGACGTGACCAACACCAGCTCCCACTCAGATGGGCTGGGCCCATCGAGCAGCTCCCCTGGCTGGGTCAGGACCAGGTGGGGACCAGCAGGCCGAAGCCTGCAGCTGTGTTTGGAGAGCACCATTCTGAGGTCAGCGGATGGTAAATTCCGGGGTGGTGAAAGTGCTGGAAGAGGGGTACTCTGCAGGAACAGGAAGTGGCTGGGTCCACATGCACCTCTCCTTGACTCCGCCCACTGGAAGCTGTGAGCAAGCGGCTGGCCGTCATGGAGAACAGGATCGTCTGAGGCCCTTGTCCTGCTGCGGCTTCTCCATCTCCCCGCCCCGGCTCGGCCCACAGAGTCCGGAGTGCCCCCTAGAGCCCCGAGTTTAGTCTAGCTTTGTCACTTAGCGAGGGGGCATGGGAGGGGCAGGCCCTGGGATGGCAGCAGCCTCTCCCTCGTCCACCAGCCTTGGAACCCTGCCAGGGTGTGTGTGGGTGAGTGAGTGCGAGTGCTGGAGCCCGCATGCATGCATGTGTATGTGTGTGCATATATGTGTGCATGTTTGTGCGTGTATGCGTGTGTGTGTGTGTGTGCACGCGCATATGTGTGTCTGGGAGCTATGCATGAGTGAGAACACAAGGGCAAAAGTAACTGGGACTGCGTTTGCATTTTTTTAACCGAAAGCTTAATATATTCCTGTTGTTAGACCCCCTCCCTGACTGTGAGTGCTGTGAATCTCTCTGACTTCTCCATTCCTTTTGAAAAACAATTAAATGTGATTTAACGAAGGGCTGGATGGGCCCGAGGCAGTGTGGTTATTTGGGGAGCGGAAGGAAGGATGGCTGGGGACAGGGCGATGGCGGACGATGGCAGAGGTGGTGACGGTGATGACAGCGACTGCTCTGAAGCCTGTCACCCGCTCACAGTGGTCTTGCCTTTTCGGTTACACATTCACTTCTATGCTCTCATCTCGTCCACCCAGTGACTCATCCCATTTCACAGCTGGGGAAGCCGGGTGTCTGAGGGTGAGATGACGGGCTCAGCACTGGGTCTGATGGAGAGACAGGACTCCAGGACAGCAAAAGAAGGACACGGAGAAGGCAGTGGCTCCTGATCAAACCCATTCATTCATTCATTCATTCATTCACTCATGCAGACAAAAACACTTACAGAGCACAGGCCCCATGTCAGACAGTGGGGAGATGTGGCCTATGAAATAGTCCTTTCTCTCGAGGGACTTACATTGATCAGGGTGCCCTGCCACCCCCATATCACTGGAGAAAAGAGAGTGGGTTCAGGCTGTACCTGAGGTGAGTGTGTGTGAGAGCGGTGACGGGAAGGGTCCCGGCCTGAGCCTGGCTGGCCCAGGAGCCCTGTGGTCCTCTCTGTTGGCTCCTTGTGCTGCTGAAGCTTCACCCCGACCCTCAACACAGACAGCTGCACCCCCACCTCAGGGGCAGCACAAGGGAAAGACTGCTGACTCCCCCCCCCCGACACCTGGGGGGCCTGCGGCCTCCCCCGGCCCCCAGGGTCAGTGTCCCTCTGAAAACCCAGCTCCTCGCCTCCCAGCGGGAGCTGAGCTCATTTTCTGAGCTCATTCTTGTTTAATGGGGCGTTTTCAGTGCTGCCGCCAGATTCACAGAAGCTCAGAGCGTCCCGGAAGGTCTTCCTTAGAGGCAGTTCAGGAGGCAGAATAACCCCCAGCAGCACCCAGGAGCCACATCACACAGCTCCCACCTCACGCGCCCCTGGGACAGGACCCGCCACCCCACGCTAAGCCCTTTCTTTGTGCCTGGCCCCGGGCTAGGGGTTTCTGCTATCTGAGGAGGCTCCTCGTCACACACCCCGTGGCAATGCTCAGCCCACACTCCCCTCTGAGATCAGCCCCACTTCCCACCCCACAGCGCCTGCCTCTGGGCCCAGCTGGTTGGTCAGTGGGTTTGGACACGGGGACACCAGTGACCTGGCCGCTGGCCCTGGAGCTGGGAGGCCTATATGTTCTTCGGGTGTGTGGAGACTGGGCCACCGTCCTCAGGAAAGAGAAAAGCAGCTTTGCTGGCTGCCGATAGCTCTCCAGTCCACGGGTGCTTCCATTACCTGCTGCTGGGTCACCCACCGCCCCAAACTCGGGGACTCAAAGCACCCCTCTGTTATTGTCACGGTTCTGTGGGTTGGCTGGGCCCAGCGCCCATCCACACTGGCAACTGTTTGGGTCTCAGCCAGGTGGGGGCCTCCGGCATGACCCACTCAGGGGACTGTGGCTTTCAGAGAGCTGGCTGCGAGGCTCTCTCTCTCTCTCTCTCTCTCTCTCTCTCTCTCTCTCTCTCATCAATAAATAGAAATTAAGAACAAAATAAATGGGGCTCATGTTTTCCCCACATACACTCAGATGGGTGTGAGGCAGGCTGTGCAGCGGCCTCGGCTGGGATGGGCAGGGGCCCTGATCAATGTCACAGCTGAGGAAGGTGCTATGACTTTAAGGCTGGCCTGCTGGGTTCTGAGCAGGATGGCCAGCCTGCTGTTGGGTGGAGCAGCGAGTCCCTGGCTGGGTCAAGTCCTCATTTGCAGGGGGAGTTGGGAAACTGACGGTGGCGCTGAGGCCCTGGTGAATCCTGCCAGGGACCCTGGGCACTAGCAGTAGTGCCACCATTTGCAAGTGCTGGGACTGCCCGAGGGAGTGAGGAGCTGGATTCCCAGGTTTACCCAGCACCAAGCCCTTTCTCAGCAGCAGCGGGAACCCAGCATTGCTGCCTGCGACCATGAATGTCCAGCCTCGGGCACACAGGAGGTGCTCAGCAGGTCCCAGTGGCCTCTCTTTCCCCTCAGCAGGCTCAGCTCAGCAGAGGGCGGACCAGGTCCTGGAAGAGCCTGGAGCTGCATCCAGGTGCCCAAGGGCAGAGGGGCAGGGTTGAACCCCAAAGAAGGGCAGGTGGGAGCTGGGCAGGGAGTGAGGGCCCCACCCAGCAAGCGGGGGCCAGGGAGGGGCCCTCTGAGCAAAGGCTGCCAGAGGCCACAGCCCAGAAGCTTAGAATGGTGAACCGGGGGCTGCTGTTGTGGTCCCTGACCCGGTCAGGCCCAGCTCAGTCCCCCGTCCAGGCTGAGCTGAGGTGAGTGGGGACCTGGAGTCTCCGGGGCTGAGCCTCAGGATGGTCCATGAGAGCAACAAATGGAGGGGGCCTGGGCCCAGGATTGCCATGTGGTGAGCGGAGGGCTGCTGCCTGCTTGCAATGTTCCTGATCCAGCAGGGAGAGTGCACGGCAGCTGGTGGGGACGCAGCGAAAGCAGCCATGTGGGGACTGGACCCCAGAAACCTGGGCCAGAACGGCGAGTTAGGGCTCCTGGTTAAAGTGACAGAAAGTTCACACCAACCAGCTCAAGCACAAGAAGGGGGCTGATGGGGCCCCACGAAGGTGCCGCGGGAGGTGCTGGGCTCAGCAGTGCCGTCAGCCCTCGGTCTCTCTGTCCTCTTGCCTCTGGTCTCCACCAGGACCTCACACCCAGGACCTCACACCCAGGCAGGCCCCCTGGACGCCCCCCCAGCCCCACCCTCAGCCCCGCCAGCTCCGAGTTCACAGAATTCAGCCTCCTGGGCTCAGCGGGCCCTGTGCCCGTCCAGGCTGGGATCAGGCACAGGCCCTGAGGATGGAGAAGGCCCAGCAGGGGTTCCTCAAGGAGGAGGAGGGTTGTTATCAGATGCCAGCGTCTGGGCGCTGGTGGACAGAACCCACAGGCGTCCCCTAGGGTGGGGTGGGGGTCAGGTCGGGCAGGAAGCCCTGCCTGGACTAGAGTCCAGCGTCTCTCTGGCCCCTGTGTGTGTGTGTGTGTGTGTGTGTGTGTGTGGGGAGCCAGCTCTTCTAGGGTCATGTTTCCAGGCTCTGAGGAAGGTGGAGCCCGCATCATCTGAGAGTCTAACTCATCATAATTCTCCCCACAGCTACTCCGGGTCCCCCCGCAACCCACCCTTTCCACCCCATTCCCTCATCTCCCTGCTCTCGGCTGCATTCACAGACGGCCATAAGCAAATCCCAGCAAGCAGGAGAGCGGCCTGTCCCAGGGCAACCGGCTTATCACAGACGGTGCATTACTCTGTAACCAATATTTTTGTTGGTTTTTATTTCTAATTTTTGAAAATACAGATAAACAGGACTAGACCAATTAGGATTTTTTTTCCTTCCCTTTCCTTATGTCTTGGATAACAATGGGAGTCTCTGGGCCCCTCGTAATTGGCTACCAGGTTTCAACAAGAGGTTTGTCTTTGCAATTACAGTTCATTAATGGGTTTACAAGCGAGGGAAGATGGCGAAGCCCACTACGGGAATTGTTCTGCAGTCTCCTCTTTTAATTACACGGTTTTCCCGTAGCCCGGTGCTCTGTGAAAAACAGGGTGCAGGGGGAGGCCCAGCATGCCATCTGTTCCAGATGCAAATGCAATCAATTGGGGGCAGAGAGGAGCTGCTGGGGGCCTCCTGCCGCCGGGGCTGGGCCTGCCTCCTCTGAGCTGCTGCAGGCTGGAGGCGCAGCCACCGGAGCTCAGGGGGCATACCGACATGGGACAGACCAGGTCTGTGCATGGGGACCTGGCAACCTGAGAGGATTTGGGGGTCAGAGTCAGAGTGAGGTCCCTGCTGTGTTACCATTTTCGGATCATCCTTGAGGTGCCAGGGAATAGGTGCCATTTCTAAGTCAGAATTCTCAGTGATTTCACAAAAAGGGGAGACCAAGGCTGTCAGTGGTGGTGTCACAGTCAGCAAGCGCAGGCAGGGCTGGGGTTCGAACCCTGGAATCCTGGCTCTGAAGTCAGGCTTCTTTCCAGAACATGGCCTCTCTGAGCTTCAGTCATTATGTTGAAAGGAAATCTAGCCTTTTCCCACAGGTGGGGAGATAGCAGGTGAACCGGCCTTCCTGCCCATTCTTTTTTTTTTTTTTTTTTTTTTTTTTTAAATATTTTTTAATTGATTTTTTACAGAGAGGAAGAGAGAGGGATAGAGAGTTAGAAACATCGATGAGAGAGAAACTTCGATCAGCTGCCTCCTGCACACCCCCCACTGGGGATGTGCCCACAATCCAGGTACAAGCCCTTGACAGGAATCGAACCTGGGACCTTTCAGTCTGCAGCCCGATGCTCTATCCACTGAGCCAAACCGGTTTCGGCTTCCTGTCCGTTCTTAAATCCATTGTGCACATCGGTCCCAGAGCGATGGCCCCTCGGGTGGCCTCGGACCAGGTCACAGCCCTGCTCAAGAGCCTCCTCTGGCTCCGGAGATAAAATTCAAACTCAGTTGGACACCCTGGGTTGTATGGTCTGGCCACTGCCCCGGCCTGTTAGCCTCCAAGTCCTTACTCCTCCCGTTCACCCACTGCCGCTAGGGGGTGACTCGGTTTCTCTCTCAGGGAAATGGTCTTCTGACGCTGGAACGGATGCTCCCTAGGACTGCCTTGGACCTCGGAGTTAAGCCATCTTTCTTAGTGGGCTGGAGTCGCAGGCCTGAGCTGCTATGGAGGCATCTGGCCACACGGTGGCACCATTGGCCCAGGAATGGGGTGGCTGAGCCCCGCTGGGGGATGGGCTTCAGCCATTGTCACTGAGCTGGGTTAATCTCCTTCCCTTTTAGCACCTAATCTAATCCCTTTAAATTGTCCCCTCCCTCCCGCCCGCAAAGATTCCCAAGGGGACAGCGACCTCTCTCCAAGGGCAGGCCTGGCTGTGGGTCTCCCCCACCCCAGCCACACTCCCCGTCCCTCCCCACGTGCCTGTGAGGGGCCCGGGCTGGCTGCAGGGCTGGTGTCCCAGGGCCCTCGGCCTTGTGGGGTAGCGGAGGGGGAGGGCCGTTCACACCTGGATGTTGGGGATGGGGTGGGGGCTCAGTAGGAGTGCCCCAGGAAAGTAGTAGGTATTGCCTCCTTCCTCTCTTGTTTCTATAGGCAAATGGCTGAGCCCTTTGTCTCCAAATGAGGAAATAATTGTTTCTGAGTCCAGATGAATGCAGTCTGGTGAGGCAAGGAGGCTTTGGGGTGACTTGGGGGCCCCAGAAAGGCCCCTCAGACACCCCGGAGAGAACACAAACTCCACGATCCAAAGGGTGGGGGCGAGTGTGTGTGACTGCAGCACCTGCCTGCCCCTCTGGGTCTCAGTGTGATCCCCTAGGAAATGGGGAGAACCATTCCCTCCTCGCTGGGGCGTGGAGACCGAAAGGAGACTGTGTAGGTGCTCAGTGCAGGCGAGTACCCATCGGTGTCCATATGGGACAGCACCTTCCCCGGGGTTCGAGCCCAGGTGCCACCTCAGTCACAGGCCTCCCACCAGCACCCGAGGAGGAGGCAGCAGCTCCTCCAGATCAAGAACCCTCCTCTCCTTCCTCATGGAAGCCTGCAAACAGGCCAGGACGGGCCCCTTCCTTGTCCCCCAGCCCACACTGTAGAGGGGACATAGAGGAATGTGGCCCAGCTGGAGGTTCTAGAGGCGGGGCCAGAACACTGACTTATGAACCCCCAGAGCACCCAGAGGGAGGAAAGGTCTGGGGCCATGTGGGGCACCCGGGCCTGGGTTCAAGTCCCAGAGCCTTGACTTGTCTCTTCGAAGCCCTTCTGCTGAGCCTCACTTGATCCGGCCTTTAAAATGGGGGTAGTCCTTTTTCCCAAAGTGGGTGTGAAGAATGAATGAGGCTAGCACTAGGAGGACAGTGCCATACTCATAGCAAGCACTGATGTATGTTAGCCATTCATAGGTTTATATTTAGAAAGTACTACTTATAGTTTATAATATACTGTAAATGTATCATCATATATTGTAATAACTAGAGGGCTGGTGCACAAATTCATGCACCAGTGGGGTCCCTCGGCCTGGCCTGTGGGATTGGCTGGAACCGGCTCTCTGACATCCCCTGAGGGGTGCCGGATTGTGAGAGGGAGCAGGCCAGGCCGAGGGACCCCACTGGTGCATGATCAGGCCAGAGAGGACACGGGAGGTTGGCCAGCTGGAGAGGGACTGTGGGAGGGCTCCAGGGTGTGTCCAGCCCATCTCACTCAGTCCCTGTCAGCCGGACCCCAGCAGCAAGCTAACCTACTGGTCGACTGTCTGCCTCCTGGTGGTCAGGGCACGTCATAGTGAGCAGTTGCATGGCCTTAGCATATCATTAGCATATTTTGATTTGATTGGTTGAATGGTTGACTGCTCAACCGGACACTTAGCATATAGGCTTTTATTATGTAGAATATATTTACACATATTATTTATCTGGTTATATTATTATATTTTTATATATTATAATTCTTACATAGCATATACGTATTATATATAATATAAATATGTACAATATACTACATGTACTGTGTACTAGTATATACTATACCGTCTCCCTATCTCCCCTGACGGTTGGCATGGCTGCTGCGTGGGCATGTGGCCACCACTGGAAACATTATTTTCCCTCTCCTTGGTGTCAGGTTTTCCCTTGCAGTTTCCGGCCTTCATTCCTGGCAGGAGCCCTTGGCCCGAAGACAGCAAGTGCCTCCCAGCCTCTCTCCTGTGGGTGGTACCAAGCCCAGAATACTGCCTAAGCCTATGCTTCCTCCAGCAGCCAGGAGGGGTGGGAGAGCATGCGGTGTGCACCCCGACATGCACCCGGTGCTCAGGGGCCATCGGGCCATCATGGCCTTCTGATCCCTTCCCCCTGGGGCCTGAGCTCCCAGGGTCCGGGACAGGCCCAGCCCCTCTGCTGCCACAGTTTCCCTGGGTGAGGCCCGGCCTGGGAGCAGTGGGTAGGGTGGAAGAGAAACCCCACCGTCCTGGGCTGGGAGAGGTCAGGCCACATCCACCCGCAGATGCCACCGCCTCCCCCTTCCCCGCCTCCCCAGCAGCAGGCCCGGGCCTCTCAGGGGAGTGGGGCGTCCTCACTGGGGGTCTGAGAGGTGACTGCACTGGTGCACGAACAGACATGAATATCTCCTATTTTACCACTTGGTTATGTATTTTATTAGGCATCAGAAAACCCCACCGCAGGTCGTGCGTTGAACCCTGGATTTCATGGAAATTCTTGCTCAGGGTGAGGGAGCCCATTTCAGATCAATGTCAAAATCGTGCAGGTGGAGGGTGGAGATGGCAAGAAACAGGGGAGGACCGGGGGAGGGGCCGGAGCTGGGGAGACGCTGATGAGGCCCGTGAGCCCCAAGTGAGGTCCCGGGGTGCAGCCTGGCTCTGCCTGCGGCTGAGGGACCCTGGGCAGGTCCCTGACTCCCAGAGCCTTCCTTTCCTCCTCAGATGAGCAAGTGGAAGGCGAGAGAGGCCAAGGTCACACAGCGGGGAGTGGGCATGCCAGGGTGTGAGCCTGTTTCCAGGCGCTCCTGGGCTGGGTGCCTGATGGAGCTGTAACTGGAGCTTATTTCCCATCAAGGTTGGCTGTGGCTGAAGGAAAATCGTATAAAGTGGAGACATGAGCAGAGGTTCCCTGGGCTGTTGTGAGATTGAGTGTGTGATGCACCGTTCCCAGGCCTGGCGAAGGGCGGGCTCCGAATACAACCTTCCTCTGCACCACCTTCTCTCCCAGGCCCACCCTCAGGCCTCAGTCTCTCCCTAGTCCTGTCCCGGCTGCCTGTGCACCCTCCTCTGTCTGTGTGTCCTGTAGCAGCCACCTCAGCTCCGGGGCTCGGAGTGGAAACCAGGCCAGAGGGGATGGGGCTGCACAGCCCTGATCTGTCCCCTGGTGGCTCCGGCTTCACAAGGCGTCTTCCCACGTGGGGGCAGCCGGCACTGTCTGGTTCTTGAGCCAAAGGCCTGTCCTGCCTGAGCCTGGGTGGGTGCGGGCTCCCCTGTTCACATGCGGCCAGGGACCCGGCCAGCCGCTGCAGAGGTGATCCCACTGCTGGGCCTGAGGCCACAGGAAGCAGATTGGCGAGGCCCCTGCCTCCTGGCCCCGAGCGACCCCCTCCTCTCGCACGCAGGCCAGGCTCCAGGCTGCCCAGGGCTGAGCCCACCCCCCTGATCCTCTCTCCATGACCAAGTCCCCCGGGCTCTGGGCTCCGGATTGTTCTCTGATGCAGGGGGCGGGGGTGTTGGGGACTCCCACCTTCCTGCCGGGACACCCTGGAGGCACGCCTCCTCTAGGATCCCAGCCCCGCCCTGCCTGGTCACCATTTCTCCCCTCCCCGGGCCCCGTTCCTTTCCAGAGAAACCAAACTGAGCCGGAAGGACAGCCCTTGCTTGGAGCCACCGAGAACACGGATTAAATGCTGAATATGGGAGAGGACCTCCGTGCTGAGCAGGGCGAGAGGATCAGGAAGGACAAACAGGACTGAAATGAAAGTGGGCTCCTGGCTTCCCGTCCCCAAGCCGGTTATGGTGAGGGAGACACCGAGAAAGTTCCACTGCCGTCCCCACTATCGTCATAATTAACACGACAGGGAAAACCCCCCTCGTTACCTCGGCCTTCAAGATCCATTTCACTCACTGGGGTGGGGCAGGGGTCCTTCTGGTGACCTTCCAACGGGTGGCCACCACCTCACCGAGCAGGTCCCAGCGTGGAGCAGCGGGGGTGCAGCCCACACTCCCCTGCCTGGAGTCGGCGGGGGGGGGGGGGGGGGGGGGGGGAGGGGGGAGGGGGGGCTGAGGGTGCAGGAGGAGAGAAGGGTTCGGGTGGAGGATAGGATGGTTGTGTCCCAGCCCTGTTTCTCCAAACCAGGGGATGGTCTACAGGGGAAGTGTGTTTGGGAGAATCCAAAAAGAAAGCAGACTGGCAGGGACCAGGGACGAGTCCATCTCTGCAGGCAGATGAACCAGGGTCAAGTGAAGGGGGAGGGGGGGGACGGTGGGGGTGCAGGCTTCTGGAATGTTTGGTCAGCCTCCTGACTCTGGATTTTTGAAGGGGTGAGCCAGGTGAGGAGGAGAGAGACGGGAGAATGGGATGGGAACTCCCAGGAACTCCACTTTGTAATGCTGAGAGGCCCCTGGAGATAAACGGCCGAATAACCTCCCTCTAAAGATGCCAAAAGGGAAGGAGCTCAGGGCCTCCAACCTTCACGCCATCACGCAGCTGCAGCAATTGTGACTAAGCCAGCACTGTTCATAACATCTGAGATGCGCAGGCTTGGAAGTAGGGCAGCTTTTACCGACTCAAAGAGCATTTTATAGAACCTTCGAGTTTCAGGATCTGAGCATCTCGTCTTCGCACGGAATCCCAGCATGATGCCTCACAGGTGCAATCACTGGCTCGCAGGCCCACAGAGTCTTAGGGTTTAGGAATCTCTGCAAAAGAGTTGAAATAGCCGAGACTCGTTCAGAGAAACTCAGAGCTGAAATAGAAATCTTGGAATCTGAACATTAGCACAAGCAGTGTCCTGAGTTCAACCTCTTCCTTCTCTTTGCTGTCCTGAAATAACTCAAACACTTCTAGGGACAGAGAGCTCATTACCTGGCAGGGCAACTTGTCTCACTGTTCATGCAGGCAGGCTCACTTCCTCCCATCCAATCATTCATACTGCCATTTGCTCAGTCATTCATTCTCAGTGCATTCATTCATTCTTGTTCTCACTCATTCTCCTCATTCATTCATTTATTCATTCATTCAGGCATGGGTTCCCTTGTTCCTCCACTCCTTAATACCTTAATTCCTTCAGGCATCCTGGCATGCCCAAGCCTGCTGCTGGCTGCCTTTCTCCAACTTGTGGGCACACTGTCCCCTCAGAGGTGACTCTGGCCCTAGCTCAGTGGATCAAGCATCAGCCTGTGGACTGAAGTGTCCCAGGTTCGATTCCGCTCAAGGGCACATGCTCAGGTTGCAGGCTTGATTCCCAGTGTGGGGTGTGCAGTAGGTAGCTGGTCAATGATTCTTTCTCATCATTGATGTTTCCCCATGGTTGGCACAGGGCCAGCCCCATCAGCGCTGGGGGTGGATGGCTCTGTGCCCGCTCTGCCCTCACTCGCTGTGGGGCCTTGGACAAGTCACCTGACCACTCAGAGCCTCAGTGTCCTCATGGCTGAAAGGGGTGACGCCCACCTCCCAGGATTGCTGGGGTGTGAAGGAAGGCGTGTGCGGACAGCCCCGGGCACAGTGACGGACACAGTGACGAGAACCTGCAGCAGTGCCCGCTCTTAGACCCCAGCCTCTCCCCTCCTCCTGCCTCACTCCTTTCCATTCTCACTCCACCTCTGAGGGCTCCACGCTCCTGTAGGGCCCCCACCCTCTCCTCCCTCTATTCAGAAGAAAGGTAATGAATCCCGCTCTCCCCCCCATCTCTGCTCTCCCATTCCCAGCTTGGTGGATGGGTCCTGTTGGCCAGGGAGTCAGGGACACACGGCCCAGCCAGGGGCACGTGAAGCGCAGGACCCCTGGCTCGTCCCTGGCAGCTTCCCCCTGCGCCTCCCCCGCAGGCTTCTCCCGCCCTAAATTGGGTTGTTCACCACGTTTGGTATTTGGAACTCAGGGAGCGAAGACTCTGCTTTATAGAGGTGCCGACAAGCGGGGCGAGGCAGCCCCGAGCTGCAGGTCACGGAGCTAATCACTGGCAGGGCCGCGACTGCAGCCCGTTAATGAACTACCTCATGTAACAAACATTCATCAACGTCCAACTGCGAGCCACCGTGTGGCGCGTCCGAGGTGAGCGGATCCAGCATCGCCCGGGGCGCTGCGCGAGCGGCCAAGCACCTGTGCTGGAGCGGCGCCGGGCTGGGCCTGCGTGGGCTCTGTGCACGGATCACCCCCGTTCTCCTCGGTGTGGGCACGGCATATCACTGCCCCATATCACCAAGGAGGGAACAGACGCTCTGAGAGGTGACGGGCCGGGAAGGCAACCCCGAGAGCTAAGGCGAGTCCAGCCCTGGCCAGCAGACTCCAAGCTCAGTGCTCTGTCGGAGGGGCCGCAGATGGGGCCGCAGATGGGCCGGCTGTCAGGAGTAGTGGCGAGTCCGGTGGCAGCGAGGGCAGTGTTGGCCAAGAAGGTCCTGGGGCTGGGCTCCACAGGAGAAGGGCAGGAACTCCTCTTCCCTGCTCTCACCCCGTCCCGGACGGCCATGGAGCCTGTGGACTCTGCTTCAGGATGTCCTTGAGCCATTTTGCATTTGGATGTGGGCCCCATCTCTTAGTAGGGGTGACTCTGGACACATCCTCAACCTCACTGGGTCCCGGGTTCCTCACGGGAGGTGCCCAGATGTACCCCCTGGGCCTGGGAGGACTCAATGGGACATGCCCCGCCCAGAGCGTGGCACATAGTAGGTGCTTGTGTCAATTCTCTCCTCCCTACTCCTCTCCTGGGGAGCCTCTGGGGGTGCCTCAAGTGCCCCAGTTGGCTGTGCCCCAGTGGAGAAGCCAGTGTCCGTGCCGAGGGCTGGGCCCTCGAGCACCCAGAGCTGCTGGTGTGGGGACAGGAGGCCCAGAGAGAAGCAAGACCTGGCTTAGTCCTTGCAGCTCCTGAGCTTGGCTGCTCCCTGGCCCCCAGCTTCCTGGGGAGAGAAAGCAGTGTCCCAGCGTGTGCTGGTGACTCCGGCCCGGAGCACACTTGTGGGCCCCCCTCCAGAGTTCCAGGCCCGCTGTTGAATCAGGGGTGGAGGCAGGAGGGAAGAGGGAGTGGGAGGACCTCAGCCACCTCCGTGCCACTTCCCCGCTGGGGCCCCTGCACCCGGCTCAGGCCCGAGAGGGAGCAGGAACAGGTGTGTGGCCTTTCGGTGCGGCCAGCGGCCAGGCAGCGCTGGGGGGTCCCCCTGGAGTGTGCGGGCAGCAGTGAGGTGGGCACAGCTGAAGGCAGGGCTGGAGGAAAATGACATCATTTCTGTGTGCTCCTCCATCTAGCTCAGCCCACCCAAAAGACTGGTTACGTATCTATTCTGTGTTTTTAGATGAGGCTGGGAGATTCCCATCTGCCTCTCCCACGAAGCTTCCGCCATAAGTATAGGTACCACTGCGCCACTGATAGTAGGGAAACACAAAGAACAAAAAGAGCAACCGAAACAAGTTAACCCAACAAGAGCGTTTGGTTAACTAACCGTGCGGACTAGGCCACAGGCTGTGGAGACATCGTTTATGCTCCTACCGGGTGGGACGTGCCTCACGCTGTACTGTTAGGCTTTTTAAAAGCCTGGGAGGTGAAGTTCTACGTACAGACCAAAACAGCTGTGCCCGAGAAGCTGACTAAAAAATACTGAAAGACATGCAACCACATGTGAAAAATACACCTCCGGATACTGAGGATGCGTATTAGAAAGAAAAAAAACACTTATTATTATTTTTTTTATTATTATTACCAGTGTTCGCTGATTTAATTTAATTAAAAAAAAAGTATTGTTATTGTTGCTGCTTTCTTTTCTTTCTGACTCAATGTGACAGAAGCCGTCAGGTGTGTCCTCCTGTCCCTGTAGCCAGTGAGACCCCCGGCCCCCACCCCGTGGAGAGCTGGCAGCCTCATTTTCTGCCGTCGGCCGTTCTTTTGTGCGATCATACTTTCCGTACTGTCTCTCCACCTCCTTCCCCCTCTCATTTGTCTTGGAAATGTCTCTCTGACAGCGTTATAGATTTACCGCATCTCAGAAAAACCCTGTATTTCATTCCTTGGTGTGGATGGGCGTGACGTGGTAGCCAGTCCCCCTGAGGGACATCCCGGGGTTGCTGGTTCCTCCCGCACAAGCAGCGCCTCTAGGAACACTCCTGGGTGGACATTCCCGGTAGGGGTTTGTTACCACGGGATAAGTTCCTGGATGTGGGCTCGCTGGGTGCAAGGGTATACGCATTTACGTATTGATCCGCACTGCCTTCTAAAACACCGTCTCCGCTTCTACTCCCACCAGCTCTGTCTGAGGGGGCCTGGGCCTCCCGACCCCATCCTCCTAAGACCGAATCCTGAGCCGCAGGGCTGCCCCGGCCACCAGGTCTCAGGTCTGGTGCTGGCCTGCACATGCAACCCTTTACTGAAGACACTTATAAAGACTCCCTGCATGCCAAAACCGGTTTGGCTCAGTGGATAGAGCGTCGGCCTGTGGATTGAAGGGTCCCAGGTTAGATACTGGTCAATGGCATGTACCTTGGTTGCAGGCACATCCCCGGTGGGGGGTGTGCAGGAGGCAGCTGATCGACGATTCTCTCTCATCGATGTTTGTAACTCTCTATCCCTCTCTCTTCCTCTCTGTGAAAAATCAATAAAATGTATATATTTTTAAAAAGACACCCTGTGTGTGGGGAGATGGTGCACATGTGAATGCATATCTTTTACATGGGTCAACATAACGTACTTGGTTATTTTCCTTCCGGCTACCATGGGCACACACAGTCTGATCCTCTAGCTCGTGGCACACTAGTGTGCCGCGGAACAGCGGTTGAAAAACGCTGCTCTAGCTCTACCCAGTCACCTCTTCCGCTGAACAGGACAGCGCCGTGGCCTCATCTCACCCTGCGGAGGGAGGGGATGAGGAGGTGCTTTGGCGGCAGCGTTGAGAAGCCTGGCACGTCTGCTGCTCGTGTCTAATTACTCTAAGTGTTTACTGCCTCTTTAATTCCCTTGGCAAACATCCTCTCGCTGGGAGTAATTTGCCGACACGGGCGTGGGCTGTGAGGCATGGAGATTTCGCGATGGCCCCACGGGCTCCGCACCCTGGACGTGCTTGCACAGCTGGCTCTGGAAGGCGCTGAGGGAGCCCAGGGCGGAGCTTAGGACTGGGAGCTCTCAGGCTCGGTTCCGCCTCACTGTAGCCCCCTCTGACCTCTGTGATTAGGGCTGGACTGCCTGGTGATTAGGGCACGGACCCTGAAACCCACAGGACCTGGGTTCAGGCTCCGGGAACTCCTCCTGCAGAAGTAGACGCACAAGAATTCCCACGCAAGAGCAGCCTGCATCTTGATGAGGGTGGATCAGGCCAGCGGTCGCCAACCTGTCGGACCTCAGGGACTGGTTGGTGACCGCTGGATCAGACGGTGTTGGGAGGGACTGTTGGAGGGTGAGGCTGGAACTGGGGAGAGATGGGGAGTCCTGTTGGATGGATGAGCAGGAGGGCCAGAGAAGAGTCCCTCTGTTTCTCTAGAGAGGCCCTAGGTGGTGGGTGAGTGTGCCCAGTGCACAGAGCGCTCCTAATCCAGCCCCCACTGCCTGTTCCACACAGCTCTGCAGACGGATGCCTCAGGCAGGGGGAGCTGGAAATGAGCTCCACTCACCCACCTTCCTGCCCCCGCTCTCCCTTCCCTCCTCCCCCTCCCCCCGCCCCCGCCCTCTGGAGAAGGCACTGCGTTAAACTCTCTGGCTTAGCAAAGCGATGGGACTTGGAGGCAAAGTCCTGGGCGAGCTCAGGACAGGGGTGCTCTCTGGAGCCTGTGCTTGCGGGGTGCTTGTTTCTGAGGAAAGAGACCTGCCTGAGGGTGAAGCTCTGGGGCCACCTGGCTTCTCTCCCAGCAGGCTCCCCTGGCATTTTCCTTGGCAGGCGGGTAACCTGGGTTGGGGTTTTCCCGCTGCCGTAGCTCTCTGGGCCTGTCCCCTGTGGGTCTTGCTGCTGTTGGACCCACACAGAAACCAGGTCTGCCTGAGTCCAGAAGAGGCCTTTGATTCACGAGCGGCTGGATTGAGGCGGATTTAACAGCCAGTTTTCCATTGATTTCCAGGGGGAAGGGATGGAGCCATAAGCTCCTAAAACAGCTCGCAGCCTGGCCGCCCACCTGCACCAGGCAGCGGGCAGGAAGGTATTGGCGTGGCTTGGAACCCTGAGAGGGAAAGATAATGAGGTTAAGGAAATCCATCTGTGTGGGGTTTGTCCAGGCCCTTGAAGATGTAGCTTCTCCTGATGCACATGCGCAGCTCTGCAGAGGCCCGGGGAGGGGATGGAGGGAGAGGGATGGAGGGAAGGTGAGCTCCTCTCCCCTCCCAGCTCTGGGCTCTCAGAGGAGGCTCTAGCTTTGCAAAGGATTGAAGCCTGTGATCATGAACTTGGGAGGTCTCCAGAGACCTGGGGGCTGGCTGTCCTGTCTGCCCTTCCCACAGGTCCCAGCTGGGCCCCTGTCTCTGCACCTTGCTTATTCAGTCCCCATGCAGGCAGAACCAGGAAGGGAGGAGGAAGCCTCCTTCACTGTGGGTTTGGGAATGGGGAGCTCTGGGTGTGGATTCTACGGGATTCGTCTACTTCCTGGCCTTGGTGCCCCCTAGGCCTTGCTCAGTCATTAGTGATGGTTGTCATGATCTCAGAAGGTCCCTGTCCAGCTCCCACTCAGGGTCAGCTACCTCAGGGTCTGCCAGCCCCAACTTGAACAGAAAGACAGGCCAGAGCCAGGTGGGATCCCTGGGACAGGCATGTGGGGGAAAGCGTGCATGTTGTGGTCGGTCAGACTTGGTTTGTGACTTGGATCTGTCCCCTTATAGCCCTGTGACTTTTCGTGTTACTCTCTGGGCCTCAGTGTCCTCACCTGCAAATTGGGATCAACAGCAGAGCTGATAGCAGACTACTATGGTAAGTGAGAGAGCAGGAATGGAGAGCTTGGCACAGGGCCTGGCGGGGGCTCAGGAGGGCTGGTTACTGTTGTCAGACTGACTGGCGTCCTGGAATCAGGGAAGGGAGGTGGCTGGTGGGGAGAGGGAATGGGGAAGGGACTAGAAGCAGACTGTTTTTCTGGGTACTGCTCACAGGTCAGGCAGTCTCTCAGCACTCCTCACCACAGCTCTGGGGGAGATGTGGTCTCAGCCTGATTTGCAGATGAGAAAGGGGAAGCTCAGAGAATTAGTAACCGCTGCAACCAGAACAGGGCTCTGGTTTGCCTCGCCCTGGTCCTCCCTGGCCCTCTGAAACTGTTTATTCAGATTCCTCATGCCCAGGGTGACAGTGTATTCAACAACTAATTACTGTTAATGAGGGCAGCATAGATCAGGGGCAGAGTTTGTCACTGGCTTGAGTTTCCTGCTCTTGGCTTCTCCCTGGAACCCCTAAGTGCTTACAGAAGGGACCCGGGCACCCAGCTCATTAGAGGCTATCTGGTGACCAGAAAATGTGACCGCCTCCCCATGCCCCCAGCTCCAACACCCTCCCCAAACCTCTTCTGTCCCAGTTCTGTTCCCATTGAGTCTCCTGGGCCCTCAGCTCAAAAACCCCACCACACTCTGCCTCTTTGGCCCCCCTTTCCCCTAGCCTGCACCTTGTCTGCTCCTGGTCATGTCCCCTGGACACCCAGCAGCCTCCTGGGCCTGCAGGTTCACCCCATCAACCCCCTCGTGCACAAAGTCATCTCCTTTAAGCCCTCTCCGCCCCGCCCCGCCCCACCCCGCCTCACCCTGCCCAGTGCATGCAGGCAGAGGGAAGGAGAGGGATGGAGAGGGGAGAACCCGGTCACTCACTCACAAACATCAGCGTCCATGCTAAGAGCACTCCTGGCGGAAGGGCTTTGGCTAGGGCCTCCTCCATCTCTTGTCTGCTGGAGAAATGAAATCTGTCAAATCTCTCAAAAACCAACTGTCAAAGTAAAGCGCTTCGGGAAAACAGCTCTTACTCTGATGGTAAAATTTATTTGAAATGATCTTTTAGTCCAGTCTCCTGACGGAACCGGGGCTGCAACTACCAGAATAAAGCCTGTTCCCCCCAAATGGCTTCTCCCACTCCTCCCTCGAACTCCTCTCCTGGGCTGCGTCCTCCTCTCTTACCAAATAATGCAGCAAAGAATTGCAGCTGGCGGAATGATAACCGTCTGGTTTCTCATCATGGTTTTTAGGGAGAAAATGGCAGAGCGCAAAGCCTTGCTGCTCAGTGTCTGTGGGGAAGGGAGAGAGGTGCTGGCTTTCCCAGGCTCTCAGCCCAGGGGATGGCTGCACAGGGGTGGGCGGGGTCTGACACCTGACGTCTGTGTGGTAGGACAGGGAGGTGAGGGGATGGCAGGAAGCACAGTGGTGCCTCATCCTGTAGGAGCCAGGGGCTGCTACCGTTTCTTTGATCCCTGCACACTTTTCTACCCTTTGTCTGTGCCCCTCCCAGAACCCGACCAACAACTGAGCTCAGCACTTTTTTGTTTCCAAAGTGCTTATGTATATACTAGGGGCCTGGTGCAGGAATTCATGCACAGGGTGGCCTGGGGTCCCTCAGGCTGGCCTGTGGGGATTGGCCACAGCTCACACCCCAGCCTCATAGCCGTGCAGCTCTGCATGGCACCCTGCCATGGCACCCTGGTGCCACCCCTTCACCTGCTCCACTGTCCTGCCTGTGGGGCAGGGATGGGGGGGGGGGGAAATCAATAGTTGTTGGGCCCCCTGCCCAGATCTCTCAGTGCCTGGGAGTTGGACAGCGGCCCCACCCACCCACCTACTGCTGCTGCTGGTTTCTGTCTATGGGGTGATTGATTGGGATCAGGACCCCTTGCTGCTGCCACTGATCGCCATCACCCAGGCAGGGTGATCGGGCCCCTGCTTGCACCTGCTTTGGCCTGGCACTGCCTGCTCACCTGCTCCACCATCCTGCCACGGTCCTGCTCTTGTTGGGGCCCATGGTGGTCAGCATACATCATAGCGAGCGGTCGAACTCCTGGTGGAACAATTTGCATATTAGGCTTTTATTATATAGGACTAGAGGCCAAGGGCACAAATTCATGCTCAGGTGGGGTCCCTCAGCCTGGCATGCAATTGGGGCCCATCGGGTCATCTTACCCTGTCTCAAATGGGGGCCAGCTGGCCAGGGAGGGACCATAGGCGGACTCCAGGGCGTGTCCGTCCCTCTTGCCCAGTCTTGATTGGTCAGACCCCAGTAGCAAGCTAACCTACTGGAGTGTCTGCCTCCTGGTGTTCAGTGCATGTTATAGCAACTGGTCGAGGTTGACCCAATGGTTGGTTAACGGTTGACTGATCGGTTGGACACTTAGCATATTACGCTTTTATTATATGGGGTTCCTTTATCCATTCACTCTTATTATTCACACCCTGTCATTGGGGCTCAAAAGCCATCCGATGCTCTGAAGACCAACAAGACACATCCTCCACCTCCAGGATTCCAGGGGTGGCTGGGGTGCAGTCAGATGGCCATGACTCGTATGAGAGAGGTGTGCCTTGCACATAGTAGGCGCTCCCACCCATTAGTATGTGCCAGGCAGCATGTACCAGAGACCCAACAGCAATGCCTCCAGCAATCAGAACATGAAATGCTCTGACGGAGTCAGCTGTAGAGCAGGGCTTGCTGAGCCTCAGCCTGCGGCCAGTTTGACCCACCATGCTTGGGCATGGCCTGGAGCTGAGGGTGATTTTTACAGATGAACGTTCGCCATCCATTTGAGGACAGGGAAAACTCATTTTGAATCCCAAGTAAGTCATTTGTTATCCCCCCATATCCCCCCCAAAAGAAGGCCATTATTCTCATTACTAGAGTGTGTCATAAAGATTGCGTTTGATTATTCTATTCTGAATTTTATCAATAAAAACGTGTGGATATTTATTTTCTCTCTTGTTTAATCAATACTTACACAAGCATCCTTGGTTTTGCCTCTTGGCGCACAAAGCCTAAAATATTCACCATCTTTCCCTCGACAGCAGTGGTTCTCAACCTTCCTAAAGCCGAGACCCTTTAATACAGTTCCTCATGTTGTGGTGACCCCCAACCATAAAATTATTTTTGTTACTACTTCTTAACTGTAATGTAAATATCTGTGTTTTCCGATGGTCTTAGGCGATCCACAGGTTGAGAACTGCTAGCAGAGTCGCCTAAGACCATCGGAAAACACAGATATTTATATTACGATTCATACCAGTAGCAAAATTACAGTTATGAAGTAGCATCGAAAATAATGTTATGGTTGGGGGTCACCACAACATGAGGAACTGTATGAAAGGGTGGCGCATTAGGAAGGTTGAGAATCACTGTCCACAGAAATGCTTGCTGAATCTTGACCTTGAGGGAGGTGGTCTCACGTGGTCAGATGCTCAGGGAGGTCAGCAAAGAGCGTTTTCCTTTTTGTCGTTCTTGGCTGTGTTGGCTTTTTGTCAGCAGCCTTTTGCTTCATGGTGACAAGATGGGGGCCACAGCTCCAAACATCACTAGCTCCGCTGACAGCACTCGGATCAGGAAGAAGGGGAACAGCTGAGGCAGAAAGGATACCTCTTGGTTGCAGTCCCCTCCTGGGGGCAGAGTGTCCCTCACACCTCAGTGACCAGATCCGGGTCACATGCCCACTCCTAACGGAATCTCTGGAGAAGGAGGATGAATGCAGGTTGGCTTCCCCCTGGGGCAGGTCGGGGCCTGCAGGACAGAAGCAGAGCTCTGCATGTGAAGGAAGGAAGGGACGGATGCCAGGCGGGCAGCCATGTATGCTCACACCTTCTCGTGACTGCATTTCCCAGGCCATGCAGGCTCTGGGATGATGGCCAAGCCTAGGCCCTCCTGGGGGCGGAGAGCTCCGCTCTGACCTGCTGCCTCTCCCCCCGCCATCCGACCATGTGACCTGGGGAGTATGTGACCCACCCATGCACAGCCTCCTCCCCGTGGAGTGGGGACCATAGCAGCACCTGCCACACAGGTCTGCCATGAAGGTGACATGGGGTCATGTGAGCAGGCACCTGGTGCAGGGGTGTTAACAGCTGCTAGCTGTTGCAGCGATGAGCCCATCTATAAAATGGGCCCGTGGTGCCTCCTTTGGGGGGACAGTAGCAATAGTATCCGTCCCTGGGGTGCCCTTCTCTGGTACTCTCTCACTTCATCCTCACAACTCCCATGAGGCGGGGGCTGTTCTCACCCTCATCCTACAGCTGAGGACACTGAGGCTCAGGGAGGTGAGCCAGGTCAAGGGAGGACAGATGGGGCCCTAGGATCACCAGATGCCAGCCGTCCTGCTCTGGCCCACTGCAGGGCCTGGTGGAGCCGCACAGGCAGGGGCTCAGGTAACCCCTCCCTGCCCTGCTGACCACCACCCGGGTCCAAGTGGTGGCTGAGATGACCTCTCTCCTGAGCCTGCTCTCTGCCCTCCTGGAGCTCCAGGGACCAGGACCTGCCTGAAGCAACGGGAGGTTTGCCCGCCGTCCAACTGCCCCTCCCCCGGGAGGATGAACGGACTCACTCCGTCTCCGGGGCTGGGGGACACACTCTTGCCAGGCTGGTGTCCCTGTGTTGGTGGGGAATTGGCACCGTGCATTCTTGGGGAAACAATATACACTTATGCAGAACACAGGCATATGCTAATGATGGCTAATTACACTCGGTATTTATAGATTTCTCAAATATGCAAAACCACTCCTGACAATGAAACACCTACAAGCACATCGAACTTAATACCTGCACACGAGGCCCCTGGCCACACCATGATGTAAGCGTGGACACCAGCCCTGCTGGTGGGGACTGGCTGTCCCTGCTGCTGGCCCTCACCCAGACCTCTGTCCATCCCTACCCTTCCCAGCCTCCCTGGTCCTCCCTGATTCCAGAGAGATGACCTAGCCCGTGGGCTATGGGGCAGAGGGAGCCAGTGACAGGACCCGAGACAAGCCTGTGGTCGGGTGTGTGCAGGGTTAGGGGAGGGGGGAGGCTGGGAGAGGCTTGTGCGGGGGTGGGGGGTGGGAGCAAATTGCTCGGGCTCATTGACAGGGTCAGGGCTGAAGGGGGGGAAGATCAGCTGCATTAGGGAGGAGTGAGGAGCACCTGCTCTCGATCCTCCCCTTCCCTCCCCACCCTCGCGCCTAGGCTCTGGGCAGAGGCCGACAACTGGGTGCTGGGACAGGGAGGGGGGAGGCAAGAATGGGCGGGGGGTGCCATAGGCTAGGGGTTTTCCAGGGGTTTCTGTCACCAGATAGGGGCTCCCTCATTTCCCGGGCCCCAGCTACTTCTGCCTTTCTCAGTAAATGCAAACTCAGCAGCAGAGATGGGCATATTTGGTTGAATTACCACGTACAGCTGATGCTGGTTAACCATTGTGATGAATAAAACAGCAATTTCAATTGCTCCAAAGTAATATATATATATATATATATATATATATATATATATATATATATAATTTTTTTTTTTTTTTCACTAGCAGTGACCAGGTTGCTTTTTCTTTATCAGATCCACACTTGCTGTGAACAAGCTGCCTGCTCCTCCCCGTTTCCCTTCTCCCCTCCGCTTCCCTGGAAGAGATGACCCCTAACAGAACTGAGAAACCCTGCAGCCACCTTCCCCACGTGCTGACCGAGACGTGGCTCCATCAGCAGCACGGGGAGCCCAGTTCTGGCTCCCGAGACCCACTTAGCAGCTGTGGTGGCTGCCTGCTGCGTCCCTAACAAGCCCCCGCCCAGCGGTTCTGCCGCTGCTAAGCTCTGGGAGGCTCGCATCCCGGGCCCTGCCTTGCTCCGAGACACACAATGGCTCCCTATTGCCTGCTGGAAAGTTCCGACTCCTTATCCTGCAATTTAAGGCCCCCAGAATCCGGCCTCACTGCGCTCTAGCCCTGCCATCAGTTCCACTTACCTCAGGGGGGTTCCCGGCAGGAGGGCTGATTTGGGGTGACCAAGCCAAGTTTCACTGCAGGGCCACTTACACATCCATTTCTGCAACTCCGAGGAGGGCGCTGCTCCCCCATTTCCGGCTGGTGAAACAGACACAGGCTGTCAGGGAAGGTGGATGGATTCAGCTGTAAAGAAACAGAAAGCCCAAAAGGTAGTTCTTTTCAGGTCCAGATGATGTATCGCTATGTGGACAGCAAAAGCAAGGTCAAGAGAGGCGCCAGCAACACAGCCCCTGGGACGGCACAAGTCAAAGGAGCCGGTGGGGTGCTGAGGGGGGGAGGAGCCTCTCTCTCCCAGGGGAAGCTCTGCGCTCTGTCGCCTGCAGCTGCCCCGAGGCCCATGCTCTCAGGTTCTGTGAGGACCACTGGGCCTCTGCCGAGACACACCAGCTGCAGGTAAGTCTTCCTTCATGGCCAGTGAGGAGAGTGCAAGGTGGCCAGGGACCAGGGACCTGGGCAGAGCTACTCCCCTAGGCAGACCTGGGCTCATGGGGCTGGGCATTGCGGTTGTTTTAAAGCTTCCATTTGGTTCAGTGGATAGAGCATCAGTCTGCCGACTGAAAGGTCCCGGGTTCGATTCCGGTCGAGGGGCATGTGCATTGGTTGCAGGCATATCCCTGGTAGGGGGTGTGCAGGAGGCAGCTGGTTGACATTTCTCTCTCATGGATGTTTCTGGCTCTCTATCCCTCTCCCTTCCTCCCGGTAAAAAAATTAATAACATATATTAAAAAAAACAACAACAACAAAAAAAACCTTCCAGGCGAGTCCAAGGGGTGGCCGAGGTGAGAGGCCTGGTCTAGACTTTGTAGGATCTCTGAGGATTCCCCCCAGCCCTGCCTGACACACTCACCTATCACATGAAATGCAGTCTGTACATGCCTCTCCCTCACTCCATGCCTGTGTCATATATCGTGCTTACCTGCTAGGCGCCATTTCCATTGAGTCTCATCCCATTTAGGGCCCCCCTGATCCATGGGGGAGGCCCTGAGAGCCCCCACTTTTTAAACAAGTGAGTGGTCCCAGAGCCAAGCCTTAAAGCCAGGCCTCTCTCTCTGAGCCCCCGGTGCTCACGCTGACCCCCAGGTTCCGTGACGTTCTGTGCGTCCGGTAACATCCCATCCTAACACCCAACCACCCTATTGTTTTGTGAGCCTCAGCTGGTGGTTTTAACAATTCTACTTTAATGTTTCCCACTTTTATGTCAACAACTGTCACATCACTTCACTTGAACAGTCTCTGACCTTAACATTTGGCACGTGTAGCGTTCTGTGACTGTGACATGCCTCCTCTTCTCCCCCAAACAGGCAGCCATTTTCCAACCTGTCTCCCCAAGTTTCCAGTCACCCTCCGTTTCCCTTTAAATCCTGTCCAAACCATCCAAGGCCTCCGCCTTCTCCTGGGCCTGCTTCAGACTTGCCGCGTTGATGGCCGTCACAAAGTGTTATGAGCCGTGACCATGACAATCAGCACAGTTATGCTGGGTGAGAGGCTCCCAGATGCCGGACCCACAGGGATGCTGGGATCCTGGGGTGGAGGCGGCTGGCACTCACCCTGGCTGTGCCCGACAGGCCTCCACTCACCCCGGCTGTGCCCCACGGGCCTCCACTCACCCCGGCTGTGCCCAACGGGCCTCCACTCACCCTGGCTGTGCCCCACGGCCTCCACTCACCCCGGCTGTGACCCACGGCCTCCACTCACCCCGGCTGTGCCCGACAGGCCTCCACTCACCCCGGCTGTGCCCCACGGGCCTCCACTCACCCCGGCTGTGACCCACGGGCCTCCACTCACCCCGGCTGTGCCTGATGGGCCTCCACTCACCCCGGCTGTGCCCGACGGGCCTCCACTCTCCCCGGCTGTGCCCCACGGCCTCCACTCACCCCGGCTGTGCCCCACGGGCCTCCACTCACCCCGGCTGTGCCCGACGGGCCTCCACTCACCCCGGCTGTGCCCGACGGGCCTCCACTCACCCCGGCTGTGCCCGACAGGCCTCCACTCACCCCGGCTGTGCCTGATGGGCCTCCACTCACCCCGGCTGTGCCTGATGGGCCTCCACTCACCCCGGCTGTGCCCGACGGGCCTCCACTCTCCCCGGCTGTGCCCCACGGCCTCCACTCACCCCGGCTGTGCCTGATGGGCCTCCACTCACCCCGGCTGTGCCCCACGGCCTCCACTCACCCCGGCTGTGCCCCACGGGCCTCCACTCACCCCGGCTGTGCCCGACGGGCCTCCACTCACCCCGGCTGTGCCCCACGGCCTCCACTCACCCCGGCTGTGCCCGACAGGCCTCCACTCACCCCGGCTGTGCCCCACGGCCTCCACTCACCCCGGCTGTGCCCCACGGGCCTCCACTCTCCCCGGCTGTGCCCGACAGGCCTCCGCTCACCCCGGCTGTGCCCGACGGGCCTCCACTCACCCCGGCTGTGCCCCACGGGCCTCCACCTGAGGACGGTGACGGTCACAGTCACACAGGGATGCCCCTTCTGGATCAGTGCCGCCCTGTGTCACTTGGGGACCCTGCAGGGAGCTCACCCAGGCCTGGGGTTTCTTGGTTGTTTGGATCCTGAGCCCCTTCCCCTCTCTCCTCTGAGCCTCCTGGTCTCAGGGCAGCAGCTCATGGTTCATCTCTGCGGGCCTCTCCAGAAGGTGGGTCGCATCTGGCTCCACACCCTGATGGAGGAGGCTCAGCCTGGGTAACAGCCCCCCGGGCCCGGTGGAGGAGGCTCTGACCTTGGTCACAGCCCTCGGGCCCGGTGGAGGAGGCTCAGCCTGGGTAACAGCCCCCCGGGCCCGGTGGAGGAGGCTCTGACCTTGGTCACAGCCCTCGGGCCTGGTGGAGGAGGCTCAGCCCGGGTAATGGTCCCCGGGCCTGGTGAAGGGAGGCAGCAGCCCAGTGGGGAGCACCCACCGGGGCTTCTCACCACTGGGGCAGCGAGTGGAGAATGGCCTCGGGTCCCACAGACCCGGGTCCACTCGCTGTGTGACAGGGCTGGTGGCTTAGACCTCCGAGAGCCTCCTCAGTGTTCCCTTCGGAAACACAGCCCAGTGATGCTACCCACACACACACACACACACACACACACTCACTCACACTCACACACTCACTCACACACTCACTCACACACTCACACACTCACACACTCACACACATACACACACACTCTCACACACACACACACACACTCATACACTCACACACTCACTCATGGGGCTGTCATCAGTGGCTGGAGAGGAGGGTGTGTCTGTGGGCAGTGAATCCCCGGGCTACCCCTGCTGGAGGGTGTGGCTGTGGGCAAACGCCTCCAGCTCTCAGTGCTCAGACCCTCCAGGGCCCCTGCTGTTGTTATCCGGCGGAGGAGGGGCTGGCGGGGAGGAGCCCCTTCTGTCACCTCTTAGAGACGAAGAAACAGAGGCCGAGGGACACTGAATGGGACGTCTGAGAACAAGGCTGGAGGGCGCGCCAAATTAGGCAGGAAGACACTCAGGCCCCAAGTGATCTCCTCCCCACACCTGATCCCTCCCTCCCTCCCCCAGGGTCCCTGCTCTGACAGGCCTGGAAGCTCAGGGCGGTCGGGCTCAACGCACATCTGTCACCTGCGTCCCCCATTCAAGACGGTCCAGCCACAAAGGCCTTTCTTCTGCCCCGCGAACCTCTGAGGCTTTGCACGTGTTGTTCCCTCTGCCTGGAACATCCCCTAGGACATCTCACCTGGCTGACTCCTCTGTGTGTGTCATGTCTTAATACAGAAGTGCCACTTCCTCCAGGAAGCCCACCTGACCTTCCCCCCAACCGGGTAGGTCCCCTCTGGCCCTCAATTGTGAAAGCTGGTTCTTTAGGTAGTTATTGCTTTCACAACAGCTAGTCCTTTTAGACCGGAAACCCTGCAGGGCACAGGCTGTGTCTGTCTTAGTCACTCTCCCCTTCCCTCCCACATCCCCCCCACCCCCACTCCCCCCGCCCCAGAACCCAACTCTGTACTTGGTCCTAAGCAGGTGCATACATGCACTGGGGACCTGGCCTGTCTGGGGTCTGTCTGGGGCACTAGAAGGTAAGAGGCTCCTGTGGGGTGAAGGGGGGGATGGGACAGGAGGTGGGGACCAGTGTGGGACAAACCCTGCCCTTTCTGCTCCAGCTGCCTGGATGGTCAGGATGGAACCAAAGCCACAGCCCTCCGCAGGGAGGCCCGGTGGGCACTGGGGCACGTGGGCGGTCATGAATGATCAGGCCGCTCGCCCTCCACGTCCCCGGAGACGGCGAGGCCGGTGCATTAGGAAGTGAACAGACTCATCTCCAGTTAAAGGGTAATTTCGCTAAATGACTGGCTCCCATCATTCCCCGCATCACCCTCCGGCCGTGGCTGCCTTTCTTCTCCTCCTCTCCACGCTGCTTCGTCCCTCTTCCCATTCTTCTCTCTGCTGAGCCACGAGAACAAGAAAGCAGAGCGGAGCTGCCTTTACACCAAGGAACCATTTTGCAAATTGCAGGGAATGATTAGGAATGAGAATAGCATTACATCAATTACAGCTGGAGATGGGACCTCGGGATGATGAGGTGGGAAGAGACCTTCCTTGAGAATGGGGCGGGGAGGGGGGGGCGGGGAGGGGTGCAGCGTGAGCCGCGGAGAGAGCACGGGACTCAGCCCCCTAACCAGCCTCCAGGCCTCAGCAAGCCTGACAGGGCGCTGCCTCGAACCTCTGTATGTGCAGACAAATGTGCAGACATGCACAGTGCACACAGGGACATATGGACACATGCACAGACACACACAGATAGCCCCCATGTACACACACACACACTACACACAGAGACACATGACTTCTCCCATGTGCACACATGCACCACCTTCCCCCTCGCCCCAATCCAGCCTATGCCTCATTTCAGACCCTCTCAAGTTACCTGTTTGATCTGTGCCTGCGGCCAGGACCGGTGTGACCTATTTCTGCTTCCTTTTCCTGGAAGACGAAGTCTCTTCCAGCCAGGAGGGGAGTCCCGGGCTTCTCTCTGGCTCATGATAAGCAGTGTACCTGCCTCTGAACTAGTCTGTGCCGGTGGGCCCTGGTCTGGGGTACAGATTAGCCGAATCGGGCACCAGCCCTGGAGGTAGGGGTGGGATCAAAGCTGCCACCCAAAGGGGAAGGCCTGGAGCGGGTGCTGGAGGGACCATCGTGGCGTCCCCTTCTCAGGGAGCAGAAGCCCTGGCCGGGTGAGAGGCAGAGGCAGCTCTGGAACGGGGTCGGGTAGGGGGGCGGGCGGAGGGGAGGATGAGCCTGTGAGGCAGAGGGATGGGGCTATGTACCGGCCCCAGGTGCCCCTGCCTCAACCGACGTTCCTTCTTCGAAGGGAGGTGGTGACAGTGGAGTACCCAGACTGAAGACAGGGAAGCCCCCAAACCCAGGCTGAGAATGAGCGGATGAGCCCCCTTCCCAGATCCCCACCCTGCCCTCCCCCTGGCGGCCCTGTGACCTCTCAGCATCACTGCAGCTCCCACAGCCAGGGCTCTGGCTGGACAGACTGGGCTGCTGCATGCAAAAGAGACTCAGAGGGTGTCAGGGCTTGGATGGGGGGGAGGGGGAGAGGGGCTGCAAAGACTGCACACAGGGAAACTGAGGCCCGAGAGCAGGCGCCTGTCTCCCTTCACAGCGCTGGGCCCGGACCCTTGTTCTCAGGCCTCGTCTTTCTGTTGTGCTACGCAGAGGGGCTCCTCCCAGGAACTCCCCCAAGCTGGAGGCCCACCCCAAGCTCCCCAAGCCTCCTCCTGGCTCCCCCGCCCTCCCACAGGGGGGGGCCCGCCTCTCCAGCCTGTCTCCCGTCCTCACTGTCTCTCCTCTCTGCCGCCTCGGGCTGCGGTCGCTGAGTGCTAGAAAGTGCACAGTTCCAATGCACGCCATTGGTGGCGAAGTGGGACGTCCCAGGTGCTGAGCCGTGTGCTTCCCACGCTCCGTCTCATTCATTCATGTACCCTGATGTTTCCTCTGTGCCGCACCGGCAGGAACTCACTTCCTGGCCTCCCGGAGCTCCCGGTTTTTTTCTGGAGGAAACAGTTATCCATCAAAGAACAAAAAAATAAAATTAAAAAAAAAAAAATCCCAGCTCCCGGTTTTAGGTCTCAGGAGAAGATTCCAAGCCGAGATGCGATGTGGTCTGTTATCCCATTAAGAAAATGAGAGATTTATCCTCCTTCCTTCCTCCATTCACGGGCACTCACTGTCTCCTCCAAGGCCAGGGGCCTGTGTCAGCAAGCAAAGAGGGGTTAGGAGCGGCCAGCGCCTGCCGGACATCCTTATCTCATCCCTCCCACAGCCTTTCTGCAAGGAGACATTGCTGTTCCCACTCGGCAGGCGAGGAGCTCAGACTCTGGCTCAGGGCTGAGGTCGCATGGCACTTGCTCTGGGGTCTCTTGGTCGCCCAGGGAGGGGGTTCCTACAGACAGTGACATCCTTTCTCTGTCTGTCTCCCCAGGAAGGGCTCCCCTGTGCTCAGGACACTGTGTTGTTATCATGCTAATGACAATAACGGTGTGGCAGCGGCAGAAGCAGCCGGTCCTTACAGAGCCCACCACAGGCCGGGGAGAGAATGAAACGTATAGAGAGATAGAATGCAGCCTGATGGGACACCTTGTCTGTGACCGCAATGTGCAAAGCGCTTTGCGTGCCTGGTGCCATGTCATCCATGTAGCAAAGGACACGTGGCTCATGGGGCAGGATTTGAAGCCAGGTCTGCCGGGTCCTTGACCGAAAGGGTGTGCCATTTCTTCCACCAGAGGAGGGACAGCCATTCCTGCAACACGAGGAGAGAAGTCAAGAAGCAGGAGGAAGAAAGAAACAGGAAAACTGCAGGGAGAGGCCCTGGCCCCGGGAGAGGGTGGGCAGGGACCAGCCTGGGGCCCAGCGGGAGTTCCATCTCTATGTCCAGGTGCCGCTGAATTTCCAGACTCACCCGGCAGCCCAGTCCCTCCCTCCCATCTTCCTTTGCTTAAATTACACCGAGTGCTTTCCTGCTATTTGCCAAGAGTCGGACTCAGATGGCAAAGAAATCTGCTTATTAAAAAAAAAAACAACCATACCCCCAACTGGTTAAAAAAAAAAGCAACAATCCTAACAATGAGTGCCTCTTGTTCAGAGAGGCCTCATCAAACAGGAGGAAGGAGGCGTTTGCAAACCTATATGGAAATTAAACCCGCAATCTGGGCACACGCTTGTCTGACAAGTGATAATTAACTGCTGACAATATAATTTCAGTTTGGACGCAACCGTGTTTTTCATTAGAAAGTAATTTAAGATCCTTGCATGTGGGAGTCCAGCCTCCAGCAGGGGGAGTGCAGCTCCTCGGCGGAACAGCTTTTAGGGCTGCACTGGGCACCCCCTGTCCCCGCCCAGGTGGGCTCGGACCCCCAAAGTGACACCGAATCAGGTTCCCAGAGCAGCTTCAGAAAGCAGCTCAGTCAGCCCCTGAGAGAAGGGCCCAACACCCTCCTCTGGACATCTCTGACCCCAAATGTCCCAGAGTAGGATGGCAGTCGGTGCTGACCCCAATTCCAGGGATGGAGGGGACACTCTCCTCTCTCCAGCCTCTACTATGCAGCAGGTCCTACAGGGGTCATATCTCCCCATTTTACAGATGGGGAGACTGAGAACCAGGATGTGGGAGTCACTTATTCAAGGTCATTGCTGGTGAGGGGCTGGATGGAGATCTGAACCCTGACCTGCCCGATTTCCAAGTGCAGGCCACACCCACCCACCTCCCTTTCCTCTAGTTCAGTGGTCGGCAAACTCACTGCTCTATTGACTAATGAGTTTGCCGACCACTGACCTAGGATCTCGATTCCAATAATTACAGGCTGTTGTTGTTCCTTGTGATTAAGCCCCTATCCCAGTGGTCTGCAAACTCACCAGTCAACAGAGCAGTAGTTTGCCGACCACTGCTCTAGTCAATTCAACTCCTTCGTGCCTCTGTTTTCCCATCTGTGAAATGGGAATAACAGTGGCACTTGCCTCATAAGCTCGTTGTGAGTATGAAATAAGTTCATACACAGAACAGTGACTGGTACGGAAAAATCCTCTAATAGATCTTAGCTACGATGTGTGTGTCACCTGCCATTGAGTTGTCTCTGACTGGTGGCCACCCTGTGAGTGAGGAAAGTCGCAGTGCCCTGTTCACCACAGCTTTTTGTGTGGCACGCTCTGAGTACCCATGGAACGTACAGGCAGATAAAATGCACCCTTGTCTGACACCTTTGCTTCGAGGAGAAACCATTTCGCCCCAACGGCGGCTTCCTGTCCACAACACAGGTTACACTACAGAAGGTCAAGTGCCCAGGAGCCCCCATTTCGTCCAGAGAAGCCCATAGCGTCTCACCATGGACAGTCAGATTGCAGCCAGAGGCTTCCCTGGAGTCTGTGAGCACAGACCTGCTTTGGAAATTCTCTGGCGACGGTAGCCTCCAGCGAATGTCCGCCGTCAGCTCTCGAGTGCCTCTTGCTCGGTGAGTCCAGCGGGAGCACCGGGCCAGTCCCGCTCCACACCTGGCGGGAGCCTGTGCCACATCACATTGGGCAGCACGTGACCTGCGTGGGAAAGGAAAGCAATGGCCCGGAGGACTCGGCATCCGTGGCACCCCGTTTCTTGAAGATTGGGATGCAAACCGACCCTTCCCGGTTCTGCAGGCCGTCGCTTTGTTTCCCACGTTTGCTGACATGTTCCTATTAGGATTGTGACAGATTCCATCTCTGTGGCTTCAAATCATTCTACCCCTGGTGGCTTATTTCTGCCTGGTACGTTCAGGGCTGCTTTGGCGTTGCTTTCCAGGGTTTCAAGTTCATCCTCAGAGGAACCGTCTTCACAGGTACCCGGCATGCTCTCGTCTCTTCTGCGTCGGTTTTCAGCACGCTGCTTCCACCTTCCCTCTGTTTCCTCCTGGTCCCAGGATGTGCTTCCAGTGACCGGTCATCCAGCATTCCAGGCTAGGCTTGAGTTTCTCTTGAAATTATTGAGTCTCTTATTTTTCCCTGTTTGGAAGTAGCTACGATATTTATTCATGAATCCAGGTGATAAATAGCATTCCTCGGAGGTCAGCGGACTCTAGTGCCCTGCTCTGGACTCTGTCCAGACTTCCTGGGTCCACGTGAAAGGAAGAGCCACATGGGACCCTCACTTTCACTCCTCTGAGCACAGACAGCTCAGTGCCCCGAGGCTGTTGTCACAAAAGCTTCTCTGGTCTCACCCACACTCAGCTTGTGGCAGCTACGAGCTGCAGGATTGTGTTTCTCCCTCAAGTCTTCCTCGCTGCCCTCGGAACCTGCACCCCCTTTCACCTGCTCCCACCAGCAACACGGAGCCACTCACTGCTCCCGGAATTCTCTAGAGCACATGTGTCAAACACACGGCCCGCGGGCCAAATCCAGCCCGCCAGGCCTTGCAATGTGGCCCGCACCGCGCTGTCATCACTGCACTCCGCTGTCAGTTTATGACATTGTCAGTTTATGACTGTTCAGTAAACCATTCGGCCCGCAATTTAGGCTGGATTTTAGATTTTGGCCCCTTCTCTGATTGAGTTCGACACCCCTACTCTAGACTCTTCAGCATCTCCAGGACATTCCTGTTAGCAACAGGGAGAAGAAGGGGCATCCTGGGAGGCGGAAAGGAACTGACAACCAATAAAGATAAGAGACAGAATGTCCCGTGTCCACACCAGTAGAGAAGAAGAGAGGAGCAAGACCTTGATTGATCCGTGCAGCAGGAAGTGGGTTTTCTGTGGATTGCCACGGCAGGAAACGAGCCAAAACAAACAGGTGGAGGAATCCTGATAAGTTGAAAGAACAAGAAAGGCAGAATCCTGGCTCAGCCGTGCAGGAGTGTGTGATTTGGGGCAAAGGCATTAATGGTCACCCTCTTGGAGCCTCAGTTTCCTCATCTGCACATGGGAGGATGGGGTCCCCTTGTCACTGTTGTGGGGTCACAGCGAGACTCAGCTGGTCGGGTCCTCAGGGCCGGGCCACACAGGTGGGAGCCAGTGGCTGCCCGCCACCTTCTGCAGCCAGGGACCTCGGGTAAGACATGGACTTTGTGGCTATTGCAGTCCGAGCGCCTTCTTTTTTCTTTTTCCCTTTGGTGATAAAGCTTTCTGCTTCAAGCTTATTTTATCAGAAGAATAAGAGATGATCCACCTGGCTCAGGCGGTCCATCAAGGCAATGCCAAAGGGACAGAAGCAGAAGCCTCTCTCCCGAGACAACCTCTGCTCTATCTTTAAATAAAATCCTCACTCCGTCCACAGCAGCAACAACGATTTGCATGATCCCAGTGTCCCAGGTTCTGTGCTGTTGCACCCATGTTCTTTCATTTCAATTTGCCTGGCAACCCTGCGGGAGAGGGGCACTCAGCAACTTTAGGAAGGAGGAGACGGAGGCTGGGAAAGTGATGCTCAGATCTTAGCTCTCCCTTCCGTTTGTTCTTTGAATAAGATTATCCTTCCTGCCTCCTCTCCACTTCTTTCTCACTGATCTTTCTTTTTCTTCAACTTACTTATCCTATATAACAAAAGGCTAATATGCAAATTGTCCCCTCAGAGTTCAACTGACTGGGAGTTCAACTGCTTACTATGATGTGCGCTAACCACCAGGGGGCAGTGTGGAACGAAGGCAGCCAGCAGCTGGGGGAAGAAAGACCCTGGGCCAGCAACTGGAAGGAATGCCTAGCTGGCAGCCAGAAGGTCCCAATTGGCCCTGATTGCCGGCCAGGCCTAAAGACCCTACCCATGCATGAATTTTGTGCATTGGGCCTGTAATAATATTAAAATTTGGAAGGAAGGAGGTTTAGGGATGAAATAGTCCAGCCCCCTTGTTTTACACATTGGAGGCTCTGAGGCCCAGAGGGGAGAAATGATGAGCCCAAGGTCACCCTGCCAGTCTGAGGCCGAGCCTCGACACCCACCAGCCCTGGCCCAGCCCCATTCTCATGCTTGCTGACCGCCGAATCCCCCCTCTCTGAGGTCCCCTCGGACCTTGCCTCAGAATTCTCTCCAGATACTTGCCTCAAAAACAAACCCAACAAATTGGATGGCTGTTGTGGAGTGGCTGAATTGCTCCAGGGCTGTTTTCTTTCTTTTTAAACTAGACACACACACACACACACACACACACACACAGAATTTCTGATCTAAACTTGCTGTCAGTTTCACGCCCAAAGAAATGCATGTGATCTGTCACCCATGGGAAGATTACATGGCTATTGATGTAATCACATCCAGTTGAAATCCCAGTGACAGAATGTAATATAAGGAAGGGTTTCATGTGGGAACATTCACGTCACCACACACACCTATCTATTTCATCTTTCAAAAATAAAATGTTTAAGCCAAAAAAAAGAGCAAGTCATTTTTAAAGGTGACTGCATCCTTATAAACGCCCTCTGGATGTGCATCCTGCAAGCACGCGTCGCGTGTGTGAATGCTAGTGTTTTGTCACTTGTATAATCTGGCCATCTTGTCTTCCCCCACTGTCTCCGAGACCTTGGCAGGCGGCTTGCTCCCCCACCGTGTCATTGGCGATTTCTCTTTGTAGCCTGAAGATCTGTCTTTTTCTAATCCGCTCAGAGAGTGCGCACAGTTACTGGGCCACAGAGGGATGAGGGCAGGCAGCTGAGAGATCTCATTTCCGATTTCTTGGCGTCTTCCATACATCGATCGTCACAGCTATCATCTCCTGAGGGCCGGGCGCTGAGCTGGATACTTAAAAAAATTCCTCATCCCCAACATCATACTCTCACTCTGCTTCTGTCCACCGCGGCCCACAGCCTGGCTAAACCCAACCAGCCGTCTCCCCGGTTCTGTCTTGCCCGCTACGGTCTGTTCCCCGCTGAGCACCAGGAAAGAACCTTTAAAAACGTACTCACCTTATCAGGAAGTATATACATCTTCTCAAGGCACATAAATCTCTAGCCACGATGTTGGGCACTGAAGTGCATGTAATATTGAACGTCAATTATAATTGAAAAATAAAATTCCAGAATGCCGCTGGAGGAGCCTTAGAAGTGGAACCACTTCTCTCCTCGGCTCCCACCCTCCCCGGCCCCCATCTTTCTCAGGGTAGAGCCAGAGTCCTTCTCTGAACTTGGTGATCTCTGTAATTCCTCCCCTCCCCCACTCCGGCCCAGCAAGCCAGGCCTCCTTCCCCTCTGGCCTCCGCCCTGTGGCTCCTAGGCCCGGTCACTCCTCCCAGGTCCGCTCCTGGCTCAGAACCACTCATCCATCCTGTCTGTGCTCAAATGAGTCCTTCCCGGTGAGGCCCTTCCTGCCCCCCTCCCCCATATAAAACTGCACCCCGACCTCCTGACAGTCCTCAGCCCTCCTTTCTGCCTCATTTACTTCCTTGTCATTTACCACTAAATTATAAATGTGACGTCTTCTATGTATTTTCTTTACCTTGATTATTGTCTGTCTGTCTCCCCAACTTCAATGCCTATGAAGGAAGGGCTCACTACCGAGTCGACAGCCCCTGGAATATAAACATTGATTGTACGAATGAATGAAAGAATTGTATTCAGACAATAAACATCTTACCTAATAAAAGAGTAATATGCAAATTGACCATCACCATCACTCCAATACACAGTATGGCTGCCCCCATGTGGACACAAGATGGCAGCCACAAGATGGCCAGCAGGGAGGGACCAGGCCTGCAAGGGAGGGCAGTTAGGGGCAAATAGGCTGGCAGGGGAGCAGTTAAGCATCAATCAGACTGGCAGGGGAGCGGTTAGAGGGTGATCAGGCTGGCAGGCAGAAGTGGTTAGGTGCAATCAGGAAGGCAGGCAGGAGAGCAGTTGGGAGCCAGCAATCCTGGATTGTGAGAGGGATGTCTGACTGCCAGTTTAGGCCTGATCCTACCGGGCAGTTGGACATCCCTCAAGAGGCCCCATATTGGAGAGGGTGTAGGCTGGGCTGAGGGACCCCCCCACCCCCATGCACAAATTTTGTGCACTGGCCTCTAGTGTAACAATTAAAAATATAATTTCAGAATCATGTGGAAAAGTGCCCAGGGGCAGCTTTAGGTTGGAACCTAGGAAAGCCTCCTGGAGGAGGTGGCGTTTGAGCTGAGACCTGGATTTGATCGACCCGGCAACAGGCCCAAGGAGGGGCTGACTTGCCCAAGGCTGTGCAGGTGGAGTCCTGGGTCCTGTGGTGCCCTGTGCTGACCTTCACTGTCCTTGTGCCCAGTGGTCATCACTCCCCATGGTCTTTGTCCTCACAGCGATGAGAGCTACTGGGACATCAAACAACGCCTATGTCCCCAGCGCCACCCCCAGGCCAGCACCCAGGGGCCTCTGCAGGTGGGTTGGGAATGACCCTCAGGGGGGGCAGGGGCGGGTGTGTTGCAGGATGTAAGCTTCAGGGACTATCAGGCTATGAGAACCCTGGAGAAAACTGGGTTTGTTTTATTTAAACGGAGAACACTGAGCCCCAGGGTAGGGATGGACATGCCCGAGGGGTGATTGACTGGAGGCTGGGCGGACAGTCTGGGGGAGGGGGACAGAGTTGGGGTGCAGACCTGGCTTGCAGCCCAGTCCAGCATGTCCAGGTGAAGGGCTTTGAAAGTCAAAACAGCGGCCCATCCTCCTGCTGCCCGCTGAGCGCCTGACATCAGTCCCCGCCAATCACCTGGCAGCTGCTCTCTCAGAGCTGTTGTTCTTTGGGGACGTGTTTATTCTTTTCTGGGAAGATTCTGGAGGAGAGATAGTGTGTGCGAAGCAGAGAGTGACAGTGACTTGATTCAGCGTGGAGTGCTGGTCACCTGAGTGATAAATCTCGAGGCTGTAAGGGGGTGGGTCTGCATCACAGTCAACGCTGGGGTCAGGCTGGGGGAGGGCTGGGATCGGCCTAAAGAGGCTGCAGGAAGGGAGACGTGGTATGGTCCCCTGGCCAGGTCAGCCTTGGCTTGAGGCAGGAGCTGTACCCTGGCTCGCCCACTAGATGAGATTCCTTGAGTAAATAGCAGCCATTTGTTGAGTCTCCAGCTGCTCAGTTTCAGGTGTTTCCCCTCCCACCCCTGCGAGTTACATGCTGGTGTTGGATTCTATTCCCTGGGAGCTGGTAGAAGGGAAGAGAGGTGAACAGGGGACACAGGAGCCAGGCAGGGAACTTCTTGTTTATTCCCGTCAGAAATAACCAGCTTCACTCAGATTCATTCCGGGCTCGCCATAACTGAAGCATAGAAATGAGCTAGTCAGATTCATTTTTCGTAGTCTAGGACTAATCTATTAATCAGTTTAGCTCATAGGAAGAAAACATGCTTCTTCAATAGTTTTCAAATGGAAAATAAGTGCCTCATTAGGTTAAACGTATTAACCTGAGGACAGCATTGATGTCAGACGGACTAATGAATGTCATTACAGGGAATGCACAGCAGTCCTCAGAGGGGCCGACCTGCCTTCAGGAACTCTCTGTGAGTGTGCTCAGCTGTTGTCCAGGCCGAAGAGAGACCGAGGGGTAGGGGATTCCTGGAGCCGTGGCTGTCCCTGTGACCGACGTCACCTGATCATGCAGATATTTTGGCCACTGAACACAGGGCCTCTGAGTAAGGAGGATCCTCCTGTGATGTCACTCCCCGTGGTTTCCCAGACGTCACAGCTGGCGCTGGCCCCGGACCAGGGGAGGGCTGCAGGGCGTGGGGCTGGGCCTTCAGGTCCAGGTTCAGCCAGCCTTTACTGAGCCAAACAACATGCTTGCACACATGTCATGGAACATACATATACATGGAACATACATAGAGGACAACATGCATATGGAGGCCTCCTGAGCATCCAGTCAGGTACTTTTGCCCAGCATTTAATACTGACACATGCAAGGTCCCCAGTTTTAAGTGAGCCAACTGAGTTGGAACCCAGGTTGGATGCCTTGGGGTCTTTCAGCCCACATGGACCCTCACAGCCCACATGGACCCCAACTCTTACCCTCAAAGAGCCTGTAGAACCACAACTACAGCTGGTGGTGCAGAGTCCCTCTGTGACTACACAATACGCAGCCAGGTGTGGAGGAAACTGTGCCCCTAGGAGGCAGCCTGACTCGGGCACAGACCCTGGCTTAGGAGCTTACCAGCCGCGAGCCCTGGGCCAAGTTCATGAGTCAGTTTCCTTAGCTATTAAGTGAGGAAGGAGAATTCCAGCCCACAGGCTTGTCCTGGGATCTAATGAGTTAATGCAGAAAGGCCTTGACACACAGCCGGTGCCCGGTGCCCGGGAGGCACTGCCCTCTCACTCTGCACAGCTCCTGTTCCACTCTGTCTGGGTGTGGTCCTCGGCCCGGGGCCCACGTGGGTGACCTGCAGAGAAGCAGAGCTGTTCTCCTTGTCTAGTAAGGCCCATGGTCCACCCACATCCTCTGAGGCCTACTGTGACCCAGATGAGGAGGGTCACGTTCTCTGGTACCTGGCTGTTCACAGCCTGCTGGGGAAGACGGGAAAATGGCCCCTAAGAACCAAGCTCAAGGGTAGGGCAGGAAAGAGAGGGAAGCACTGGATAATAGGGCAGAACCACTGGACATGGCACGGGAGAGAATGGCAGCTTGGCGAGGTGCCCCTCTGTGCACGGGCCCGCAGGCCCTCCCCTGAGCTCTGTGTAAGGGGGCTGGGCAGCCAGAGGCCTGGCCCAAGGTGGAGGGAAGAGAAGAAAAGGACATGCCAGTTCACAGGGCCCCAAATCCCACCCCCCTGGCACCACATGCTCCATCTTCCCTGAAGTTATTAACGAGGGAGTGGACGTCTGTTAGGAATGAATCAGGACCCATACACACTCCTTTATATGTATGATTCTTCGGATTCTCATGCAAAACACTCTCCCAGACCCCGAGCATTTGTGATTATCACCTGCATGTGTCCAGTGAGGGATGGAGGCCATGGTGCCGAGTAACTGGGCCCGGGTCACAGAGCCCACAAGTGGCAGAACCACTGCTCACTCCCTGGCTGTCCTGCTGCTTGGGCCAGTTTCCCACTTGCCATGCACCTCTTACACCCTCAGGCTCTGCTGGGCCGTGTTGGTGCTCCCCGTGGACCTCCTTCCTCCCGGTATTGACTCCCAGGCAGGAAGTGTCCTGGGGGACAGAGGTGAGGACTCGCCGAGCTCTTCCTGCCTTACCAGCTGAACTGTTCTCCCCTCCGTGCCCCCCTCCCCCATGTGTCAGCACTATCCCGAAATCCTTGGCAAGGCCCAGAGCTCCTCCTGTGATTCGGAGCGGATGTCCTCACCACGCGGGCAAGCCAGCTGCTCATGCCCAGGTGTGAGGTCCCTCCCTGTGAGCACCTGTGCCTTCACAAAGTGCCCTCTAAGCACGGAGGCTGCAACTGCATTCCAGGCTGGGGTGCTTCGTGAAGCTCAGTGAAACGGGATTTCATTCCAATGTAATTGCTGCAATTATTCCTTTAGAGCCCGTGTCCCCCGTGTGTTCTTAGGTGGCAGGGACCATGACCTTGCACATATAAACACAGAATGAACATTTGTTGAATCAGTGAATAAAGGAATGACTGGAGGAGACATGGGTTCTAGCAACTGCATGCCCATGCTCCCTAGACATGGGAGAAATTCTCTCTCTCTCTCTCTCTCTCTCTCTCTCTCTCTCTCTCTCTCTCTCTCCAGGAGTAAAAGTAAAGACGAAGGTTGAGGAAGAATTTGGAAGAGACAAGGTACTAGCTACAGGGTTGAAAGATGGCTGAGTGCAACTGCTTTGGGATCAGGTATGATGTATCAGATAGCTGCTGCTGTGTAACAAGCGATCTCAAAACATAGTGGCTTCAAATAACCAATGTTTCTTTCTTGTAGGAGTCTGCAGGTCTGCTGGGAGGGTCTGTTGCTGTGGGCTGGGCTTGGCTGGGCTTAGATGGGATTGTTAGTGGTTAGGACAGCTGCTGTGTTGGCTGGAGGCCCGTGGTCCAGAATGGCCTCAACTGGGATGGCTTATCCCTGCTCTTTATGCTCCCTCACCCTCCAATGATGCGAGAGTTGTTCTTGTAGTGAAGGCAGGTTACAAAACATAGAGCAGAAGTATTCACGGCATTTTGAAGTTTAGGCTCAGAAATGGCACCTGGCACTTCTGCATTGGCCAAAGCAAGTCATAAGGCCCGCTCAGACTAAAGAGAGGGGAAATAGAGTTTACAGCTTGCTGGGAGGACTTGCAAGAGGCCTGGATACAGGGGTGTGGAAGTGGGAGTTAGAGGGAGGCCTAGTAGTGAAGGGAAGTGCTTCAGCTTTGGCACCAGACCTGGTTTCACTTGCAACTTGGGTGTTTTCGTGCAAATGACTTGGACTCTGTGAGCCCCAGTCTCCTCCTCTATAAAATGGAGATGATCATTCTGGGTATGGCACTGGGTTATTGGGAGGTTTAAATGATGTAATCAATCCAAAGCACGTGGGGCCAGGCACATGGGCTCTTTCTGGGGCTGAGAGTTGATGGCAACAGCACAGTCCATGTTGTGTGATCTTTGTTGAGAGCATCCTGGCCTCTGAGGAGGCCCTGGGCTCATATCGCCTCCCGGAATTCAGAGTCTTTGGAAAGGATATTCCTGTTGGCGCAGAATCCCCGCCTGCCTCCCCTTCCTGAGGGCCGGTGGTGCTCAGGTGGCATTTCAGGGGTCCTCACTCCCCGCTGCCCCTAAATTGTGAGGACACCTGGCACCCAAACTGTGGGGTGGGGGTGGCTGAGGGGGGCTGTGGGAACCAGAGGCTGTTCCCGACGTTTTCACTGGGCTTGGGGGTGACACGAGAGGGGCTCCTCCATCTGCAACATGGGGCTGATTTGCTCTCGGATGAGTCTCCCTTAATCTTCCTCTCCAGACTCAGAAGTGAAGTTTCATTCCAGCTGGAGGGAAATAATTAAGACTTGTAAAGCCTTGCTGCCCATGGCGTTCAAGGCCCCCTCCGGGATTGGCCACTTAGCACTTGTTAATGGCTTTGCCTTCCGCAGAGGCCTCCGTGGAAGTGGGCTTTGGAGACAGGAGATAACCATCAGGGAGCCCGCAGTGAGCCACGCTTTCTCAAGAGGCAAAACCAAGTGCGTGACACGCGTGACCGGGGGAATGAAGGGCTTCCCCACTGGGAGGGTGGTGGTGGGAGGGGGCGGGGGGGGGGAGCTTGTGTGCAGTCTGTTCACCAGGGGAAGGCAGAGAAGAAATCAGAATGTATTAAGCCCCAGCTTTTTATAGACACATTTCACAAGGGACTTCATTGCACCCTCCCCATTAGGGCTGCCTGCGTGCCTTCCTTATCTCTTTATCAGCAGCGTTATCTTCTCTTTGGGGCTCCCTTTCTTCACTGTCAGTCCACGGGTGAGGCAGCACCCACAGCTCAGAGGTGGCCACACACGCTAGGCTTAAACCCATTTATTTAGACCAGTGGTCAGCAGACTCATGAATCAACAGAGCCAAATATCAACAGTACAATGATTTAAATTTCTTTTAGAGCCAAATTTTTAAAAAATATATATTTTATTGATTTTTTTTACAGAGAGGAAGAGAGAGGGATAGAGAGTTAGAAACATCGATGAGAGAGAATCATCGATCAGCTGCCTCTTGCACACCCACTATTGGGGATGTGCCCTCAACCACGGAACATGCCTTTGACTGGAATCGAACCTGGGACCTTTCAGTCTGCAGGCCGACCCTCTATCCACTGAGCCAAACCGCGGTGAGAGCCCAATTTTTTAAACGTAAACTTTTTCTAGTGCCACTTCTTCAAAATAGACTTGCTCAGGCTGTGGTATTTTGTGGAAGAGCCACATTTAAGGGGCCAAAGAGCCTTTGTGGCTCTCGAGCCAACGTTTGCAGACCACAGTAACTGGCTCAGGGATGGATGAGCATGTGATCTAATCAGATGCTGTTTAACAATGAGTCTTTTACTGGAGCTTCTGAGAAATAGACTCTTGCTTTTCCCACTGAACTTGAACTGAATTCTTTCCACTGAACTTGAACCTGGAAGTGCATAGTCTGGAGCTGTTGCTCCCATCTCAGGGGTAGCCTGAGAATGAACACAACATATGGAAGAGAAATAGAGAGACTTCTGCTCTTTGTGACCCCATCAGGTCATTCCTGATTTAACACCACCCTTGCCCGTTCTCACCACACCAGCCATTGAATTAATTCTCCTTTTGCTTGAGCTATAAACAAGACCTAATTGGATCACAAACTCATCCAAAGGAGCTCAGGTAAAAACAGGATGTAAGGTAAGACTCTAGAGATGCCTCAGACCCCACCATACAGACAGGACCCCCAGAGTCACCTGGCAGAGATGCTGTCTGACTCTCTGAGCCTCTCTCTGCAGGACTGGGTCTGCAGTGTGACTCATCTGCTTCCCTTTGCCCATCTTCTTTACCTCCCTGCAGTCTGGCTTCTCTGCTCACTCACGACCGACCCAGCATGGCCATAGCTGACTGATGAGATGGGGGAAGTGAGGATGTTGGGAGCAGCTCAGTAGGCAGTGGAATTGCCTGAGCTGATGTGAATGGTTCTAAAAGTTTTTTGACTTTGTGCCCTTGTTCCAAACTGAGACTCCAGGAGAGGAGCTGATTTTCCCAGCCTGGGTGAAAAGTCCACCCCAGGCCTGATCAACGGCAGGAGTTGAGGGAGATACTTACCGGACCTGTGGGCTGATAAGGAGAGGTGGGCAAGGAAAAACTAACTGGCATTTCTACACGATGGGAATTAGAGTCCCTGCTTTGCAGAGAGAAAAACAGACTCAAAGAGGTCCAGGGAGGGACCTGCTGAGCCCTGGCAGCTGGTAAGCTGTGGATTCAGGATTTGCACCTTGTGCTGCTGTCTTCCCTCCCAGAGTGCTCCTGTGGCTAGCTCCCTGCTCACCTTGGCCAGGAGGACCAGAGCAGGACACAGGAGCTGAGCTCCCCGGAGAGTGGTGACCACAGGGACCGGCGAGGGGCAGGCCCAATCCCCACCCCCCCCAGCATTTGCAGGTTCCCACAGGAGCAGGCATCTCGCTTCCCCAGGCCTCCTGATGTCCACTGGCCCACCTCCCGAATAAACCCCTGCCTCAGGGTCTGCTTCTGGGGAAGGGAGACTGAGGCCAGAAGGGAGAAATGGGTCCAACGGGAGCAAGACGGTGTCCCAGTCATGGGGATCCTGGAACCAGGCAAGGGTCCGAGGTGGGGATCTGGTCTGAGGAGCGAGGTGAAAGCCCCTCACTGCACCCAAGGGTGGTGACAGCGACGAGATGGTGAAGAAAACCCGGGGATGGCAGAAGTTGCCACAGACACCTCCTCTCTGCCAGCCACTATTCCTACACAAATGACCTCCTTTCATCTTCACGACAACCCTGAGAAAATATTCATTAAAAACCTACATATAGTAGGTGTGCTGGAGGGGTGGGGTCAGAGAGATATAAAGTAGAGGCTTCGTCTGTTGCAGAACACTTTATTTACTGTTGAACGAGTTAATATTAACTTATACATCAGTATTCTATTCCCAACATTAATATTAACATCACACACACGGATGTGCATATGCATGCACGTACATATTCGCAGGGTCACGGGAGAGGGGCATTTACTGTACAAAAGAATTCTACACTCCTGCTCTTTACAAAAGGATTTGCCAAAGGCTTCCTTGAAGTGCTGGCTCTCTGGGGAGCAACAGAAAAGGATTTGGGTTTTCAAACATTTTCTTTTTATGCTCCGATGCAACCTTAAAAGCGTGTTCAATTTCTGTTTCAAGTTCGGTTTGATTCAACCAATATTTTTCCAAGTTCCTATTACGCGTTGAGCCCCATGCAGGGCCTGGTGGGGAACAAAGAGGAATGAGATCGGTGTTCAGAGGAAGATGGACTCTGTCACCAGAGGCGGCCCTTAAAGAAGAATGTGCCTGGGCAGTGTCCTCAGGAGTGACTGTGAAACCCCCAGCACGTGCTGCCCACTGATCCAGCCAGCAGTTGAGCCTGGAGAGGCGCCCCTGGGGCCCAGGCTGGTGGGGAGACGGAGGTCTGCAAAGGGAGGGGAGGAACCACTGCTCTTCTGAGCTCTTTCCCCATCATCACGCATGTCCCCACCTTTAGAGAAAAGCCTGCCATGGCCGGTCCAGGGTACACCAGAGAAGGAGGTGAAAAGTGATGGCCCTTTAGAGATTTGTGGTCCCCCAGCAAGCAGGCCTATTTCCTGAAATGTATCCCATCTGCAGGGCCATCCACCCTATTTTTTAAAAATATATATTTTATTGATTTTTTACAGAGAGGAAGAGAGAGGGATAGAGAGTTAGAAACATTGATGAGAGAGAATCATCGATCAGCTGCCTCTTGCGCACCCCCTACTGGGGATGTACCTGCAACCAAGGTACATGCCTCTGACCAGAATAGAACCCGAGACCTTTCAGTCCGCAGGCCGACGCTCTTTCCACTGAGCCAAACCGGTTTTGGCCCACCCCATTTTTGAACCTGCTTATGGAAGGCTGTGGGTCCATGGGTCAGGTTGTAATTCCTTCCTTTAATTTCCTTCCTTCTTTCCTCCCTTCCTCCCTCCCTCTCTCCCTCCCTTCCTCCCTCCTTTCCTCCCTCCCTCTCTTCCTTCCTTCCTTCCTTCCTTCCTTCCTTCCTTCCTTCCTTCCTTCCTTCCTTCCTTCCCTCCTTCCTTTGTTGAGAGTGAGTTTGTGACAATGAGTACAGCATTGAGTACAGATGAGACGGGTGGAGGTGAGGATGTTAGGAGCAGCTCCATGAGGAGTGGAACTGCCTTGTTGTGTGTATACCTTCTTTGGAGAAATGTCTATTCAACACCTTTGCCATTTTTAAATTGGGTCATTTGTTTTTGTTCTTGAATTGTAGGAGTTCCTTATATATTCTGGATACCAGCCCCTTATTAGATATATGAATGGCAGGAATTTTCTCCCATTCTGTAGACTGCCTTTCACTCTGTTGATTATTTCCGTTAAGGTGCAGAAGTTTAAAGGTTTGATTTGATGTGCATAGTCCCATTTGTCTATTTTTTTGCTTTTCTTTTTTAAAGCTTTTGGTGTCATATCGAAGAAATCACTGCCAAATCCAACATTATGAAGCTTTTCTTCTAAGAGTTTTACGTTTAGGTCTTTAATCCATTTTTAGTTCATTTTTGTAGACGGTGTAAAAAAAGGGTTCATCTTCCCTCTTTTGCATGTGAATATCCACTTTCCCCATCTCCATTTGATGAAGACACTATCTTATCCCCATTGTGTATGTAGTCTTGGAAGTCTTGTCAAAGATCATGGACTATATATGTGAGGTTTTTCCCCCCTATATATCTATGTAGAAATTGATCCATATGTCTGTCTTTATGCCATTACCATACTGTTTTGATTATTATATTTTGTAATATGTTTTGAAATTAAAAAAAATTATTAATTTTTTATGGAGAGGAAGGGAGAGGGACAGAGAGCTAGAAACATTGACCAGCTGCCTCCTGCACACCCCATACTGGGGATGTTCCCCCAACCAAGGTACATGCCCTTGACAGGAATCGAACCTGGGACCTTTCAGTCCACAGGCCGACGCTCTATCCACTGAGCCAAATAGGTACTAACATGTTTTGAAATTTGAAAGCGTGAGGTCTCCAACTTAGTTCTTTTCATAGTTGTTTTGGTTATTTGGGCTCTCTTGAAATTCCATATGAAGTTTAGGATAAGTTTTTCTATTTCTGCAAAATAATGTCATTGAGTTTTTGGTAGAGATTGCATTCAGTTCTATAAATTGCTGTCGGCAGTATGGACATTTCAATAATATTAAATCTTTTAATTCATGAGCACAGGATATTTCTCCATTTATTTGTGTCTTATTTAATTTCTCTCAAGTGTGCAAGTCTTTTATTTCCTTGATTAAATGTATCCCTAGGTATTTTATTCATTCTGATGCTATTGTAAGTGGAATTGTTTTCTTAATTTCCTTTTTAGATTGCTCATTGTTAGTGTATCAAAACGCAGCCGATCTTCTGCATGTTGATTTCGTCCTGTGGAACTTTGATTAATGTATGCATTGCTTAGAACAGGTTTGCTTTTTTGGACATGTCTCTAGGTTTTTCCACAGCTGAGACCATGTCATGTGCAAATAGATCATGTTACTTCTTTTCCAGTTTGGAACTCAGGCACCGACAGGGGGAGCCCTTTGTCTAAGGGCCCGAGACAAGGAGTGGCTTTGCTGGAGCTCCACACCCCTTTGCAGGAGAGCAGACAATCGTGTGAATGGAAGTTCCTGAGCACTGGTCCTCACAGCCCCTTGTCTGTGACCATAGTGGAGCCGTGTAGCCAAGCAGCAGCACTTGTTCCTCTCATTCATTCACTCATTCATTCATTCATTCATAACCCTATGTTGAACGCCTGCTACAAATCTGGCTCTGGGTGAGGCACTGATGGGCCTGAGGTGAAGATGATAATTCTGCCTACCTGGAGCTCAGAGTCAAGCAAAGAAGACAGAACACTGGGAAAATCATAATAGTACAATGTGCAGGGTTTTACAGGAGGGTCACCCTGCCTCCCCTCTGAGATCAAGTCCCAGCTGGCTTGCTGGAGGCTGAGAAACCTTGGTGCCCAGTGGTCCCAGCCACTTCCTGCCAACCTGCAGGAGGGAATTGCCCAGCGGAGCCCCGCCTAAATGGCTAACTTTGGAAACATAAACTAAGGAAAATAGTGTTCAAACCACTATATTTTGGGGTGGTCTAATATACAGCAGTTGGTTACTGACGCAGAGGACCTTGGCCTGGGTTTTCCTGAGAGAGTTCAGCTGCTGCGCTAAGTTGCAAAGTATCAAAAGATGTCGTGTCACTAGGGCAGTATGGACATTTTAATAATATTAAATCTTTTAATTCATGAGCACAGGATATTTCTTCATTTTCTGTGTCTTATTCAATTTCTTTCAACAGTATTTTATAGTTTTCAGTATGCAACTCTGTATTATTAAGATACTATAGGCCCGATGCACGAAATTCGTGCAAGGGGCTCAGCCCTCGCAGCCATGGTAGCTTGCCTTGGTTTCATCCAGGAGGTTGTCTGGAAGGACATCCGGTCTAATTAACATATCATACTTTTATTATTATAGATGGCTAATAAGGCTCAAACATTAGTTAGACAAGACAGAAGCATGTTTTTTTCCATCGGTAAATCCCTAGTGTTAGCTACCTAAGGGCTCACGTGATGGCTCCACTGTGTGGAGGAGCAGGCTGCTTCCATTCTATTGCCTTGTCATCCTAAGGTGTTTATCCCATCACTGGGTCAGATACGTCCCAGCTCTTCACCCACATTTCGGCCAGATGAAAGGGGGGATGAGAGGACAGCCACATTTCTGCCTTGCGAGGACGTGGCGGGCCCTTGCCTGCAAGGACACAACCTGAAGGTTCCTGTGCACCACTGTCTTCTCCACTCTCCCTTTCCCTCTGGCCCTGGGGCCTGGGAGGAGGGTGGAGCCCTGGGGCCTTAGAGGTGGGTGGAGCCATGAGATGGAGGGAGGAGCCTGGGCCCTGAATCCCCTCCAGGAAGAAAGCCACCTGCTGGCTTGCAGTGTTAGAGGTGAGCACTGGGGGGCGGTGAATGAGTGTGTGATGGGGAATCCAACTCAGCCTGGGATCTAAAGAGGCTCCTCAGAGGGACTGGTGCCTGAGCTGACTGTTGAAGGAGGTAACCAAGAAGGAGAGGGGGCAATCCACGAGGCAGAGGGCATGATGCATGGGGGAACCTCAAGAGGTTCAATGGAGTTGAGTGATTCTTTCTCAGGAGAGAGGCAAGAGCGGGTCTGGAGAAGGGAATGGAAGCTGAAACTTAAGGAGTCCTTGTGCCAGATGGTGGAGTTTGTGGATTATCCTCCGTGCATCAGTGGCTATTACAGGGTTCTAGCCACGTGGCCAGATTTGGAATTAAAATGAATCCTCTGGAGGGGGAGAAGGAGAGACTGGAGGCAGGAGGCCAGGAGGAGACTGCCTGCCACCAGCCGATGGTGGGGGACTGAATTGTCTGTAAGGGGAATATAGGATTTAGAGTCAACAGCCTTCATGATTGTTTGCAAAGGAGAGGGAGGATGAGGTTTTGGATCTGAGGGTCTGGCCGGGTTGGTGAGGGGCAGGGCCATCACTGAATGGGGACACAGCAGGAGAAGCAGGTTCAGAAGGGGAGGGGAGGAGCCCAGGTGGGGCACTGAGTCCTTTGTGGGTAAAGATGGACCGACTTAGTGAACCTTATGAGGACAGACCTTGTCTGCCTAGTTCCCTGTGCTGCTCAGGGCTCTGCACAGCATGGGACTCACCCAGTGTATGCTGGAAAAAGAAAGGAAGGGAGAGAGAACAAAAGGAAGGAAGGCAGGAAAGAAGGGAGGGAGGGAGAAAGGAAAGAAGGAAGGAGAGAAGATGGGGAAGGAGGGAGGAAGGGAGGGGGAGGGAGAGATAGAGGGAAGGAAAGAAGGGAGGGAAGGATGCAGCTTATGGAGCAGCACCCAGTCTTAAACAGGCAGCTCTGCAAGGCCGAGGCCGGTCTCACAGAGTCAGTGGCTGAGAGGCTGTTAGTTGGGACAGGACTGGAAGTAGAGGAAGGGGGGATGATGGAAGGGGGTGAACCTGGCATTGGGGCAGGGCAATAGGGGTGGTGTGATGCAGGCCCATCTGCTTCCTGCCTTCCCTCCCTGGCTCCTGGAGTAGGTCAGTGGTGGAGCAGCTGTGAATCTGGCCTCGATCACCAGCCAGACTCAAGGTGGTGAAGGTGGCAGTGAGGAGTGGGTTTTGATCTAAGGGGATGGGAAAAGTAGCTGAATCCAGCGGCGAGGCAGAACCAGGCATTCCAGATTCCCTCTAGGACCAAGAAAAGGGACACCATTGGCGAATAGCCCTTAATGATCCCTGGGGATATTGGCCTCCAGGAGTTTCTGGGACAGAATTCCTGCTGGACAGTAATGAGGAAGGGTGAGAGCCTGCTGCTCGCCAGTGCATCAGGGAAAAGCACCCCCACTGCCCTCCCTGCCACCAGGCCCTGTCCCCCTCCTCCAGGCAGCAGGAGATGGATGACTTACACATCTAGTTCCCATCTGCCAGAGTGAGGGGGATGAGCTGGAAAACGATGCAAACCCAGAGGCACCTTCAGAGCCAGGCCATCCGTCATCCACAACCCCCCACCCTGTACCCATGACTTGTTCCACCAGCACAGGCCAAGTGGCCAAAGGAACGGTAGTGAGCATCTCACAGGGGTGTCCCCCACCCTCCTCCTGCAGAGCCAGGCTTCCCAGGCTCCTGCCTGGACACTGCCCTGTCCCCCTCACTCCCCAGGGCTGCCCACAGGGCCCCTGAGCATGTTTCCAAAGCACAGGCTGTGGTGGTGGTGTTACTGAATGGGAACTGGCCCAGAGTGGCCAGTCTCAGGCTGGCCTGTGGTGTGTGGGTTCCTGACTTTGTGCGGGAAAGATTTCACAATACAAGTCCAGGAGATTTTGAGAGTACATCTATTAAAGCGGAGGACAGACACAAAGGAAGGACCTAGGGTAAAAGAAGCAATAGGGGAGAGCCTTAGTGGTATGCTGCTTTGGTTCCCTAGAAATATTTTAGGAAAGAAATGAGCCACTCTGGGCTGCTGTTAGCTCAAGAGGAAATGAAGTTCACAGCAACAGAAGTGAGCCAAGGTGGGGGTGTCAGCTCACTGGGAAGTCAGAGAAAATGGGGTCTTGGAGGCAGGATCAGGGAGTAAGCCCCAGACGAGCTGCCACTGCCTGCTGCTTCCCTGGTTGCAAGTCTCGTGGGAATCCTTTAGAGTTCAGGATGAAGTAACAAGTTCTTGCCTGAGAAGGGGCATGGGTGTGCTCCTGAGCCAGCCATGCTGGGTCTTTGTCTTAAGGGCTTTTATCTTTCTTCTGAGGGTGAGAATTGTAGGGGAGGGTTTCAGCAGAACTTTTACCAGCCTTCCAGGTGTGTTGTTAAAATGCTGATGCATCAGAATGAGGTACAGGGGAGTTTGGGATTATTCTTTGGTCTCTTTTACTGTTTGACTTTTATCTTGAGTCCATCTGGCTCTGATGGGGCTTTTGTTATTTGTTCCCCTGATTTCATCTGTCTTTGGGTCTAGCTGACCCAAATGGCATTAATCTGGTCTCTGTTCTCTGTCTCCCAGACCGGGATGACTTAAACTAAGTGTTCGCTGGTTGGGGAGGGGAGGTATAAACCACTTACTCTCCAGTGTCCTTGGTTAGGGAAGATAAGGCCTTGCTATTCACTTGCTGGCTGTAAGTGGTTCCAACTGTTTGGCCTCGTTTAATTTTCTTGTCTCCATTTCCCCATTCCACTTGCCCAGGAATTTCTCTAGCTTTTTCCTATCCTGCCATAGTGTCACTCCTGCTACATTTGATGGCTCCTCATATCCTACTGGAATAAGCCACTAACCTTCACGGGCCAAGCCAACATGATTAGGCTTGTGACAGCAAGAGGGCAGGGGAATATAGTGGTTAAGACCCAAACTCTGAAGCCAAATCCAAATCTGGTCTCTGCCACCTCCTACTAGTTGTGTGACCCTGGACATGGTACTTAACTTCTCTAATAATAATACTAGAGGTCCAGTGCATGAAATTCGTGTACTCGGGGAGGAGGAGTTCCTCAGCCAGGCCTGCACTCTCTTGCAGTCTGGGAGCCCTCGGGGGATGTCTGACTGATGGCTTAGGCCTTATTTCTACCAGCAGTCTGACATCCTTAGCACTGCTGTGGAGGCAGGAGAGGCTCCCACCACCGCTGCTACCCTTGCCAGTCATGAGCCTTGCTTTTTGCTGAGTGGTGCTCAGCCGGTGGGAGTGTGCTGACCACCAGGGGGCAGCTCCTGCACCGAGCATCTGCCCCTGGTGGTCAGTGCGCCTCATAGCAACCAGCTGTTCAACCTTTGGGTTGATTTTCATATTAGACTTTTATTATATAGGATTCATCTTATAGGACTGTTGTAAGGAAAAATGAGATAATACATGTGGAATGCTTAGAACAGGGTCTGATGTATATATAAGCTCCCAGTATGTGCTGACTCTTGTGCATATCATTTTTCTTTTTGCCCAGTCAGCATTTTTCCTTTGGTCAGGCTTTTCTCCCCATCCCTGCCCATCCATCCTTGGACTGACAACTCACCTGAGCCAATGGGTTTTCTTTTAAATTCAGCCAGAATGAGCTGGGTTTCTGCCACTTACAGCCACAGAGTCCCAACCCACAGGAGGCCAAGCCAGTCTCTGCAGCTGTTCTTGTCCCTGCTCCCGGATCTGGCCCACCGACTTGCCCCTCAACATGCTCTGTTCCGTACTCTGTGCCTTGTTCTTGTCATCACCTCTGTCTGGAATGGCCCTTGTAACATCTCTTGTTCTGCCCAGATGCCGAAAGTCCTTCACCGTACCTGTAAGCTCAAGGACTTTGAAGCTTAGATCAGGGTTTCTCAGACTCAGCCCTGTTACCTTGTGGGCTGTTAACAGGAGGTTAGGCTGTTCTGTGTAGTGTAGGGTGTTTTGCAGCAGCCCTGGCTGCTGCCCCCTAGATGCGAACAGCATCCCAGAGTCATGAAAATATCTCCAGGAATTGCTAAATGTCTCCTGGGGTAGGGGCAAAACCGCCCCTGGCTGAGAACTACTGGTAAAAGGAAAAAGTAGACTTGGCATCAGCAAAAGGTTTGGTCTTTGTTCCACCCCTTCCTTGCTGTGTGACCACGAACTTGTTTCAGAATGGCTCTGAGCCGGGGTTTGTCCACCAGGCATGTGCAGATGCTGGCACCAACCTCACAGGGCTCTCAAGGTGGATTGGCTTGACCATTCCTGAGAGGAGGCCTGGCGCCTAGTAGGTGCTCAGTCAGGAGCGGAGGCTTTAATTGGCTCACAAAAGCCAGCACTGCCCTGGTTCTTCACCTCCAGAAGGGCAGGCACGAATCCTAGGGAAATCTCACCCAGCAGCCTTGCTCTGGGGAAGAGAAAATAGCAGATATTCTAATTTCAAAGTTTAAATGTCAGTGGCTTGGGGAGATGCATGAAAATAAACATTGTGCATGGAATGGAAGAAAGGACGGTGGGAGAGAAAGCAGGGAGTGGAGTTGGAGGCCTAGTGCTTAAAAATTGGGAGCCCAAGCCAGTTTGGCTCGTGGATAGAGCATTGGCCTGTGGACTGAAGGGTCCCAGGTTTGATTCCAGTCAAGGGCACATGTCCAGGTTGTGGCTTGATCCCAAGTGGGGGGCATGGAGGAGGCAGCCAATCAATGATTCTCTCTCATCATTGATGTTTCTGTCTCCCTCTCCCTTCCTCTCTAAAAAAAACAAAAACACCCATATATATATTTCCTATATAATAAAAGGCTAATATGCAAATCGACCAAACAGCTGGTCGCTATGATGTGCACTGACCACCAGGGGGCAGATGCTCAATGCAGGAGCTCTCTCCTGGTGGCCAGTGTGCTACCACAGGGGGAGCACTGCTCAGCCAGAAGCCCTGAGCTGGGCTCATGGCTGGCGAGCACAGTGGTGGCGGCAGGAGCCTCTCCCACTTCTATGGCAGTGCTAAGGATGTCCGACTGCTGGCTTAGGGAGCAGGCCTACACTAGCAGTTGGACATCCCCCAAGGGCTTCTGGACTATGAGAGGGTACAGGCTGGACTGAGGGACCCCTCCCCCTCTGAGTGCATGAATTTTGTGCACCGGGCCTCTAGTGTGTGTGTGTGTGTGTGTGTGTGTGTGTGTGTGTGTGTGTGTATTTAAACATTGGGATAATGCACATAAAAATCTGATTTCCTTTTCTCCTGAAAAACATGGGAGGTATGACCAATCTGGATGTGGCCTAGACAGGCATGGTCTCCTAAGCCTCTGCCATTCCTGGCATCCCCTCAGTGGTGAGGCTCAGCAATGAGCATGTCTACCCTGTTGTGTTCCTGTCGCCTGGACACATGACCCTCTGACCTCCAGAGGGTTCTAGGTGGTGACCCTAGGATGGAGAATCAGCCCGAAGATTCTATGATGATCTCAGCTCAAAGCCACCTCCTCCGAGAGGGCTTCCTTGACCACCTGTTACAAAAAAGTGCCCACCCACTGCCTTATGTGTCGTCCCATTGCTTCACCAGAAAAACGTTTGCAGTGGCCCGGGGTCGGGCTTCACAGTGGCCGGTGGAGGCTGCCTCACACCACGTCAGAGAGAACTTCAGTGCCAGTGGAAGGTTGGATAGTGGCACCAAACACAGGATGCTAGTGCCTGCCTCTCTACAAGCTGGCCTTCCCGGATTCTGACGGCGACACACAGTCCTTCACTTGTCCTTTATCATCACGCCATCACCCTTGCAGCCGAGGAAGAGGGGTCAGGAGGTCTGGTTCTGGCTCTGTTCTGATGGTCTGCCTGTCTGTGTGTCTGTCTGTGTCTCCCCTTCCCCCATTGCTCCCCATTGGGGTAGACCAGGCACAGTGCTAACTGTTTCTACATGTTGCCTCATTTAATCCTCCCCAGAATCCTCAGACGAGCTCTCAGGTGAGCCCATTTCCCAGGGAGGGATGGAGGCTTCAGGGAACTCAGAGGCGCCTGTCAGATGACGTGGCAGAAGGTGACGGTGATGGGGTTGAACCCAGTTCTGCTGACTCCCGAGGCCCTGTGATCACAATACTGCACGGTCCCCCATGTGACCGGGGTCAAGATGCAGATAAAAGACTGGGAGGGGAAAAGGGGGGAGAGAAGGAGAGGGGTGGAGAGGTGAGAGGAGAAGAGACAAAAGTCTCCAAATTGTGGTGAGACCTTGAGAAAACCATTTCTCTTTGAGCCTAGTTTCACCTCTGAAAAATTGGGGTGTGGGGAGGGAGCAGGCGGGTGGACCAGATGGCTCCAAGCCCCACTCTTTGCTCCTCCCAGCACAGAAACCACGCCTCTCTACTGTCAACCTGTGACTCAAGAGGTTGTCTGTCCCCATGTCCAGCACCAGAGGAGGGGCAGCAGCAGCAGAGGGAACTGCCACAAGCCTCTCCCGCGAGGCACTGTGACGGGAGGAGTGGGGGTGGATGGGGGAGCAGAGGGCCTGTTCCACCTGGGAACGTGGGTCCGCCAAGCAGAGCGTGGACCAGGGAGACATCTTCAAAGCTCCAGGGAAGTTCGTGCTGTGAACCTCTGAGTCCCCCTTGTGGTCCTGGGGTCCACCCACGGCAGCACTCCTGCTTCCCACAGTCACCCAGCCTGGGACCTGGCTCCCAGGCCCCTTGCCACCTCTGTTCCCTTCTCTGAATTCCCAGTGCCCTGTGCACGTGGGAGCAGAAAGCCCTCCTTGCTTCCAATCAGGCCCCCAACCTCTGCAGCTGAGATGGTCACTCGCCTCTCCCTGGGATCTGGGCCCGGGTGGGGTGGAGGCCCAGCCCTGGCTTCTGCCCTCAGAGGTCTCAGAGGACATCTGGGTTCTGGGAGCCTGTGGGAGCCGGCTGTCAATCACAGAGAGATTCCTCTCACACCTGGACAGACGAGCTTCAGGGAGGATTGATCGCCCAGGCATCGTCCATCCAGGGTACAATTGCCTCCTGGTGGTGCTTGAAGGATGTTCACCAGCTGGAACTCTGCCCCAGTGGCCAGGGAAGCAGAGAGAAGACCCCTCATTATTGAACTTGGGATACGACAGACCCCAGGCAAGGCGATTTTGCATGAGATGCAGTATTTCATTGAATTGTTTCCTTAGGGCAATTAGTTCTCTTTGGGCAAGCCATTGCCCTTTTCTGAACCTCAGTTTCTCCGTCTGTAAAATGGGGTGGTCAACTACACCCTCCTCCCTGGGGCTGTGAGGACACCCCCCCTCCCGCCCCCCTGACATTTTGCTGCTTTTCCTGGAATGCAGCTGAGCCATCACTGGTCTAAGCTGTGCGGCAGCATTTTATCTCAACAACAACAAGGAAAGAAAATTCTCCGGGCTGTCCCCTAAAGTCCAGAAAAAGAAACTGGGTTCCCGAAGAGGCAGGAAGCAGTGGTCTAGAGAAAGCAGGTTTTCACTTTCTGGAGTATAAAGTCTTCAAATTCTTGAAAACAAGGGGCACACAGGATATTGAACACATTTAAAGTTTCTCTTCAAGTCAGTAAGAGAATCCAAGCCAAAGGTTTTTAAACCTTTATTACATGTATGTCATACCTGGTTTCAAAGATCAGTAAATGTATTATTTTTGTTCATTCTGATCCTTCAGAAGGGATCAGTTCCCATTCGGTCTCTAAGTACTCCGTTACTTACATATCATTATTCATTAATTTTTACTGTCAATTTTCTATGGTCTTTTGAAAAAGCAATTTCCAGCCTGGCCAGCGTGGTTTAGTGGTTGAGTGTGGACCTAGGAACCAGGAGATCATGGTTCGATTCCTGATCAGGGCCCACCAGGTTGTGGGCTCAATCCCCAGGAGGGGATTGGGGTATTCAGGAGGCAGCCAATCAATGATTCTCTCTCATTATTGATATTTCTATCTCTCTATCCTTCTACCTTCCTCTCTCTGAAATTAATAATAATAAAAAAAAATCAAAAAAGAAGCAGCAGCAATTTCCACTTTGGTTTATTCGAGCTTGAATTCCACCAACTCAACTCCTCAAAAAAAACCCCAAACCCAAACCAAACCCCCAAACTACCAGTTCAACCCCCGTAGATATAAGCGGGGTAGAAAAATCTTATCACCTGGAAACGACCAAGATGGATGGACACTCGGAGTATTCTTTTTTTTCATAAGAAGAATACAAATAAAACAAGAGGAGCTTAAAACTCTACAATTCAAGGCTTGGCATTAAAAAAAAAAAAGAATTACATATTCTAAAAAAGGATTTTAATGACAGGAACATGCTCATGACAAATGCTAAGCAAAAAGTCCATTGAGTGAAATGTTAAACAAACCTCTACTGAGTGAAGGATGTATATATACCGTATAAAAACATACCAAATATCAATAGCAATAGCGATTGTCTCAGGGTAGAGAGCTCTTGCCATCCCCTATCCTACCAACTTTGAACAACCAACACTCATCCTTTAGGGATTAAGAAAGAAAATGATCAGGAAACAAAGAAGGACAAGTGGAAATTGACATTGCTCTGTAATGAAGCCCAGGCACTAATAAACAACGGACACAGGTTCTGTTTCAAAAGCTAAGCCTTGGGCTGGCAGGCAGGCGGGTGGGTGGGTAAGCATCGTGTCATGACATTGTGACATTCTGGTGGGCCAGTGCCTGGCCATGCATTGTGACATGGGGGAGTGAGGGCCATGTCACTGCATTGTGACACTCTGGTATATAAGGCCCTCGTGGGGCTCGTGCCTGCTACTTCCCCTGCAGTCCTCAGGGGCTCTCCCAGCTTCCAGAGCTCCGATCGATCACAGAGAGCGTGGACATGGCAGGAAGAGGAATGCTGATCGCGCTGCCGCTGGGACTGCTCCTTCTGGCACTGCTCCTCCCCCAGCAGGTCTATTCAGCTCCTAACAACCCCACTGTTTCTAAGGCCCCGAAGGCAGCTGGGAGCACCCCCAACGCTGCTGCTACCACCAAGACCACAACTGCCTCCAGCGGCAGCATCCTGCAGCCCACGGTCAGTGTCCTCGTGGTTTCTCTCTCTTCCCTTCTTCTCCGTCTCCACTTCTGAGACCGTCGGGCCGAGAAACGTTTTCATCTTCCCAGCTCATCTGCTAAAACTCCATCGAAATGGCTCTGGATGGTCAGGAAGATACGAAGTCTACTTAAACTCTACTCCATATTTTATCGGTACAAGGTTGGGAACATCAAATGGGAAGGCTTTGAAGAGCACCTGAAGAATTCCGCGAGATCTTAAATCTGCCAGCATCCGGGATACAAGGCTGCAAGAAAAGCCAGCGGCCGAAATTATCAGACAAATCGGGCTTTAAAGAACATGGACTCTTAAAAACTCTACCTTGAAAATAAGAATCAATTTCAGCTTAATTTAGAGGAAAAAAAGATGGGCTGTGGAATGGAAATGTTTCATTGGGATTCACCAAATCTGTAAGGCCATTAAAACCATTGGGCAATACCGCGAGGCTTCCGTGATTGTCTCTGTATGTGGGAAGGGCTCCTGGGGCTTCCTGGGAGGCAGGACGCTTGCTAACATGTTTATGTGTTAAGCTTTTGCTGGATTCTTGGGAACTGACTCTTCCTCTGAGGCTTTGAACTTCACTTTGTATGTAGTCATTCACCCATGTCAGAGCAATGACGGAGCGAAAACGACCCCACATCCAGGCCAAGTGAGTCCATCTCGCTTATGCCCTTATGAAAGCAAATGGTAGGCACTTCCCACACGTTCACATCTAACAGGTGGGCCAGATTAACATTTGTTTTGTGTATTTTAAAGCTAGAGGCCTGGTGCACGAATTTGTGCATGGGTGAAGTCTGGCAGGCCCAGGCTGATGGGGCCTGGCAGGCAGGGGGAAAGGGCTCTGGGCAATTGGCCAGCCGGCCCTGCCCCCAATGGGCGGGGGGAGGTACAGGGGTGGGGCTGACCAGGGGAAGGGGCCAAGGGCCATTAGCTGGCTGGCCCCAACTCCTGGTTGACCTCCCGATTGAACTCCTGGTCGAAGGGACAATTTGCATATTAGCCTTTTATTATATAGAATATGTTTTTATGAATTTTTAGAGAGAGATTCCTGGTCAGGGCACATGCCTGGGTTTCAGGCTCCATCTCCAGTAGGGGGAGTGCGGGAGGCAGCTGATGGATATTTCTCTCAAAATGCTGCTTTTTAAGGAGTGGACAGATGGGGTCCTGCTTCCTCAGTGCCAGGTGAAAGAGACTTGTCCCCAGGGAAGTAAGTGGTGGTGGTTTTCATTTCTCAAGGGAAATGACACTCCAAATGCCGTCTCTATTCACAAGGTGGGACCTGCCGACCGAAGGCCTGGTGTCCGGAAAAGCCACGGGGCAGCCACTGGGCGGTCATGGCTCTGTCCAGGTGGGTTCCCAGGGTCCCAGCTGCAAGACAGCCAAGCAGCCTAGAGTTCCCCCAACCACCCAACCAAAACTGTGGTGTTCTCCCCTCCTCCCCGCCTCCCCCCATCTTTTTTTCACAGTTCATGAGGCTGTAACCTCAAATGCTGCTCACAAGCCTCCTTTGTCCACATCATCAAATCCACCTGGCCATGTGTGGGGGCTTTGGTAAGGTCCAGGCCTTTAGCCGCATTTTCACACTTCTCACTTCTTCACAAAGGAACGCATGGTGGAGTTTCGAGCACTGGATGCAGGGCGATGCAGATGGCCGAGCGGAGGAGTTAAGACCAAACAGGCGTAGAGCGATGCAGACCTGGGTTCAAATTCTGGCTCCACTTACGTCTTAGGAGTGACCCCTGGGAAGGCACCCTGTCTGCTGACACAGAAGCATAGACCAAACTGCGGGATCTCAGAGGGAAGGCCGGGGAGGGTGGGTGGGAAGAGATCAACCAAAGAACTTGTATGCATATGCATAACCCATGGACAGACAATAGGGTGGCGAAGGCCTGGGGCGGGGGTGGCCTAGAAGAGGTGAATGGTGGGAGGGGACATAGCATAATACTTGCAACAATAAAGATTTGTTTAAACAACAACAACAAAACAAAAATGCAGATGAGGGTTATTGTTACAGCAACAGGGCAGCAGGTTGGTGGGCCGAGCCTGGCTTTTCCTGGCATCGCTCGCAGTCCTGAGACAGAGCCAGCTGCCCCGTGGGGACATCACTCCTCACGTAGAAGTCCCAAATCTTGCCTTTCATGGTTTATTTTTTTAAGAAGGCTGTTGGTCAGATGTCCTGGTCACATTCTCATGCAAATGATGACCACACTTCATCATTTGGAAATTTCAGGGAGATTGTTACAGCATGGGTTTCGCAGTGGAGCAAAGGCAGCCGAGCAGCGGGACAGGCCTAGGTAGGCCTAGGTGAACTCGGGTTCAAATCCTAGGACCAACAATTGCCCCACCAGCTTCTGAGCCCCTTCTCTGTGCCAAGCCTGGCGTTAGCAGGTGCTATTGCCCCCGGTTCAGACGGGGAAACTGGCACAGAGCAGTGAGCTGACCCGCCCATGGACACACGGCCGTTAAGTGGGGGAGCTGGGATCGGGCTCACGGTGACCCAGAAGTCTGAGAGGCTCTGACCACAGGCTTCGGCTGAGCCACAGAATGCTCTGAACCTCAGTTTCCTGGTCTATAAAAAGGGTTCACTCTGCAGCAGATATTTGTGGAGCAGGCACAGCGCTGGGCTTTGGGACTGATAGTCCTTGCTCCACGTGTTGAAGATATTTCTGGTTGTGGACAAGCTCCCTGTCCTGAGGGCCCTCGGCCCTCACGGAGAGGGCGAGTCAGGAGCACTCTCCCACTAAAGCTGTGGCCCGGGAGGCCCCAGGGCCCCAGGGAATGAAAACACTGACACTGGGCCCACCCAGCGGAGCTTGCTTCCAGTGAGGGGTGGGCTGAGCCTCCTCCAGGTGTCCCAGCCAGCCTGTCCATTGAATCTACTCTGTCCTGGAGGGTGCTGGGTTCCGAAGTGTCTCAGGTGGTATAACACTAAAGCATGGACTCAGGTGGTATAACCTGTAGCATGGACTCAGGTGGTATAACCTGTGCATGGACTCTGGCGGTATAACCTGTACATGGACTCTGGCGGTATAATCTGTACATGGACTCTGGCGGTATAACCTGTGCATGGACTCTGGCGGTATTGAAAGACCCCCAGAGGGAGACCCTCACTCTGTCCCAGGGACAAACGGCGACCCCAATCAACCACAGGAGGCGTCACTTGATGCAAACAGCAAGAGGCTTTTTATTCTAGCATGCTAGGGCTCAACTCGTAACTCACGCAGGAGCAGAGGAGTCCAGCCCCGAGCAAAAAAGCTCACAAGTATATATAGGCAAAAACTATACGTCGGGAGGGGTTACACACAGAGCGGGAAGAGGGGAACAAAGGAATTCTAAAAGGGGAGACTGGGTTTGTTAATAATGTATTTTATGACAGGGCTTGCGCTAAGTCAACAGTCCTGTCCGGTAATCTCGCACCCTATTTCACTGAACTGTCAAAGCAAGGTTTACGCTGTTATCCTGTTTCTCTTATTTTGTCGGAGTAAACCCTGCTCTGTTTACTCCCTGCTCGGGGCTGTTTCCTGAGACAACTTTAAGGGTCCTGTTCCCATCACTGGCGGGGGCCTTGGATAGTTGAGATAACACAGACAGCTTTTAAACATTTTTATTCTTTCAGTATAACCTGTACATGAACTCTGGAAGTATAACCTGTGCATGGACTCTGGCGGTATAACCTGTGCATGGACTCAGGTGGTATAATCTGTGCATGGACTCAGGTGGTATAACCTGTGCATGGACTCTGGCGGTATAACCTGTGCATGGAGTCTGGCGGTATAATCTTTGCATGGACTCGGGCGGTATAACCTGTAGCATGGTGTCGGGCGGTATAACCTGTGCATGGACTCAGGTGGTATAACCTGTGCATGGACTCTGGCGGTATAACCTGTGCATGGAGTCTGGCGGTATAATCTTTGCATGGACTCGGGCGGTATAACCTGTAGCATGGTGTCGGGCGGTATAACCTGTATATGGACTCTGGAAGTATAACCTGTGCATGGACTCGGGCGGTATAACCTTTGCATGGACTCGGGCGTTATAACCTGTAGCATGGTGTTGGGCGGTATAACCTGTACATGGACTCTGGAAGTATAACCTGTGTATGGACTCGGGCGGTATAACCTTTGCATGGACTCGGGCGTTATAACCTGTAGCATGGTGTCGGGCGGTATAACCTGTACATGGACTCTGGCGGTATAACCTGTGCATGGACTCGGGTGGTATAACCTATAGCATGGACTCAGGTGGTATAACCTGTAGCATGGACTCAGGCCTGCCTGGCTAAGGTATGAAACAGTTAACACAGACTCTGATTCTCAGAGTTACTGTGGAGATAACATGACGTTGCATATGTGCAGTTTATCCTATAGCGCCTGGCACACAGTAGGTATTCAATAGGTAAAAAGTGTTATTATGAAGGAGTATTTCGTGCAAGAGACTTAGAATGTGGACGATGGCGATCCCAGAGGACTGGCATCTCTCTGCAGCCCTCGCTGGCCTTTCGAGCGATGAACTGGACTTTTAAACATGTAAGCAGCCCGGGCAGCTCGGCGTGAAGGTCAGCAAGTGCCCACTGAGCTGCTGTCGCTCTTGGAACATCCTGCTGCTGACTCATTCAAAGCGCGCATCTTCTGGGGGCTCCAAGGGGCCTGCAGGCGGATTCCCACGTGTGGCCCCAGAGGAGCTGTCGCTGGAATCTTCTTCCAAGACGGAAGGGCCTCCACGTTCTGCCCACCAGGCCCCTCCCTCCCCTTTTCCAGAAAATCGGAGCCTTTCCTGTGAAGTCCCTTCTGATCAGGGTTAACGCGGGAACTAGATTTCTGGAGGGCAGCCTGGGGGAGGCATTACCCCGCCCCCCATCCCTCCTTCCGGTCCTGCCAGCAGCTCCCAGGGCACCTTTAGGGTTTGAAGGAGGAGCAGGAAAGAGAAGTGAAATGAGGTGAAACCTCCAACTGCTCTGTTTATTTCCATTCGATCCAGGTTATCTTTAAATGGGATAAAAAAAAAAATCCCCTAATCCTCTTTATCACTTCAGTGCTTCTAGAGGAGAGATACTTGACATTTAAGGTGGTAGGCAAAGGGGGGAAAATACCAATAGGAGAGAGACACCACAGTCCGTGGAAACTACAGGATGGAGAGGTTTCAGAGCACTCGCACCCGGATCCTCCTTTATGTCTCTGATAATAAGCCAGGTGAGGAGAGAAGGCGAGACCAGCTCCCGGCCCTCCTGCTGGGAGCCGCTTCCAGACTTCCCGCTGCTGGGCCATCCCTGTCCTGGGGAGAAGGAGAAAGCAGGACTTTTGCCTTCGTGTCCTCACGCCTGGCACCTCCCCCCATTAAGCAACGGGGCTGCCACATCCCCTTATAAGCCACTTTGCCATTCCGGCCCCGCCAGCTCAGCGCCCCCTTTGTCATCCACTGCCCGCATGCAAAACAGATCCTTCACACGCGCCTCCTCCCACCGCCCCTTCTTCCTGGTCTGTGTTCGTTTTCCACAAAGAGCGGGCGGTGGGGGGTGAAGGAGGGGTGCAGGTGAGCCAGGCTGCAGTGGAGGGTTGTATCGCCTGAGGCCGAAGCCTGTGGGGTGGACAGCGCTGGGATCTGGGAGAAAGGTCTTCGGTCCTGACCCTGAGAAACAAGAGTCTCGGAGCCATAAAATGCTCCCTTAGAGCAAGAGGCAAATGGCATCTGCCACGCCCAGCTCTGCCTGGGGGTCCCAACTGCCTGGCCTGAGAGGGCAGGGCGGGGCGGGGCTAACTCCTGACTCCATTTGGTACTGTGGGGCAGGGCAGAGCTATCCTCCATTTTGTAACTAGACCTTAGCCCTCACCCAACCAACCAGGGTCAGCCAAAGCAGTGACATCACCACCCCTCTAAAACCCCTTGATCTGTTGAAGCTTGCTCTCTTCCGCCACGCCGCTGGTGGTGTGAGTGGGACAGAGCCCATGCTGGCATGGATAAGGAGCTCTTTTGTTCTTTGCTTTGGACTCGGCTCCCTGGTGGTCCTTGGGGATCACGAAATCTGGGCTTAACATTTGGCCGAGGGTCCTTCAGGACAGGGGTGTTCTGCCCTGCCTGGGGTGCTCACTGCTTCCTCCGCACTCCCCTTCCCCCCCTTCAGTCCCACCTAATGACACCTTTCAGAACACACAAGGTTACCAGCATGGGGGCCCTGTGTTTCTTCCCAACCCCTTCCCAATACACTCACCATTCTCAGCGTGTTTTTTTTTTTTTTTTTTTTTTTTTTTTTTTTTTTTTTTTTTTAGTGGAGAGTTGCCTCAGGCAAGCCTGGGTTTTCTCCTCCTTCTCCTCCTCCTCCCCAAATTTAGGTCTCATTTCATCGGCCCAGCTGCCTTCCCTACCCCCTGGGCCTCGGTCAGAGCGACCTGGACCTTCCTGATCCATTTTCAGATCTTCCAATCTCAGAGAACAGGCATCCATCTGCTTGTTCATTCCTTCCCAGAAGGCCCTGGGGTACTTAGGGAAATTACCCATTCTAAAACCGCACTGTCCTTCATGTCCATGGTTCAATGGTCTCTCTGCCAGAAAGCAAAACAAAACAGAAAATAAGTGAAGTTCAAGCCCACTGGAAGCACTGCAGCATAAATAAAAAGATTTTCTCATTCAGAGTCAGAACTGCAAGTATTTGCTGGCTGATTTCCAGGAGCCTCGTGGTGTGCACAGTTATATCATTATCATTCTTTCCTCACTGTGTCACTGGGAGGGAGAGACCTGTAGCAGGTTGGGTTCAATCAGAGGACAACCCACACAGGAATTTGTTTACTTATTTTTGTTTCGTTATTGATTTTGAGAGAGAGAAACATTGATTTCTTGTTCCACTTATTTATACACTAGAGGCCCGGTGCACGGAATGTGTGCACGGGGCTGGGCCCTCGCAGGCCCTCACAGCCCCAGCTTCGTCTGGAAGGACATCCAGAAGGTCGTTCAGCTATTCCATCTAATTAGCATATTAGCTCTTTATTATATAGGATTCATTGTTTGACTCTTTTTAAAAAATATATATTTTATTGATTTTTTACAGAGAGGAAGGGAGAAGGATAGAGAGCCAGAAACATTGATGAGAGAGAAACATCGATCAGCTGCCTCCTGCACACCCACTACTGGGGATGTGCCCACAACCAAGGTACATGCTCTTGACCGAAATCGAACCCGGGACCTTTCAGTCCTCAGACTGATGCTCTATGCACTGAGCCAAACCGGTTTCGGCTGTTTGATTCTTGTATGTGCTCTGATGAGGGATCGAACCCACAACCTTCATCAGGATGATGCTCTAACCAACTGAGCTCCCTGGCCAGGGCCCACATGATAATTCAAATAATATGAAAATAATCTACTCCAACAGGGGAATAATTATAACGTTGAAAAGGGAACTTCAAAGGAAACACCAAATAAATGGAGAAGACTAACGTGTTTACGGGTCGGAATACCATACAGTTAAAATGTCCAGGAGTGAATCTTCAGATTGAGCCCTCCGCACTGGATGCTCCCTCACGGGAATTTAGGACTCTTGGGACAAAGGACACACAGGGACTAAAGGATGCGAAATAAAGTGTATTACTCACATAGTGACCAGCAGAAGGATGCCCCGAAGAGTAGGGTTTGGAGTGGAATTAGATTGAGGGGCGGGGGGATGGCTCTGAGTATTTAAATAGCATAGGCTGACATGCTTCCTCCCGGTTTCCCTTCCAGAGGGCTATCACAGGACCTTGTCTCTGGGCAAGACCTTCCCACCAGGATGGGGAGGGTGCTAGGCGAGCAGAGCTCCATCCCATTCACTGGAAGGGATCCCAAGTAGAAGGAGCACCAGGAGCAGCTGGGGAAACTGAGGCCCAGAGTGAGGAGGCGACCTGCCCAAGGTCACACAGTGAGTTGGCTCAGGGCAGAACAGAGACCAGGACTTGAACTCCTGACCTGTATTTGATGCTCTCAACTCTGCCCTGGTCACACGGATCTCAGGCCTGGGTGGTGGTCCAGAACCCCAAGCCTGGAACAGAGAGGGGAGGGTGGAGTTGGGGCAGGAGGTGTGGACCGGGGCGGAGGTGATGAGATTAAGCCCAGGGAGTAACTGTCTCACGCTGGGTCCCCCTATGGCTCTGGAGGGAGCAGTGGATGAGGGTCTCCCCAGTCCTGACTGGGGTCTGTGGACAGACTTGGACCTGATGGCAAGGCAGCCTGGGATGAAATGGTCTCAGGCTCCCAGTGAAATGAGAAAAATCTGGTCCAAATCGCCTGTCAGTAGAAGGTTGCCAACTGCTAACGCCTCTGAAAGGGCGTCCCTGGATCCAGTTTGGGAAATGTCACGCGGAGGCATTTAAAAGTCATTGAGGAGGATCTTTCAGACTTGGCTGGACTTCCGTGTGAGTGTGAGCACGGCATTAGGTGGTGTGAGCTGTGTCTGTTCCTCTGACATATGATGCAATTGCCCCCCTCCCCGCCCCCCCCACCCCCCCCTCCCCGGCCCATCTCCGATGGCGCTGGTTCTGACGGGAGGGACACGGATAGTGAGAAAGCAGGACTTTCGGGCAGGGAGAGGTCTGTGGGGTGGGGACGCAGAAGTGAGCGGAGTGTTTGTGCATCAGCTGGGTCCCTGCAGGGACAGACGACATGGCCGTCCGATCAGGCATCTGAGGAGAGTTTGAAAGGGAGAATGATTATGAAGGATTAGCTCATTATTAATCATTCTTTAAAATATATATATATTTACTAAGCAGAGACTGAGCTGGCTGCTGGCCAGAGGAGGCCGCAGGAGGCTCAGGCAGGGACAAGAGGGGGCTGGGAGGGTCTCTCATCGCACCCATTGCTGGGCAGGGTTGTTGGAAAAGCTTTAATGGATTAACCCCGTTCACAGTTTTTAGAGCCGACTGCCTGACGATGGGCATGTTACTTAACCTCCCTGGGCCTCGGTTTGCTCATCTGTGAGATGGGGTAATGCTGCTGGGCTGGGCGAGGAGTCAGCCTGTGTGCAATGCTTTGGGGGTGCCCGGCCCGCAGGCTAGGGGAGCGGTGGTTGGGATTGAGGCTCCTTGGGTGCCCCGAGCCTGTGGGTCCCTCCAGAGTGTCAGGTGGGTGGGCGGGCGGACCATCGGTCCCTTTGAAGAAGCCGGATCCCAGGAGGTGAGGCGGCTTCTTTGAGGTCACAGGGCTGAGCCGGTGCCTGGGGAGCGGAGCTCTGTCCTGCTGTCTGACCGGAGCCCACCCCGTGCCCAGAGCAGCGTCTGCCCTGTGGTGGGAGCTGCCCCCCCTCCCAGCCCCTGTGAGCCCAGACCCAGGGGTTCGGGCAGAGACCCCAGATGCTCGTGGAGAAGGGCCATCGATGCCCCAGACCCGGGGGGGCGCTCTCTCCTGCCTTGTCCCACCTCCCCGAAGCCTCTGCTCTCTAAGGACCTCTCACTGGGTCCCCCCCGGAGGGAGCAGGGCGGTGTCTGCGGGCCCACAGCAGAGTCAGCGGCCCTGCCCGGCAGGGAGCGCGGGAATGGCGCCGGCTACCATCCGCGTCTGGAGGAGGCCCTGCTGGAGGATTAATCCGTGTGCACATAGGAGATCTCCCGCAGACTTGTCTTCTAACATTTATTCTGGAAACTGGAACATGCAGATAAGTCCGCGCCTGGTGCTGGAATCAGCCTAATTGCATTCTCTCAGCCACAAAGAGCTGCATTCACACAGCACTGGGGGCAGGGGGCGGGATTGCAGGAAGAGGGATGCCTGTCCCAGCCCGAGGAAGGTCTGATGGGCCCTTTCTCAGTAACGTGAGAATCCGGTTGGCGCTCCACGGTCCTAAAATCCTAGAGTCTTAGACCCCACCACCTTAAAATGATCCCTTAATAAAATTAAAGCCGGAATATTTCAAGTCAGAACCACAGAATTTTAGGACTTAGTTATCTTCACCAGCTCCTGAGTCCCATCCCACAAGTGGCTGCCAGGCTTCTGATCTATCCCAGGGCCACCTCCTCAGGGCAGCCCTCCAGGATAGCCCATTATCCTATTGAGGAGACCTTTGAGCAGGACCTGAATGAGAAAAGAAGCAAGCCAGCAAGCCAAAGAGAGAGAGAGAGAGAGAGAGAGAGAGAGAGAGAGAGAGAGAGAGAGAGAGAGAGGACGTTTCCAGGTGGAGGGAACAGCCGGGGCAGAGGTGCTGAGATAGGAAAGCACTTGGTGTGCTTGAAGGGCAGCAAGGCCTGGCTTCTGCATGTGCGGAGGGACAGGAAGAGCCATGGAGGAGAGAGGGGGGCGAGGAGCTGGGGACTGGACTTTCCTCTGCCCTGGCCTTCCTCGCTGTGCATCTTGGGAGAGTCACCGCTCCTCGTGACCCTCCATGGACCCCTCTGGACAGAGGCAGTCAGTCACACCTCTGCCCCTCAGCCAGGGGCGGGGCCTGCTGCGGCGGGAGCTCCTTCTGAGGCCAGGCACTTCTGCCCCAGATGCCGGGAAGGGAGGCAGGACAGGACGTGGGAGCGATGGTCTTTCTCCAGCTGTGGAGCCGCCCAGCCCAGATTTACAGGCCCAGAAGGTGCTCAGTTTGGCAGCAAGCACAGAGCTGATGGGACAAGCAGGAGAAACTTCTGAATACAGTTCTCATCTTAAGAAAAGCCGCTGAGGGGCCCAGCCCCCCTTCACCCCTCGCCCCTCACCCCTTGAAGCGGGGCTGTGAGATTGTGGACAGCCAGCCCCGCCCAGGCTGAGGGGTCCCCCCTCCACTCCGCTGCCGGCAGTTTCCGAGTTTCCTGATGGCACCTCAGACGAGGCTGGCCTGGAGGATGCGGCCTCCGTCCGTGCCGACACCGCCTCCCCACTTTCTCTAAGAGGGAGATTTGCCATTTTCACTCCACCCTCAGAACACGGCGGCTTCACATCTTACAGGTGAAGTGCTGGGAGCTGCTGGGAGCTGCTGGGAGCTGCAGGCAACTCCAGAGCCAAGAGGGACACACGGAGGGGACAGGCGAGTGACAGCTCCTCTCGGGTCTGGCGCTCCTCCTCTGAGATGGAGCCTTCCTGCTGGGGCAGGTGGGAGGATGGGGAGACAGAGACGGTGGAGCTGGGACAGCGCCTGCACCCATGCTCATCTCCGTCCTTGTCACCCAGCGGCATTATCAGGTGCCCAGGGGTGGTTTGAGCCCCCCTCCCCCAGCCTCAGTGCTTTTCTCAGACTCTCTGGCTTGCTCACACCAGAGGCTGAGTCAGGACTAACAGACATGGATCTGACTGAAGCCACACTTCCTCCTCTGTGTCCACCTCCTTCCTCCCCCCCCCCCCACTCCCCAGTCCCCCGAACCCCTAGTTTTCCCCGGGGTCCCAGGGTAGAATATGCTCCTGTGCTCTGACCACAGTCCTGGTACAGGGAGGCCCCCGGGCCTGGCACCGGAGGAATGAGGGGCCAGAGGCCAGTTCCCTGGGGATCAGGAGGGTCACAGGAGGGTCTCAGGGCAGGACGTCTGTTCCTCAGAGTCTGGATGCGAGGCCTGTGGATTCAGGGCATAAACTCCTTCCTGGCAAATCCACTTTGCCCTTGGGGGAGGCAAGGCAGCAGAGGGTGTGTGTGTGTGTGTGTGTGTGTGTGTGTCTGTCTATGTGTGTGTGTTGCTCATTATCTAATTAGAAAAGCACGGCACCAGACCTGGCAAGGACCGCAGGAGGGCGCTGGGTTGGCACGTGTCCTGTGTTGGCACACCCTCTTCTTCATCCCATTTGGAGAGAGTGGGGCAGCTGGTACAGGGTGCTGACGAGCCACCTGCAGCCAGGGGACCCGTCACCGTCCCTTGGAGGGGGTGTGCTGCACTGAGGAGGAAGGAGGTGGCAGACGAGCCCTCCCGGTGTGAGGTGGAGACACAGAGGAAGCCATCGTGGGCCCTCCCTCGGGCTGCCCGGATGGAACAGCCGGCCAGTCCCGTCTCCTCATCCGTCCCGGATGATGGGTTCTGTAAGCACCTCGAGATTTCACAGGAGACCCTTCGACAGCAGTGGGCTGAGAGTTAGAACGTCCTCGAATGGGGTGGGGCTTTGAAAAAAATCTAGATCCTTTTAAACAACCTGGGTGGGCCCCGGCCTCAGTACTGCTGAAACCCCAGGAGGTTCTGATGCGGGTTCAGGCTGGAGGAGCTCTGAGCCACATCAACTGCCTCACTGTGCAGACGGAGAAACTGAGGCCTGGGGCCCGAGCGCCTCCATGAGGCTGGTCTCCAAGGCCGTGCCAGCGTGCTCTCTGGAAGGGGCTGAGTGATATCCTGATTAGGATCTGGGGCTCTGCAGTCCCACAGCCTCGGGCTTGAATTCTAGTCTGCCTGTCACCAGCTGTGTGACGTTGGGCCGGTGTCTGCACCTCTCTGAGCGCCTCCTCTGTGGAATTAAGACAGTTCTGGCACCTGCTGCACAGGGGGTGCTCACCCCGGAGCTGAGCACCCCGTCGGCGACTGTCACTGGAGCAGCTGCACCTGAGGTCCCATCCTGGAGGCCGTGCCTGAGTCTTTCCTGAACCGCAGTGTCTCTCCAGTCCCTCCCTCCGCTCCTGGTTCCCACTCTGCCTCCTTCCCGGGGCCTGCAGCGGCTCCTCCCCTGCTTTCTTCTCTCACGTCACCTAGAAAGCCATCCTGGCGGATGGATGACAAGAGGCACATTTTTTGAATAAGTTTTTAGGAAGAGGAGCCAAGAAACGAAAGGCACGGCACTTAGGATCCAATCTCAGCAGGCCCCGACCTCGGACTGTGGAATGAATCCGCTCTGAGGGGCTCCCTCAGCACCGTGACCCCGGCGCCACCCCGTCCACACAGCCTGCCACTTCCTGGAAGGTATGGCCAAGCCTTCATTAATCTCTATTCCCAGCCTCTAGGTACTGCCTGCTCCCCAGAAGTCGATAAATATTTGCTGCATTAATGAAAATAAGCCTGTGTCCAAGACATGCCTCGGCGAAATTGTATTTGAACAAAGAACAAAGCCTCGAGCCATAGCAATGGAGCTCCAGGGGCAGAGCGGCCTCTATTGTTCCGTGTGTGGAGGAGGCAGGTGGAATTTTCCATGTGAGGCTTGGTCTCAGGAAACATACAAATGTGTCAAGAAAACAAATGTTTCCCCTTTGCCTTTCTGGCGGGAGGAAATGTCTCTCTAGTCCTGTCAGCTTCCCTGGGCGGGTTCGGGCTGGCAGCATGGTCCATCCTCGAGGCTGCCTCCACTCCCTCCAATGGCAATGCCCTGGCTGACCTTCCCTCTGCCCCAGCCCCGACTCCACAGCCACCGGGCGGCACAGCACGGTCAGTGCAGCTCCACCTGAGGAAGAACGGGGGTAAGCGGGGAGGGAGACCCTGACATGAGCTGAGCGTTGAAGAAGCCTTGTTCTGCAGCTGAGACATTTCCACGTCAACTGGCTGCTTCTCTTAGGCTAATTGGAGGCCCATTCTCCCCACTGGGCCCACGCTGGTCCTCCTGCCAAGCCCCCTGTGCCCCAGCTCTGTGCACTGCCAACCTCTCTGCCCTCCGGCCTGTCCTCTGCAGCTTGCCCCTTGGCAGCATGAAGGTGACGGGGTCCCTCCCAGCTGGAAACCCTTCCCAGGCACCACCATGTCCTTGGGTCACAGCCTGGCCTCCTCAGCCCTGTACCAGCCACACCGAGGCACAGACATTCGCCGGGTACACTCCCGGCAAGCACCTGTCCCCTCCCTCTGTGGGAATGCTCCCCGCTCCCTGTCAGCCTGGTGAACTCTTACTCACTCCGCAAGGCCCAGTGCCTAAATCCCCTTCTCTGTGAAGCCCTCTCCTCCCTCAGGTCTGGGACCTGCCTCGTTTCGCTGATCGACCTCCCGTGCTCCTGAGCCGATCCTGGGGCCAACTGGCCCAATCCCAGATTCCAGGGCCACCATCATTGTTTATTGAGCACGAAATGAGGGTGCCAGGACGCCTTGGTCCTTCACCCCACCATCAAGTACAGGTAGCCCCATTCTACAGAGGCCGTCTCCCTGAGGGGAGAGCTGAGGCTCAGAGGGTCAGGAGCTCACCCAAAGCCACGCTGTGATGATCTATGGCCTGGGTCTACTCCCACCTCGTCCGGTGGGGCTCAGCTTCTCTCACCCTCACCCCCAGTCAGGGCTGCCTCTAGAGCAAGATGAGGCTGAGTCCCCAGGGGATCTTTTCACATGGTAAACCAGACCATCTCGCCCTCTGGCTGAAGGCTTCTGTGTTGGGAAGGGGTCTGGCCTTCCGTGTTGAGTCGATGACCTCCCAGCCAAGCAGATGCCAGTCCCGGGGCAGCTGCAGCCTCAGTGCAGCCCCGAGGCCCTGGGAGATGCTGATTCCCATGCAGGCGGACAGCTTCCCAGTGTCTTCATTTCTCACAACGACCCCTGCGGGGTACACCGTGGTGCCCCGCTTTGCCGGGGAGCACGCTGAGGCTCCCAGCGGTGAGGTGACGCTCTCAGCTCCCACAGCTCGGAAACGGCAGATCCGTGCCCAGGGCCGCCTGGCCCCGCAGCCCCCAGTCAGCCCGTCTGAGGTCTCATTTCGGGAAGGCGGCGAGATTGATGCCCGTGTCTGCAGCCGGGTCCTGCTGTTCCCAGCTCCCCCTGACCCGACCGGCTCAACCAGCAAGTGTTTTATTACTGAAATCACATCCAGTAAGTATTCCCCCTTAGGCTGGACATTGAGAAATGGTCTCAGCCACCAAGGTGGAAGGTGAAAGAGGAATTGCTGGGGAAGAGGGAGAGTGATCGGCTGGACAGAGGCTGGGGCTGACCGGAGGCAGAGAGAGACCCGCGGCCAGGGAGGCCGGTTAGGGCCTGGGCAATGGGCTTCCCGCCCAGCCACCCCATCGCTGGCTCCGGTGACTCGGGCAGGCTGGGAGCCTCTTCGAGCCTGGGTGTGGATTGCAGGGTCCTGGGTACCTGACCTGTGCTCTGAAATGATGCTCTGAAATCGTGGAGCTCAAACCAATGGGCACAGCTTGCTAGCCATGCAGGCTTCTGGCCCCAGGGAAGTAGTGCAGAAGGAGGAGGACCAGCATGCAGAGCCAGGGTGCCGTCTTTGGTCCTGGTCTGAGGATGAGCCCTGTTTCACCTGCCAGACAGCCTGCCCAGGTCTGCAGTGGGAAGGACCCACGAGGCTGGAGCAAGCCCTGAGGGAGACTGAGACTCAGACCCAAAGCCAACACCATGGACAAAGGTCCAGCACCAGACGTAGGGCCCAGAGCCCCAAGAAACAGGGTGAACCATGCATCCTGGTTTCCCCCGGCTTTCCCACAATGCCCTCAGTCCTGGGCAATTTGAGACAGTTGGTCACCAGACTAAGGACAGAATTGCTCAGAAAAAGTCTGTGTTCAAGCAGATAGGGGTTAGCGGGGAGCATCCAACACGAAGCCCCCGTCGGCCCCCCACCCGTACAGGTGAGAGGGGCCTGGCGGGACTGTGTACCTCACCTACTACCTTGCCTGAGGCCAGGGCAGGGCTGGCAGGCCCAGGGAGACCCACGCCACTGCTTGAGCATCCCGGTTGCAGACAGAAGCCTGGGCCCCAGTTTGGAGCAGGTAGTCGCAAACAGATCTGCAATCCATTCAAAGCAGAACCATTCAACCTGCCCTGCGAGCACCCGAGGCCTGATCCACCCTCACTCACCGCGCAAGTAAATACATTGCAAAGAGCCACATCTTAGGAGTTCCCGGCTTTTCCGGGGTCATCTCCCATAATGGATGGTCTGTGAGAATACACAAGAGACACTCTCACTTCAAAGAAAAGAAGGAGGGGAAGGTGACCAGCCAGCGGAGAGGAATCGCTGGTTTTAACATAATGGGGCTTAAGAGGAAGCGCTACATTTTCTCAAATAGCTGGCGATGGGCTCTTACCAGTGTTTGCTCATAAAAGCAGAGGGAAGAGCGAGGGCCTCTGGCCCTGTCTTTAAGCAGGAGGAGGAGAAGGATGCTTTTAGGGGGTCCTCAAGGCAAAGGGGCAGTCTCACCATGAGCCCAGAGAACCCATGGCTGCAGACTGAGCTCAGGCCAGACCGCCCGCCAACGCGGAGCAGAGACACCAGAAGGCGGAGGACAGGAGCCGGTCGGCCCCACACGGGCTCCTGGAAGGACACTGGAGCTGATGCTGGTGCGGGGATAACAGCCCTCCGGTGGGCCCAGGCGGTCCCTGACTCAGAGGCCCTGCAGAGCCCCATCTCAGGTGACACCGGCTGCCTCTGGCCCAGCGCCTCTCCGGTGCCAGCCCCTGTGCCAGGCTTTCTGAGAGGATTATCCACTGGGTCCTCACCTGGACTTAGAAGGAGGGGCTGTCAGGATTCTCATTTTGCTGATAAGGAAACTGAGGCTCAGGGAAGGGGAGGGGCTGGCCCAGGGTCACCCTCCTAGGAGGCAGTGAAGCCGGCAGGGGTCCCAGAGGCCTTCCTCCTACAGCCCATGGCCCTGGTCTGTGTGACTGGCAGGGCCAGGAGGGAGCCCTGTCTACCAGGGTCCTCTGTCTCTCTCTGCAGTCCCTGGACAGTGTTATTGTCCCCTCCTTAGCTCAGCACATTCAGGCCATGTGCCCGGAGCAGGCTGCCGTCCGTCCCATGTGCTCACTCCACACCCCCCAAGAGCTGGTCCTGCAGGAGTGTGGACCCTGAGGTGCACGACCCCTGGCCTTCAGAGACCACCTCCTGTGCTGCTGCCCAGTCCTCCTCTGGGCTTGCCACCGGCTGCCCACCGATTGCCACCGTGTCCATGTCTGCTCAGGGCTGACAGGGCGGGGCCAGCACACCCCTTCCTTTCACACCCAACACCTCCCACCTGTGCCCCTCCAAGCCCAGGGGGCTGTTTGGTGAACTGACCAGTAATTAACACGTCCCTCGAGTGCCCCGCCCCTCACCCGGTGACCACGCACCAGAGGACCCCTGACCTCGGCTCCTCCCGCCCCTGAATCGCAGTGGGCTGTTTGCAAACCCTCTCACACCCACCGCCTGGCCAGGGAGCCAGCCTTCCTTGTCAGAGGGAGAAAGCAGACGGAGGTGGTTCTGGCTTCCTCTGCTTCCGCGTGGGCCATTGGGATGGGAAGGATGTTCGGGCGCTTCATCATGCGCTCTAACCGTCCTATCTTTATTCATTCCGGAAATTAAGTTAGCACTGCCTTCCCCGTCTTTGTTCTCCGGGGAGGAATTCCACAGCGGTGGCATAGACGGAACTGGCCCTAACGGGGGTCTGACATGCTCTCAGCCTTGGCTCCCTGCCTCCGGAAGGTTCACTGCCCCGGAGAACGCCAGGCCGCCAGCCCCCTGGGGATGCGGTGTGGGCACGGTGGGTGGGACACTTGTCTCTGCTTTTCCTTTACTCCCCGGAGAGGAGGGGAGTCAGCTGCCGTGGCCCCGTCGGCTTCCTCAGGGCAGCAGCGTCTGTGAGAGGCAGGCACCGCTGTCCCCATGTCACAGAGGTGGAGGTGGAGGCCTGGCGAGGTCACTCATCCACCACAGTTATGCAGCCAGTGGGGCATTTGAGCTGGGGCCATCTGCCTCCCTCGTGGCTCCCTGGGCAGGGGGGCATCTTGCCCATCGTGGGTGCTCAGGAGATGTGGGTCGTGCCCACCTCCAGTGTCTGGGACTCCAAAGAGGAAGAGAACCAAGGGGCTCCGAGGCCTGGGCTTGGCGAGCAGATGTTGGGCAGGTGTCTCTCCTTCCGCCAGGGCGTCTGGTTCAAGGTGCAGATGGAGGAGAAGGACCTGTGCCCCAGGGAGACGGACTCTCACCAGCCCCTCCACATCAAGGACACGTGGGCGGAAGGCAGAGAGCAGCTGAATGACTGGAGGATTAGCTTCTCTTTTGGGGCTCTGGAGAGCCAAGTTAGGAGGTGGTGGAGGCAAGAGTGGGGGTGGGGGTGGGAGGGGTCGGGGGGAGAGGAGAAGGCTGTGAGCTCCCAGCTTCTATGCTCGGCTGCCAGCTCCTTCTCGCTCCAGCTCCCTCATCTCCAGATTTTCTCACTGCCTCTCGCCCTGTGCATATTAATCTCTATCTTTTTTCCGTCTTGGTATCTGTGCCCTTTTTTTCTTCCATCTCCCACTTCCATTTCCCCCCGCCTGTCTGAACGGCGCCTCTCTCCCTCCATCTCGGTCTGGATGTGTGCGGGGCAGCGGTGGGCGTGTGTGGGGCATTTCTCACCCCCTCCTTGCCTGTCACACTCCGTTTCCCCACCTCCCCCAAGGCCTCTTCCCCGCTCTGTGGGTGCATATCTCCCTCTAGGTGTCTCTTTTCCTTTGTTGTTTGTCCCCTCCCTCCCCCAACTCTGTGTGGATGTCTTCCTTTTCTCTCCCCACTTTCCTGTCTGTGCTGGTCCTCACCTTCCTCTCTGCCCCTCACCCCCTGGCACTTGCCTCTCATCCATGGGGTAGTGCGCTCTCGCCCTTGCTCTTGCTCGGCCACCTCCCTCCAGAGGGGTGTCTCAGTCTCCTTAGTTGGTTCATTTATCTCTTTTTTTCTTTCCTGTCTCTGTGCTTTTTCTCCTCCCCTCTCTCTGTCTTACTGTTTTTTCCTCTCTTGCCTCTCTTACCACTTCTCTAAATCTCTCTCTCTTGAGGCCCATTTTCTCATCCAGGTTCTCTCTCTTCCTAGGCCTCCCATCATCTGTCTTTCTCTGGGTTTCTTCATTCCATTCTATTCTCTCTGTCTTCCCATGTTGTTGACTCACTTTCTGTCTCCCTTTGAGTCTCTCTTGAAATCTCTTTGTTTTTCTAATCTGTGTGTGTTTCTCTCCCTCCCTCTCTCTCTCTCTTTCTCTCTCTCTCTCTCTCTCTCTCTCTCTCTCTCTCTCTCTCTCTCTCTCTCACACACACACACACACACACACACACACACACACACGCACACACACACACACACCTGGCCCAGCTGGGGCAGCAGCTCCTCAGCGGCAGCCTCCAGGTGTGTGTTCTGGTCTGGCCCAGGGCCGGGGAGGCCACAGGAGCCGGTGCTGGGAGGAGGAGGGGCAGAGAGTGAGCCAGGGCCAGTGGGCGGCGCTGCCTGGACCTGGGAGGCAGGGTTCCACTTCCAGAGCACAGGCTTGTGGGTGGTTAATCTTGAATGTTCTCTGGCTCCTTCTGCAGCCTCGCCGCTCCCTCCCTTTTGCCTGCCTCCTCCAGGTTTGCCCCAGGAGGATCCCAGCCAGGGCCTGGGCAGACCCTCAACACTGCTGGCCCCGCCTTCCAGCTCCAGGCAGGGCTTTTCCTCACCGCTGGGCCCTCTGCCCTCTCAACTGACCTTTTGTTTCCTGCCCAGTGTGCCCTGGGTGGGTTCAGAAGCAGCCTTCCCGTACACCCAACTGGATCCCAAGCAGAGGAGCCTTTGCCTGGGTCTGAAGCTCTGACTAGACTCTCCATCAGCCTGAATCTGCCTGCAGGAACGACTGTGAGGACAACAGTCAAAATCACAAGGAATATAACGTGTGGTCAGCGCCCGCCTGCCTCATCTCACTGCATCCCCACCAGACACGGCTACTGTTGTCCCTGCTTCAGAGCTGGCGAGACTCGGGCTCAGAGAGGTGGCCGCTGCCCCAGAGGACAGAGTGAGAGGCAGCTGAGCAGGGACTGGAAAGCAGAGCTCATCCTGCTCACCCCTGGCTGACACCAACACCAGCAAGGCCATGAGGCCCAGCCAGGACCCGCAGGACACGGAGGGCACCTCCGCACTTCTAGCTCTGGGGAGTGGGCTCGAGGAGACCTGACTCAGGTCTGGATTCAGCTTCCTCTCTGGGGGACTTTGGGCAGGCCACCTCCCTTCTCTGGGCCTCAGTTTCCCCATCTATAAAATGGAGATATCAGAGTCCAGGATACATTCTTTGGTTTTCTAGGTTGAATTCTCTGTTCTCTGCCTCTGGGCTGGGCAGAATCTCCTCGTTCCCTCTAAGCCAGATTCTCCTGAGCCCCCTGCTCCTGGTGCACCCTCTCACCACCCTCTGCAGTGTGTGGTGAGCCACTGGGACCCTCATTCTGGGGCTGGTTTACCCCAGGGTCTGTGCTGCTCCAGATGGTATGTGAAGCTGGAGAATAAGCAGCTGCATTTTTATTTTTTTATTTTTTATTTATTTATTTTTTTTGTCTCAGGTGGCAAGGGATGTAGAACATATTTTCGAATTAGAATCAGGATAGATATATCATGGAATAGAGCACAAGAGTCACAGACATTTAAGAAGTGAACGTCAAGCTTCTTCCCCAGGAAAGGCTCAGAAACACCGGCAGAAACAGGTCTTTGGAAGCATAGGACAGGGCTCTGCCCCATCGCTGCCTCTCAGCTGCTGTGCAGCCTTCAGCAACTTGTGTCACCTCCCTGAGCCTCAGTTTCTTCATCTGGAAGATGGGCAGAGGTGTTCAGGGTGAAGGGGATCCGGGGCCCAGCTTCCTCTGGCATGTTGCCTTAGGTGCCATCCTCCTGTACAGATCTTTTTGCATTATTCAGACATACTGGATTAGAGAAGAGAAGTATTTATTCTGGAGGCAGGTGCCTGGGGATAAGGAGGGAAGAAGAATGAAGACGAGGGGATAAGGAGGGGATGCATGTATCACGCGCTTTCCTTCCCTATCTCAGGGACAGGTCAGAGGGGCTGCATTCAGAGACACTATGTGGGGCTCAGAGCCCAAACGTGCTGCTAGCGGCCCAGGCAGCATCCCGAGCCAGGAGATGGGCGTCTCTCCAGAGCAGGCCGCTGGCCTGGCACCACCTCAGCCTCCTGAGAGACTCCAGCCCTCTGCAGAGGCACAGGCTTCCAGAGACACTGGCATTGGTGGCAGAGGTGGGAGGCCCCACTGATGGCCCGTAGAATCTGTCCATGAAGATGGCAGAAGGCAGAGAGGATGGCAGAAGGCAGACGGAGCCTGAGCATGCATCCTGCCCAGGTGAAAGAGGGGAACCCTGGTGAGTCCACCTGAAGCTGGAACAAGGCATGTGCCCACGGGACTCCAACCCTTCATCCCTGTCCCGTGACCTGATCCTGAAAGCTGCCTTCCCTGCTGTTGTGCACAGTACAACGTTCACGCCCCCAAGGGCCCGTCTGCTGAGCCTCAACCCTGCTCCCTGCACTGCACAGCAGCTGACTCCTGCAGGCCTCTGTGGGAGGGCACTGGCCTTCCCTGGATAAACTGGGGTGAGGGTGGGTAGTGTGGGGATGTGGGACGGGCTGGACAGACCTCGGTCAGGCCTTAGCCAGATTGTGACTTACAGGGGACCACCCCACCTCCCTGAGCCTCAGTACCCTCAGATGCAGAGCAAATGTAATTACCTCTTTCTCCCAGGATTGTTGTGGGAACCTGGTGGGTCCCTTTAAATCCTAGAGTCTCATTTCTGCTCCCACAGGTCAAGTTCACCAGTCTTTAAGCAAATGCAGATCCATGCATAGATTGTACGCACACATGCACATACATGAGCACACATGTGCACACCCATGCATGCATACACATGCACACAAAGCACACACACACACATCCCTAGAATATGCCTAGAATTGCATTTCTTTCCCTCTGGTTCCTCCTTATATTTCAAGGGCCCAGCCCAGAAACCCTTTCTCCAGGAAGTTGCCCCAAACTAGCTAGAACACCGGCACTTCTGGGCCATTCTACCCACAGTGCCCCTCTGCAGTGGGTGACCCCTCCCTATGCTGTACTCTGAAGGCTTCGAATGGGCCTCCATGGCCCATGCATCACCTTGGCCCTCCATTGGTTATATATATATAATGGATCCACTCATGTGAGAACTATGCAGTGAGCCCCACAATGTGCCTGCACTGTCCTAGGCTGCGGGGACCCAACGTGAATGCGATTTGAGTTCCGCTCCCCGAGCTCTCGGTATAGGAGAGACATCGGCTTCACCTTGACCTCTAACCCCCGAGCAATGAGCAGAGACCAATCTAGAAGAGACTTTTGGTGCAGGATCCTGGCTGTAACAGAAGGAGGATTCCGCCTCACCTCACCTATGTTGGTTCAAACAATTTCCAATGAGAAATCCTAGGGGGATGGCAGAGTTGGGCCATTTCCTTTTCCAGCTAGAAGGGGGAGTGATCACGGCTCTCCTGCTGCTTTGGGGACTGATTACCTGTGGAGGTCCAGACCTCGAACCGCCATCACAGTCCTGTTGGCAGCTGAGGAGCTGCTGACCCAGGGGTGCCGGAAGACAAATTACTTCCCTGCCCCCCCCCCCACCCTGTGATTGAGCTAACAGGTGGGCAAGAACATCTCCGTCCTGCCAACCCTGATAACAGAACTGTCACAGTCAGACGGCCCTGGGAAGCAAGCGGCAAGGGTTCCAGGAAATTGTGGAGATTGTCTGCAGTGCGCGCCACCTCAAATGAGATCGCCTCGGTGAGCGGTTTCAGACTCTGCAAATTGCATCCTGAGCTCTTCTTCCCCTGACCCTCAGCAGGACTTGCCACTGTGCTTCTCTCAGACTCCGTCTCCGAAAACTCGCTCTGAGACCATCACCGTTAGAGACAGCGGATTGGGGCTTGCATCCCCGGGCAGTCACTGCCTGGTGTGTGACCACCAGCAGGTTCCTGCACGGAGGTGTGGGAATCTGGGGACAATAAGCGTTTTAAGTGGGTCCACTTCTGTTACTATGGACAGACATTCAAACGATCTAAAGCCAGAAAAGGGAATTTCTAGGCTCATGTAATTGAGACGTTCAAGGGAATTCAGGTATGGCTGGATCCAGGCTGTCAGGCATCCATCACACCCCATCTCTTGGCTCTCTTTCTTTTGCGTGGGCAGCCCCTCCTGGAGGCCCCCAGCGACTTTCTCAGAAAAGAGCACTTGACTTGCCCAGTATTTCAACATAGTTCCAGGATGGAGTCTCATTGGTCAGGCCTGAGTCAGGTGTCTCCCCCGGAACCCATTATTGTGGCCTGGTTCCCACACACAGCATGCTGGACCTGACTCTGCGCATTTGCACATGTGGTTCCTGCCACTTGGAACGCCCCTTTTTCTTTCACCTCTGATCTGTACTCCCAAGCGTCAAAATCCAGTCAGCCCCCTTTTCCCAGATGCTCACTCCACCCTGCTCAGTGTTGTCTACCACTGGGCCCTCAGCAGAAAACACAGGCTCCCGTATACAGTAGGTGCTCAATAAATGTTGGCTGAAGGAGAAAATGGTTAGGAGAAATTGGCACATGCTCAGATGGCAGAGGATTAGGGCTTGCGCTGGGCAGTGGAGTGGGGAAGAGGGACATTAACATGGGACACATTCAGCAGGAGATCTGTGGTCAGCTGGCCACTTCCCTCCCTCTGTGTGCTCCAGGTTCTGCGCCAGACATCTGAGGACCCTCCAGGCAGCTTCGATTCTCAGCCTCTCTCTCCTCCCCTCCCCGCTGCCATCCCCACTTGAGTAGTCAATCAGATGTCAGCCTCAGAACTGGGCTAGAATATACTTCTGCATGCAGCAGCAGATCCATTCCTTACAGTGAGGTGACTCTGGCAGAGACAAAATCTCTTGCGGGTCCTTGGAGGAGCCCACACCTTTGCTGAGCCCTAGAGGGAGGATGACCAGAGCGCCTCCAGTTACAGCTGTGATCTTGGGCCAGGCATTGCCCTCTCTGTGGCTCCGTTTACCTTGCTGACGAAGTGGGGACAGTGGCATGATGTATTAGTTTCTGGGGCTGCTGTAACAAAAGCACCACATACCGGGAGACTTAAAACAACAGAAATGTGTGGTCTTCGGTTCTGGAGTTCAGGATTCGGCAATCAAAGAGGCAGGAGGGCTGTGCTCCCTCCGAGGCCTCCAGGGGAGGGTTTGTCCTGGCCCTTCCAGCTGCCGTAGCCCGGGACATTCCTTGGCTTGGGGATTCCTCACTCCAGTCTCTGAACAGCTCCACATGGTGTTCTGTGTGTCCCCATGTCCAGATTTCCTCTTTCTTACGAGGACACTAATCCTGTTGTATCAGGACTCAGCATAATGACTGCATCTTAGCTTGATCACATCCACAAAAATCCTATTTCCAAATCAGGCCTCATTTATAGGGACCGGGGTTAGGGCTTACTGTATCTTTCTGAGAGGCACAATTTGACCCATAACACTCCTTGAGTGAGGTTTTAAGATAATTAGGTAGTGAATGTGAGAGCATGGCACAATCACAGGCCATTGTCAAGATCAGAGGTCGGCAAACTGCGGCTCTCAAGCCACATGCGGCTCTTTGGCCCCTTGAGTTTTTAACAAAGGCCAGCTTAGGAGTACCCTAATTAAGTTAATAATAATGTACCTACCTATATATTTTAAATTTAAAAGATTTGGCTCTCAAAAGAAATTTCAATCATTGTACTGTTGATGTTTGGCTCTGTTGACTAGTGAGTTTGCCGATCACTGGTCAAGATGGAGATCCTGAACTGGCTACTGTTCCGGGGGTCCCTGCCAGCCCCTGCCTCTGTGTCCTTTGATTCCCTGGTCCCTGCAGCCTCCTGGGAAGATGGCCCTGGTGACTCAGAAACGTGAACACCCTCAGGGGGGTAACATGATGAATTGGCTGTGTCTCCTTGTTTGCTGGCTGTCACATCGAATGCAGGCTCTTCCCAGAGACTCCAGTCCTCACCCCAATCTTGTTTCTCTTCGCACTTCCTGTCACATCCAGGAGAAACTGGTGTTCACGGTGTCTGGCAGCCAGCCTTGCTGAGGTAAAATGCTCTAATAGGCTGCCTTTCTGAGGAACCGTACCTGTACCTGTGTTTACCGTGTGGCACCTTGCCCATTTGCATGGCTGCGTGTGGCATTACCTGCAGTGGCTTCTTGAGTCATACTTTCAAGAAAGGATCGAAGAATTTCTTGAGGAAGATGATGTCTAGTCGACCTATAAGAAGAAAACTCTAGATCATTCACCATATGGTAATTTAGTACAACAAACTTTGAACGATAGTCAGCAGGGTTTGCACCCAACAAATAGAATCCACCAAATATCCCTGTATTTCCCAGCATCCCTTGTTGGTAAGTTGTAACCATGTGACTAGCTCTGGCCAATGGTCTAAGGGCTGAAGTAACAGGAATCATTTCTGGCCCGAGGCAGGTAAGAGTGTGTGATGCATTCCTTCCTCTTCCTCTGCAGTGATGGCTCAGGATCCTCCTGTCCCAGAGGAAGGAGGCAGACCTTGCCTATCTACATTGTCCGTTTCTGGTCCCAGCACATAGAAGAGCAGGAGGCAACACATGATGCATAGACAGATGAATGAATGAATGAATGAATGAAGTTTCTACACGAACTTCCAATGTTTCTTCATTAAGCAATGGAGAGGAAACCCTCCCTCCAGTTGTGGCTTGAAAAGTACTTTGTCTTCCTCTGTCTTGCCTGGTTCAAGTCCCATGAATCCTTTGCCGAAGAGTCCCGCTGCCCCTGCTCACACTCTCGAGTCTCCTGAGTTTGCTTCCTTACAACAAAGACTTTTTTTTTACATTGCTAGAGAATCATCATATGGGCTTTCACAAAAAGCAAAGTTTTAATTCCAATGAGGTCCAATTCATCACTTTTAAAAATAGATCATGCTTTGGGTATCAAGTCTAAGAACTCTTTGCCTAGACGTAGATCATCAAGAGTTTCTCCTATATTTATTTTCTTCTAAAAGTTTGAGGCTTTGCATTTATGTATATGATCCATTCTGAGTTATACATGAATGTGTCAAGGCTAATTTTTTTTTTGCCTATGGATGTGAAATTGCTTCAGCGAGGAGGCTTGTTGAATAGGCTATCCTTCCTCCATTAAATTGCTTTTGCACCTTTGTCAAAAATCAATTGAGCATATCTATGCGAGTCTATTTCTGGATTGTCTCTTCTGTTCCATTGATCTATGTGCCTATCTCTCCACTAACACCCCAGTTTCTTGATTAATGTAGCTATATAGTAAGCTTTAACACCAGGTGGAGTGATTCCTCTCACTTTCTTCTTTGTCAAGATTGTTTTAGCTGCTCTAGGGTCTTCCTTCTTTCATATCAATTTTTGAATAGGCTTGTCTATAATAACAAAAAACCATTGCTGGGATTTTGATAAGAACTGTGTTAAACCTACATGTCAATTTGGTGAGAAATGACATCTTTACTATGTTGAGTATTCAAATCCAGGAACACAGTTTGTTTTTCCATGTATTTAGGCCTTTTAAATTTTCTTATAAATCAGTAATTTATAATTTTCAATATATAGATTCTGTGCATATTTTGTTAAGTGTCTAGCTAAGCGAAGTATTTCATTTTCTTTGATATTGTAAATGACATTGCACTTTTAATTTTGGTTTCTGTATGTTTTATTAGCTTGTATGAATATAAACATGTGATTGTTTTTTTATGCATTTATTTTGTATCCTGAGACCTTATTGAATACACTTAAGTTCTCTTCTGGGAGATATTTTGTAGATGCCTTAGAATTTTCTATATAGACAATATATCTGCAAATAGAGATAGTTTTATTTCTTCTTTTCCAAACTGTATGCCTTTTCTTTTTTCTTGTCTTATTACAATGGCTGTAAATTTCAGTTCTATGTTGAATAAAAAAGATGAGAGCAGACATTCTTGTCTTGTTTCTAATCTTGGGCAGAAAGTGTTTAATATTTCACTGTGAAGTACGTGAGCTGTAGGTTTTGTGAAAATATTCATTATTTTTTTAAAAAAAGATTGCATAAAATTGGTGTTAATTCTTCTTTAAAAAATTGGTAGAACTCTCCTGAAACCACTTTTCTCAGAAAATTTTAAAATTATGAATTTAATTTGTTTGATGACTATAGAGTTATTCAGATTATTTTTTTCATGTTATTTTACTTAGCTCAAGTAGTTTGGGGTTTTGAGGAGTTGGTCCAATTCTTTTATTTTGAATATGAAGATATTTATTTGGTGCTGGAAGCCAGTTCCAGCATGTCACAATTGCAAGAGTTTCATTGAAAAGTTCCCAGGGCCCTTTTCACGTCCCAGGCTCGGTGGTAAAACAAACTTGCTCATCATTATTTACTGAGCATCTACTATGTGCTGGGGCCAGAGTTACAGCGGTGAAGATGTGTGTCATGGATCTTGCCATTAGGGAGTGGATGTTCCAGACACAGAGACCTCACATCAGCAGCTTGGCTGGTGATGCCCTGAGCTTGCGGATAATAAAGCAGGCCCTGCTTCTGAACCAACCAGAGGCTCCAGGATGTGGCGGAGAGGCACCTGCCTGTTACCCCCCCCCCCCCCCCCCCCGATGAAGCTGCTGGAGGCGGGGCTCACACCTGCGAGCCTGTGGCCCCCACTGCACACTTCAGGATTAGATCGGCGATTCCAGCCTCAGAGGTAGCACTGGCCTCCCACAGGCCTCCCCAAGGCCAGGAGCTCAGGTGGTTGCTATATCCCCCTGGCATGCGGGAGAGCAGGGCAGCCTGCCCAGGAGAGCGTGAGAAGGCCGGGGCCCAGGCAGCTGGTCCTGCTTCTCCTCCTCACACCCACCCAGCTCTGGGGACACCCCTTCCCGGGGACAGGAGCAGTTGAAGGAAGCCTCCTCCAACTTGAACTAACAAAATAATAGCATGATGGCATGGCTGTCACCATCGGAGGCTTAGAAAAACCCACCCCCTCATCCAGCCCCTGGGGCAGTGCGGCTCAGGAAATGGGCCCAGGTGTCACCCATGCTCCTGCCCTTTGCTGCCTTCACAGTGACCACACCAGGCTTGCACCTGCTGGTCTCGCCCTCAGCAGCCAGCTCCCGCCCTCAGGAAGTGCTCCTTCCCCCTGAGCTCCAGCCTGCCTCCTGGAGCTTCACACTGGGCCTTGTGATGCCCCTGGAGCCGCTCCGTGAGTTTAATCTCCGCAGTAACAGCAAAATAAGCTCACTAGACTCCACCAGAGCGTGCGGTCTCATAGACGGGGTGCAGCACTGCTGTGCCTCAGACGCTTCTCCGTAATTACTAGCACCATGGAAATTGCAGGGATTAGAGACTCCACTGGAGACGGGACAGATTGTGTCACCAAGAAAGTACTGAGGAGCGGAACTTCCGCAGGCTAAGGCGCTAAGGCAGGCTGGGATTTGCATTCAATTAGGAGGCAGGTCCGAGCCCATTAACTCCACGGGGACCGACATGGCCCTTCTAGGGTTTGTTCAGGAGCCAGGGATTCAGCGGAGACAGGGGTGAGGTTCAGTGTGGCGAGCTGGTGGCAGCCCGTCTTTCAAAACCCGATTTGTTAAGTGTCCGAAAGGAACATAGGAGATGTAGGCTAATCTCATTTTCTCAGGTGGAACCACACTCCTGCACCACAACCACCCCTCCCTCACCCTCACCCCCAGAGAAGAGGGGACCTGCCCCAGACACACAGCTGGTCCCCGGGAGACCTGGGACTAGAACATGGGCCTCTGACACTCCGTCCAGTGGCCTTTCCATCCCACCAGGGAGTCCTGGTTCCCCGAAGCTTTAATGATAAAAGTGGTCACCAGCTGGTCATCATGTGATAAAGAGACATCCATGGGGCACCAGAACCCCTCCTCAGTCTCATCTAGTTAACACATCCGCTGTGTGCCATGTGCAGGGTCAGGGTTTCCACATGAGATCTTCTCAAAGCCCTGCTTGATGCCAATCATCCCAATTTACTGATGGGAAAACGGAGGCTCAGATGGACAAAAATGCTTGGCCGAAGCCTCTCTGCTGGGCACCCACAGAGCTGGAGTTCAATCACGGGACTCTGACTCCATAGTCAACATTTCGTGTCGTGGGAGAGTCTATTGCAGTTCTGATCAAATCCATCTCACAAGCCATGCTCATTGGCGGGCTGTGTCTGCTTGACATGCGGCCTCCAAAAGGAGTTTTTGGCCGAGTTCAAGGTCAGGGAGAAGGAGTACTATGAGGGGTTCGTGGCGTCTGCCACCGGAATGCACAGGGGGCCTGCGAGTGCCCTGCACTTGTCAGTGTGCTGAGGCCCGCACAGGCCAAGACCCACTGCGTCACACCTTAGGACTGCCCCCGGGGTGGGGCAGGGCCCTGGCCACACAGTCTCGTCCTGCTCTCTGGCTCTAGGTCACTGCTCCCGGGGACACCGCTGCCCCACGCGCCTGGCTTGGGTGGGAAGAGCTCTTGGATGAGAGAGCACTTGATGTCTAGGCGAGATGATGGAGGGCAGTCGTTTAAACGCAGCTCCTCTCTCTCTCAGACAAGTGGAAGACAGCACGGCATGAAACACGGGGAGGGGAGTGTTTGTTTGCGTTGTTGCTTAGACCAGAACTGCTACAACTCCATCCATAAACTCGGAAGCATTTCTGCCAGGTACTGCGGAGTCTAGATCAGAACAAATGAGGAGCTGAGAATCCACACAAACTTCCTCAGGCCTATTTCTGTTAGGATCAATGTCTGCGATGTGAAAATTTATCCAAAACGCTTGGCTGGAAGTTCTGGGACCCAGAAAGCCCCCCAAGGGGACTCGGGGCGTCTCATCCTGGGGGACCTTGGAGGGTTGGCAGCTGCCCTTCCTCTGTTCTGGGCTACACGGCCACCTGGCTGGAGGGGGCTGGAGTCCTCAAGGGCAAAGTGGCCTGTGCGTGCCCTCCAGTGCTGGGTGCCTGCCACCACCCGCCTCCCCGTTTCCTTCTCCGCTCGCAGGTCAGGGCTGGGGCTGGGAGGTTAATGGAAACCTGGAGGGGAAATTGCTGCTATGTTTCCTCTTTCTCTCCTCCTGCTGCGCGGTGCTCTGTCCTCACCCAGACGTCAGCCGGCGCTCCGGCTCCTAATTTCAAAGTCCTTTACCTTCTCCAGGTCAGAGTGTTATTGCTTTTGGCCAAAGGCCACTTCAGAATGTACACAGCGGAGAGGAGGTACAGCGCGCTCTTTAGAACGAGTTCACGGGTTCAGATGGAGCCGGGCCCTGATTTAGTGGCTCTAAAATACCTTTCCCTGGAGCGGGCCCAGCTGCCGGGACCCAAGTTGCAGACGCGTCCATTGGGCGGTTGGACGGGGTTCCTCTCCCCCAGGTGATCCCTGAGGGGCTGGCGGTGGCTCCAGGCCTGGGCAGAGGGGGCGCCAGAGGACAGGCGATGGGGGTGGAGGGTGGGAGGGGAGAGGATGAAGGGGGGGGGGGTGGTGGTGGTGAGAGTTCACTGTCTTTGCACCCAGGGTAGTTGCATGTGGTTGTGGGCCAGACCTAACCTTTCTGTGCCTCAGTTTCCTCATCCACAACATGGGTGAGTAGCAACACCCCGGGTGGCTGTGGTGAGGGTGCAGCGAGGTGACACGGATGAAGTCTGTGTGCCTGGCAGCTTTCAGGGACCTCGGACTCAGGGGTTCCAGAACTTCCCATCAGACCCCAGTCTCCTGGTCATGGAAAGCGAGGAGGCAAATACTGGCGGGTAGTTTTGTCTCTCACCGAACCACACACAGGACTGGAACTCCTAGGGAGGCCGGGAAGTGTCCTGGAAGGAAGAGCCACCCATGGGGCCCTGACTGACGGGCTCCCACAGGTCTGCTGGGCGAGGGGCCTGGGGCTGGACAGAAGGGCTGCGGACGGGTCATCGCTGCCGGGTCCGCTGAGGGGTTTCCAGATTCTTCTTGTGGCTGTAGGACCTGAAGCTGAAGGCCCCTCTCCACGGGCTTTGCTGGGGTGACAGCTGTCCTGGGGAAATGTCTGAAACTCCGTCCCTTTGCTGGGTACCAGCTTCTTGGTCTGAATGAGTCCCCGGATTGTTTTCACAACATGGCGCGTTGGGCCCCAGCCTCATGCCGCCTGGATCTGGGGAGCAGGAAGCAGCCAGTCCTTTGGATGCGCTGTGAGACCCCTGCACATCAGTCCCCAGGCCCAGTGCCTTCTGCGTGCTCGCTCTCATGGATGCACGGTGGCCACTCGCTTCTCTCTCCTCCTCCCCGTTTTAATGTTATATACAACGGTTGCAAGTGAACTTGGCAATTTGGTCCGTGGTGATGAAGCAGCCAGTGAACTGTGAGTGGATCCGGGAGTAAGTTATAGCTCGCGGTGGAGCAATGAGGGGTGGGACTGTAGCCTCCTTATAGTGGAGCAGGGTCTCATTTACTGGTAAGACACACAGCTGCCTCTTGTGAGGTGGCGACAGAGTTCTTTGGAATGTAAAGATGGGGACGAGTGTGCAGGCGGAAGATGAGTCTCCGAAGGCATGTACCATGCTGGTCACGCACGATGTTTTGCCTGTCAGGGCCAGTTCGCCCTGTGCTGACTGATCTGTGGGAGGGGAGATGGACCCGCGCTCTGAATAGTGTTCCCTTGTTCAGTTGGCGCAATGCTACATGCAGTCAGTAGGGGGCAGTGGAGACACACTGCAGGAGGAGGGCCGTTTCCTTTCAGGGCTGGGGACACCCTGCTCAGCAGGCCATTGTGGCAGCTCTAGGGAGCCCAGGTCCCCTATGCACATGGACGTTTTGGTGGGAGGCAGCCCCTGTGACACGGTGGCTTCTGCCGCACCCACCTGCTGCAGACCAGCTCCCAGCACCCCACCCCGCTCCTTCAGTGCACAGTGCTTGGCTGCACCCAGAGGCCAGCCATTTCTCCAGCACCCCTCCCCCCAACCCCACCTCAAAAGTGGTTTCATAGCAGTCGCCTCCCTATAAACAGCTTTCCCTGGCGTCCAAAGAGTGGGCTTCTGGCAAGTTCCACCTACATGGCATCCCAGTGGCTTCCTTGCCACCTGGTGAGCCAGCTGCTCGGGCCAGGGCATAGCTCCTCTGGGGGACTATAGGGCTGATGCCAGGGAGGTGATGCCTGGCTAAGGGTTCTCATTATACCCTCTCACACATCTTTACTGAGCGCCTGGTGCATGCTGGGCACCATGCTGGGGCTGGGGGTCACGGTGAGCGACACAGACATGGCCACTGGCCACCCGGAGGGCAGAGGACAGCAGGAAGGGCAGATGTGAGTAAAGTAACCGCCCGTCCACAGGCACACCCGCTGGGGAAAGTGCTGCGGGGCTGGAGGGGCTGCAATGCAGTGGCCTCGGACCAGCCCCTTCTCTCTCTGCACCTCAGTGTCCTGGTCTGTAAAACGGGGCCAGTCATGCACCCACCCAAGGGGAGGTGGTGAGGGCGAAATGCATCTGCCCTGTAAGTGCTGGGCACGTGCCTGGCAGGCACCTTAATGATCACTGTTGTCATGATTGTCACTTCAAGTTTCTCCATCAGAAGCACGCACGTCAGTGGGAACCAGTCATCACCGGTTTGCCTTGTGGTCTCAGCAAGCTGCTTCCCTCCCTGTCCTCAGTTTCCCCACTGAACACGGAGGAGTAAGGGGGCTCGCTGCTCAGACAGGGGTTGTGCTCCGAGTCCCATGGCCCCTTCCCCAGCCGGGGCTCCCAGAGCAGACGGGGGCCCAGCAGCCACCGACAGGAGGTCACTTGGAGCAGGAGGGCTGGGGTGGGGACATGCCATCTTCTCTGGAAACTCTCACCGTCCCACCCAGACGCCGTGCAGCCCACCTGCTCTTCTCAAACCACTGCCCAGCCCTGCCCAGGCCCTGCCCCCAGACTGGCCTCAGAGAGCCATTCTGGATGGGCCCTTGGTTGTCTAGGTAAACCCCATCTCACAGACGGCTCAGTTCACCACAATGTCCTAGGCCCATGGTCGGTAAACTGCGGCTCACGAGCCACGTGTGGCCCTTGGACCCCTTGAGTGTGGCTCTTCCACAAAATACCATGGCCTGGGTGAGTGTGTTTTGAAGAAGTGGCCTTAGAAGAAGTTTAAGTTTAAAAAATTTGGCTCTCAAAAGAAATTTCAATCGTCGTACCTTTGATATTTGGCTCTGTTGACTAACAAGTTTGCCGACCACTGTCCTAGCCCCTTGGGCAAAGCATGGCCCACAGTAGGTGCTTAGTAAGCTCTGTAGACTAGGTTGGTGAGTTCATGAATGACTGAGGGGGATCTGACTCAGCTGCTGAGTGACAGAGCTGGGCCTGGACCTGGGCCTCTCAACCCCCATCCCTCAGCATCACCAATACCCTGTCGTGGGCACAGCGCCCAACAGCTTGCAAATGGTTTTTGTCCATGGTATCCGTGTTATTCCTTGTCTGATTTCAACCCTCAGACAAGCATCGCTGAGCCCACTTGACAGCTAGGGAAAGGGAGGCTCAGAGAAGGGAAGGGACAGACCCACCCTGTGGCCCCAGGTGGCTGGGAGGCACAGCTTCAGGGCTGGAGGCAGGGAGAGACTGGCAAGTTCTGCAGGATCCCTGCTGCGGTCCAGGCCGCCCCGCACAGCACAGAAGCTGGCTGTGACACTGCAGTTAATCCCCAGCGCCAGCTTTCCCCCTCACACCGGCTGCAGTCCTGGGCTGGCCGGGGTGGGACGGGGGAGGCCTGCGAGGTGTGTGTGAGTTGGGAACTTAGAGGGGGCTCCATGGACCTGCATCCGTGGCTCAGAGCTGCATTCAGATGGAGGTTGTGTCTCTCAGGCCTCCTGCAAGGGCAAAGAGATACTGAGGTGAGGAAATAGGAAGAACAGGACCTTGGAGAGAGAGAGAAACAAGAGGAGGAGGGGAAAGGTGTGCCTGTGCACACATACACACACACACACACACACACACACACACACACACACACACACATAGGCATAGGAGTGAGTGGCAGGGAACTGTCTGGCTGCCTCCTCCAGGAAGCCCCCCCTGACCTCACCTTGGGCTCCCACAAGCTACCACTCCTGTGGGACCCCTGTGCTCCCAGCTGGCTGGCTGAGGCTGGGTGAAGCTCTCCTTCCTGGAGGGGTGACACTGTGGCATGTCCACTTTCCCCGTGGCTGATGGAACTTGGAAGAAGTCACCTGTTCCCAGAACGGGAAGTGGGGGCTCAGAGTCTGAGAGACCTACTCAGCATCGCTAAGATAAGGTGCGGAACATCTGGTCACCTTACCCTAAGAGCCTAGCCGTGGGGACAGAGCCAGGGGACAGCCTCAGCCTGACACACGAGGTCACAAAAGGGCTTTGTTATTCCTTCCTTCCTTTCTTCACCCATCCATTCATCCAGGAGCCCACGCTGGCCTCTGCTACATCCCAGGCCGAGTTCCAGGGCCTGCAGCATCGAGTCAGCTCAGGTCCCTCCCCGGAGGATTCTATTAAACAAACCCACAAATTAGTGTGTAATTATAACTCCTGTTAAGAGCTCTAGGGGAAAGGAAATGGATTTGAGGGAAAATCTTAGGAGGGAGAAACTAATTTAACTAATTTAGATTTGGAATCAGTGATCGGAGAAGGCTCTCTGAGCGGGGGCGGGAGAAACCGAAAAGCTTGAAGGATAAGGATAAGTCAACCCAGCCGGGAAGAGGGGGGCTGAGGACCCCTGGGGGTCAGGTCACCCCAGTCCTCATGGCCTGGAAGGGCAGGGACCTAATCTGCGAGCAGAGGGAAGCACGTAAGGGTCCTGAGCCAGGAAATGGCGGGGTGATACTTGCATTTTGATGCTGGTGAGTGGGGGACAGATGGGGATCGGTGCTGAAGAGGGGAGGCCATGGGGAAGGGCCATGGCAGTCATGCGGGTGGGTGCGGGGCCACGGTTGGGTGGCCGAGATGAGGAAAAGGGTGACAAGGTCAAGTGTGGCTGTTGGTTGGGTTGATAAGAGTGGCCATGGCAGCCAGGGGTGATGGAGATGTTGTATGTGAGGGGGCGGCCAGCTGCCCCGCTTGGTTCTGTGATCTTGGCGGGGGGCCCTGCCCTCACACTTGCAGGAACTCTGGCTCCATATGTCACCTGGAAAATGTGGTACCCCCACATTATGCCCTATGTTGGCATGGGGCACCCGCCCTGGAAGGGCTGGAGGGGGGTCAGGAAGGAAACACGGTGGGGACAAGGGGCTGGTGTCCCCTGATTCTGCCCTGATGGGGAGGTGACTGGGTCAAGCCTCTTCTCCCAGAAGCCTCACAGGAGGAGGGCTGTAAGGAGGCAAGGGGGCTGGGTCAGGCGACCCCACTGAGGCTCTGAGTGACAGCTGCCCAGAGGCCCCAGATGGATGGGACGCTCTGCGGGGTCTCAGTGGGCATGGAGGGGTTAATGCCTGAGCTGCTGCCAGCCTGCCCCTCCTCACCGCGATTAATTCACTCCGTAAAGCTGTATTTACGCTGGAAATTTAATCGTCATTTGGGATGGTAGAGGAATTGAAAAACAAATGGGAAGTGTCAGACGATGCATTAGGATGGGTGATGGAGTGGAAGCGAGGCGTCCACCTGGCCTCCCCATTGGGTGACATTAGCTAAGAAATTAGCCAAGTTTGCTTCCAAAATTGTAAGATAATGAACCAGGGGTACGAGGGCCGGGGGCGAGGGGGTGCAGAGACAAGAGAGAAGGTTCCGGGATGGAGGCAGAGGCAGGCTTAGCTGTCTCCTGGTCCAGCCACAAGTCACAGATGAGGAGCCGAGCCTGGCGAGGGGCAGGGTCTGCCACACTGACACAGGCCGTTGGGGGCTCAGTGAGGCTGGGGTGCAGGTCCCCCTCCCGCCACTCGGCCAGGGGAGGATACTGATGGGGTCTGTGTCCCTGGAGGGAGCTGTGCTTGGCGCCAGGCACTGCCCCTTCATCTGCAGTCTGCCCCTGTGCCCCGTGCCCAAGCTCAGGGAGGGGGCGCCCACCTGTGAGAGGGGCCGCCTGGTTTCCCCTTGAGCAGTGGTCGGCAAACTCATTAGTCAACAGAGCCAAATACCAACAGTGCAACGATTGAAATTTCTTTTGAGAGCCGAATTTCTTAAACTTCAACTTCTTCTAACGCCACTTCTTCAAAATAGACTCGCCCAGGCCGTGGTATTTCATGGAAGAGCCACACTCAAGGGGCCCAAGAGCCACGTGTGGCTCGAGAGCCGCAGTTTGCCGACCACGGCCCTAGAGGGCTCCTGACCTCCGACAGGACTGGGACTGCCCCTGCAGCCTGGGTGCTTTAAAGGCAGGACGGTCCCCTCCAGCTGGCCGGCGTCATGTAAGGACAGGCCCTGACCCCCCCTTGGACTGGGGACTCCTTAGGGTGGGCCCATGGGCAGGCAGCCCCGGCCATCGCTCTTCATCCCCCCAGCGTGTTGGCCGGATCCCGGGCGCGCAGAGTCTGTCCAGGTCTCAGGGGAGCTGAGAGTGACACGTGGGAGCTCTGTGCCTGGGGGCCCAGGACCCTAGGGTGCTAGGAGACAGTATCCTCCAGCCAGGAGGACTCCTCTTAAACCCACTGCCCCTCCCCCAACAACCTGGAGCAGGGGGGCCCTAGGCTGGGAGGGAGGAGGCCTAGGCTCCAGGCCCAGTTCATTCACTCATTCGTTCATTCATTCATTCATTCATTCATGCATGCATCAAGTGTCTCTTGAGCACCTAATATGTGCTTGGCAACCTGCAGTGGGCTTGGGATACAGCAAGGCACACACCTCCAAAAACAAAACACCCAGAAAACAAAACCCACCAAAAATCAAAGTCCCAGCCCACAGAGCTTGCAGCCTTGTGGGGAGACTGATAATCAGTGCCCAATGAACAGATGAGGGTGATTTCTGAACGTGTCCAGTGCAGAGAAGGAAAGGAAGCAGGATGGTGCGCTGCAGAGTGCCTGGGGTGGGTCCGTCCTCAGGGGTGCTGGGAAGGCTTTAAGACTCGAGGCTGACATCTGTGGATGAGAAGGGTGTCCCCCGGCCAGGAGCCATGGAGGGATGTCCCAGGCACGGGGCCAGTGAACATAAAGACCTCACACCATTCAGCAATGAGCGAAGTCCGGGTGGCCGAGCCACGGCATATGCAGAACTGTGGGACAGGAGGAGAGAAGTGGCTGGAGATGGCTGTCGGTTTCTGAACAGCCTCTGTGGCCGCAGAGGACTCTGAAGTTGATTCTGGGAGCAGCAGAGCCCCTGAATGGTTTTCAGCAGGAGACCTGGCAGGGCCACTGCAGGTGTCAGAGCTGGGTGCAGGCAGTGCAAGTGGAGAGAAGCAGATGAAATCTGGACACATCATAGTTCCCAGTTATCTATAATAATAATAAAAGCGTAGTATGCTAATTAGACCTGACATCCTTCCTTCCGGACAAAGTCACAGCAGGTGGGGGCCACGGAAGTGGAGGAGGCGGCGGGCAGGGGCTGGGGCCAAGGCCCTTGCATGAATTTCGTGCATCGGGCCCCCAGTCTTCATAATAAAACTCCCCAATCTGGCATCTAGGGACCTCGAGTTCTAATTGTCACACCCCTTCTGGCCCTCTGTCCACACTGTAGGAAACTTGTCCGCATGTTCTCCTTTAACAAACCTTTTCATTTTCCCGCCCAGGGTGGCCTAAGGTGCTGATCTGTAGTGTGAGCTTGGGAGAGTCCCTGGCCCTCTTCAGGCCTCGGTTTTTCCAGTGAATAGACTTGATCATCTAAGTGCTTCCTTCTGATGCAAATACCTTCACCTTGGAGCCAGGCTGCTGCCTCACTCCCAGCCTGGCCTGGCTGGCCCCATGTCCTCCTCCTCCCCACCCTCACCTGCTGTCTCCGCCCCAAGAACCAGCTCAGGCGGAAAACAAGTGAGAGGGCTGCTGTGGGCGGAGGTGAGAGCTGATTAGCACGGAGGTGGAAGGGAGCTCAGACTGACAGTTGTCCGTTGTTTCTAGAATCTATGGTGTGGGGTCCAGAGAAGACAGGGCAGGTTTCTGAGTCCTAGATGGCAGAGGAGGGGGTTGCTGAGGGAGGTGGGGTCAGCAGAAAGCACCCAGGCCTGGGGACAGCCAGCTTCGGTGGGCAGGAGAAATGGGGACGATGGCATTCCCTGAGCTGGTCCCGAATCAGCTCATGCATGTCCTTTCAGGTGCTGGAGAGGTGCCAACTCCTTTCAGCAGCTCTACTTTCAACAGAACTTATGGTGATAAACCAGGACATTCCTTCCTGCACCAGGCCCTGCAGTTTGTCTGCTAACGATGGCCCTCAGCACACCTCCCACAGGGACACTTCATCACCAGCCTCCCTGTTTGGAAGATGAGAGAACTGGGAGGTCAAGGAACTAGTTCAAGGTCAGGCAGCTCACAGAGGCTGGGTGGGGGCTGGGTCTGAACCCAGGCCATCTAGGAACCTTGCCTCACCAGTGCCCTGCAGCTCTCCATGGAGCCCTATGGCATCCTTGTCTTCACGTGATAGGAGAGGAGACGGAGGCTAAGAAGAGGGGAGGGGCCTGCTCCAGGTCCCATGGAAAATCCCTGCAGAGAGGGGTGGGGGAGACCTGTATCCCGGGTCGGGAGGAGGTGCCGGCCCTCCTTGCACTCTCTCCACCATCCTGACACCCTAGAGCAGGGGTGGGGAACCTTCTTTCTGCCAAGGGCCATTTGGATATTTATGACATCATACGAGGCCATACAAAACTATACTTAAAAATTAGCCGCCATTTCTGGTCAGACATTTAATGCACTCCCCGCTAAGGCCTTGGCAAGGCCAGACCAAATGATTTTGAGGACCTTATATGGCCCACGGGCCGGACATCCCACCCCTGCTTTAGCGGAGGGGCTCTCGTGCTCACCCCAAGTCCCTGACTGAGTGGCCAGTGGAGGGACCCTGGGAGAGGAGCAAGGCCTGTTCTCCCAAAGGCCCAGGCTCAGGTCCCCACCCTGCCGCTCCGTGATTTGTGGCCCTGGGCCTCAGTTTCCTCCTCTGTAATGCCTTTGGGAGGGTGGGAGCAGGGGCAGGCATGGTGTTTAGCGCGTAGTGGGTGTTCAGGAAAGTTGTGCCTTCCCATCCGCCCTGGGCTGAGACTCCGGTAGGCTGGGCTCTGCACTGGGGCCTGATGGTTCCTTGTGTGGGGTCCTAAGCTCGGGCTGGGGACACTGGGGGTGGAGAAGAGGCTGGTTGGTCTTGGTCAACCAGACAGAGCACATTCCTCCTCGCTTGGCCCCAAAGGGCCCTCAGCCTCCCTGTGGCCTCCTCCATCACTGCCCAGCCATCGCACAGGCCTCTGAGCAGGCTTAGGGCTGTATTGGGTGCCTGGGGCAGTGCAGCCTGTGGGTAGACCCAGGATGGCACCACTGGGCCAGATGGGGACTGTCTGTCTAAGCTGCAGCCTGTAGCCCCCTTCCTCTCCCCCCCCCCCCCCGCCCCCGAGGATGGACGGGTCTCCTAGGAGGGTCAAATAGCAGAGGCCTAATGGCTGCACCCTGCTGCCTGGACTGCAGGACCTGTGTTCTCATCACCCACGGCCATGCTCTGTCACCTGTGTAGGCACCACACGGTCCCCTACCCTGCCACCTTGGGGTGAATGGATCTAATAACTAACCCACCATGAGCCTCACCCCATGCACCCCTGAAGGCACAGCCTATCCATGTATCTCTCGAGGCCTAAGGTGCTGTGCTCGAGGCCAGTCACTGTGCCCAGTTTGCAGGTGAGAAAAGAGGCTCAGAGAAGGGAAATGAACAGCCAGGAAGTGGGGGACCAGCCAGCCGCTAGGCCCCTGGCCATTACATCCAGGGACAGACCTGCACCTGCAGCCCGTCACCCACTCTCCAGTACCCTCAGGCCATCCTCTGTCACCTGACCCCACCTCCTATGCTCTGCCCTATGAGGTGCCTGGTCCCTGACACCCCTTCTTCCCAATCATTGCACATGCACACAGGTACATGGTCACACATGCACAACCAACTCATGCACCCTCATGTGCTCACATGCACACACTCACACACATGTGCCTCTCATCCCCAGTGATGCGCCTGCATCCACATTCACCTCCCAGCTCTGTTCTGCAAGAATGTCCTCCTCAGTAACTCTTGTTTCCAGGTGCGCCGTGAAATTACCATCAGATTTAAAGCTGAGAGGAGAAATGGGCAAGGAGGATCCAAGCCTCTTTTTAATTACCTGTGGCACTTTCCAATTGTTCAGGTGATAATCATAATCATTAAAAACTCTGTTATCAGCTCTGGTGGGGAAGGCATTGCCCCCGCAGAGGCTGCGGAATGGTGAGCAGGCAGAGTCTTCTGATAAGGAGACTCGGCTCCCAGCCTCCCCACTCCAACACCATCCCCACCCAAGATCCAATCTCCCTGCTCCCAGCTCCCCTGGCCCCCCAGCCTCCTCACTCCCCTCCTGCCTGCCTGCCCACCTCCTCACTGCAACCCTGTCCCAAGGTGATTCTGCTGGATGTTCTTAAACTGGAGGGGAGGACAGTGAGGGCTACTCTTCCAGGGGCCTCACATAACCAGGCTAACCTCCCTTGTGTGGCTGGGAGCCCTGTGGGGGCAGAGGGGGAGCTGAGGAGACAAGGGGACCCAGGAGGTCTTGGCTTCCCACCAGGAGCTGAGTCTTGCCCGGGGACTGGGCCTCCCCGCACTGGGAAGTGACCTCCATGGGTTGTGGGTCTGGATATCCACATGGAGACGCCCCTCACAGCCTATGTCATACCTGGGCTCTGCTGACAACCTACCCTCTCTGCATGGCCTCAGCTCTTGACCACCTACAAACACGTTCCCAGCCAGCTCCTCAGGATGGAAGCCCACTAGGATGGAAGGTCCAAGAGAGCAGGAACTCATCTCCACTGCCACCTCCATGCCCTCTGTGTGCAGACCAGGCCCTGGCACACAGGAGGCTCCCAAGAAAGGTCAGTTTGAGAACTACAAGAGTGTGTAATACACAGTGCACATAATTTGTAGATAACAGGGAGGATATGAGGCTCAGAGAGGTGAGGCGCTTGTCCATAGTCACACAGCTAGTGAGGGGTCAGGGATTAGGACTGGGAGGGTCAGTGGTAGGGCTGGGGAGCAGGTTGAGTCCTGGGGAGAGACAATCAGAGCATTTAGACAGTAAATCCAGGATGCTACAGGCCCCACCCATTCCTGGAGAAACTCAGGCCAGCAAATGTGAGGCCCCAGTGTTGGTGACTTGGGAGGAGAAGGGGGCGGAGAGAGAGAGCAGCCTCATTTGCATAAAGACCCTGATTCCTCCAGTCAGCTGGGCTCTCAGCATTGGGCCTCCAGGGTCTGGCCCATGACCAGAAGGCGGGGAGCAGAGGCAGGTAGAACTAGTCTAGGCCCCGCCCAGGTGAGTGGCCAGGCACTGCCCTTTGTGTATAAGACGCCCTTCTTGAATGGCTTTTTTCACCTTCACCTCTTTCAGTCCTCCCAACAGCCCTGTCTCCAGGTCAGGGATAATCATCTCCACTGTGCAGGTGAGGCAACTGAGGCAAGAGAGGCCACAAAACTTGCCCAAGGTCACACAGCCAGGCAGCAGCAGAACCAGAACTGACCCAGCCCTAGAGCATTGCCCAGGGAGTTCCACACCTCTGGCTTTCTCCCAGCTTCCCTGGCCCAGGGTCCTGCTGTGCACGTCACCCTGGGCCTGTGCTCTGTAATGATTAAGGCCCCTCTTCCTACCAAGTCCTAACCCCCCTCTCCAGCCTCTCCCCTGAGCCCAGTCTATTTGCTCCAGCTGCTCCCATACCCCCAGGTCCGGGACCCACAGGATGTCAGGGCTGGCAGGGACCCCAGGCAGCATCTTGTTAACCCCTTGGAAGTGCAGGTGGGAACAATAGTCTCTCACTGTCCCCTGCCTTCCATCCTAGAGCTCTCCCAAGGCCTGACTTGGGTGCTGCTCTCCTCTCTGCATTCCTCCCCCTGCTTCCTGCCTCACTCACCCCTCAGCAGGCTCTGTAGCCCAGGTCTAAGTTCTGGTTGACAAACTGCCGGGGGAAGGAGGGTGGGGTCTACACCGGCATGCCTAAGAGGCTGGTGATTTACCTGCCGGAAATGTTTGCTTCTCAGGAGGAATCCTCGGCCCCTCCTTGTTGAAGGCTGGGATTTATAGAAGCTTCTCTTTCCTAAGGACCTTCCTGGTGGTTTTGGGGGATAACAGAGGTGGGAGGACAATGGGGACCCTCACAGAGTGAAGAATAAGTGTAGATGGTATGGAGGAGGAAAATGGACTTACGGGTCACTAAGGGCTACCAGGGGTCCTCAAACTTTTTAAAGTGGGGGCCAGATCACGGTCCCTCAGAGAGCTGGAGGGCCGGACTATATGAACTACTAATTCCTACTGTAACACCTCGGCTGCGCTCACTGCCCAAAAAACCTGGCGGGCCGGATCAGACTCCTCTGCGGGCCGCATGTGGCCCGCGGGCCGTAGTTTGAAGACCCCTGGAAACTATGAGGCCTTAGGCAGATCCTTTTACCTCTCTGGACCTCGGTTTCCTCATCTGCAGAATGGGCATAATCACACCAAGGGACTGGTGGCAACATCTGTATCTCAAGGTGATGAGGTTTGGGCAAGGGGTGCATGTAAATGCCTGGTACACAGGGAAGTGCTCAGAAAAGTTGAATTCCCCCCTCTTGCCCATTTGATGCACCCCTTTCCCTGCCCAGATCACCCCTCCAGGTCTCTCTCTGAGCCTCCCACCAAGTGCCACCTGTACCTGTCTCTCTATCCTCAGGGAGAACAGAGCTTGTCAGTCCTGCAGGTCCCACCTTCCTGTGGCTCAGGAAAAGGAGGCCCTATGGGCATGACGGCACAGCTGCCTGTACCGGGATGCCAGGCACAGATGGTTTATCCACGCAGGGGTTGTTAGCAGTGTGGCTGCTTCCCGGTTAATGAGTTAACACATTTCATCTCTGGAAAAGGCCCTTGGCAGCGTAAGGGGCCTCAGGGGCCAAAGTTCTGCTGTGATACAAGGGGTCAGCAGAATTCTTTAATGCATCTAATTTCTAATAAAGCAAGGAGGAAGGAGTGGGGAGGGTGCTGGCCTGGTTAGCTCAGATGACCTGGGTCCGACTGGGCTGGGCCTGACCGCCAGGGTGGGGGTGAGCAGGAGGTATGGTAACTGAGCCGAGGGACTCAGCCAGCGCCACTCTTTTCCGAAGGCGTCTTCAGCATCCCCGTATCTGATCAGAAGCTAAATAAATCCCTACTCCATTCTCAAAGCACAGTGCAGGCAAGAGGGGTTCCACAGTCAGACCTGTCAGGCCCAGAGGGCCCCAGGCCAGTGGCTGTCCCCTGAGAAATCCTGGCAGCCCCTCTGTCCCAAAGCCTCCATCTTCTCAGCTGTCAGGCGGGAGTGGTGGTCTATCCCTCGCTTGCTGTGTGGGAGGTGAATAAAGCCTTTGCACAGGGCCCAGCACATGGTGGGTCCACCAGAGAGGATCGCTGTGATCACACTGAGGTAGGCAGAGCAATAACTGCCCCCTCTCCCCAAATAAAGTGCCCCTGTCCTATAATCCATAATCCTAGGAACTGGTGATATGTTACTTTCCCTCACATGGCAAATGGGGATGAAGGTTACTGGTGGAATGAAGGTTGCTAATCAGCTGATCTTAAAATATGGGGATTGTTCTGGGTTATCCGGGGGACCCATGTCATCACTTTAATCACAGGGGCCTTACCATGGAAGAAGGGACCGGAGAAGGGAGTCAGAGCAATGGGGAGGAGTTGACCGGCTGCTGCTGGGTTTGAAGATGCAGGGAGGGACGACAATCTGAAGAATGCGGGCAGCGTCTAGAAGCTAGAAAAGGCAAGGGAATGCTTATAGAACCTCCGAAGGGAAACAGCCCTGTGGACATTTTAATTTCAGCCCAGGGAGATCCATTTTGGATTTCTGGTCTCCAGAATTATAGAATAGTACATGTGTATTGTGTAAGCCACTAAGTGAGAGGCAATTTGTTACAGCAGCAACATGAACTAGTACCTAAGTGGAGCCATATTCTGGGTCAGATGTGCACGTGGGGACCTCACTGCAGATTCGATCTCTCCCCGCCGCCTATACCAGCACTGTGGATTGAGGAAGTGAACTGATCTTTTTGTGCCTCAGTTTTCTCACCTGGAAAATGGGGTAATAATAGTACTTCCCTCATAGGGTTGTTGTGAGGATTACATGAGATAACACGTGTGAAGTTCTAGAATACAGTTGGGCACACAGAAAGCCCACAACGTCAGATTATTGGGGATGTAAGGACAGGTTTTTTAAATCTTAAATGCCAGTATGGGAGCCTTGCAGGCTGAGAGCTGTCCTAAATGACAGGTGGTAGACGGCAGTGGTGAGGCTGTGCTGTCGGGCAGACCTGGGATCAAACCCTCAATGCACCACATCAGGCTGTAATGGTGCCTTGAGGATCCGGGCACAGCATGTATTCAATAGTTATCTGAGCTTCAGTTTCTTACCCATAAAGTGGGGGTAATGACAGCACCTGCCTCCAGGGGGTGCTGTGAAGATCAAATCGCCAAGCCCAGTGCTGAGCACACAGCCGGTGCTCCGGAGTTGGTGGCTGCTGTTACTGTGTCGGGGGCCCTATCACTGCTATGAGACCCCGAACACAAGAGGGGAGCAGAACTGCCTCTCAGTGAGTTTCTCTGGCACAGGACGCAGTAGCACATAGAATAAAATGAGGCTCAGTCCCGTCTAGAGATAGCACTCGGTACACAGGTAAATTCGGGGACCCTGCGACCAGCACCCCCGGGAGTTCCGGAGACCCCAGCTGGGGAGCTGGGCCCGCTCTCCAGTCAGAGTCTCTGGGGATCTTTGCCGTTCACAGTTATGGTGGCAGCTCAGCGACAGTCCAGCCAGGGCTAGGGCAGCCTAGACTTTCCCCAAATCTAGGAGAACCCCCACTCACCCCTCCAACCCCAGGCACTCAGGTCTGTGGTCACCTTTCCTCCCAGCGAATGCATAATAGCCTCACAGCCTCGCAGGAGAGGCGAGATGATGGTTGTAATAAAACCGGTTCATTACAGCCAGTTAATGAGCACGCACTGGTGCTCTGTGGCTCTTTAGAACCAAATGCAAATGAATTAATTCCATGGTAACATTTAATTAGCTTCAGGAGGTGGAGAGGGGTGGCAAGAGGGGGGAGATGTCCTGGGACAGAGGCAGAGAAAGAGGAAAGGGGAAGCAATCAGGAGTTAGGAGAGGGGCACAGAGAGAGGGAGAGAGAGGGCTGGGAGGTGGGACAGAGTGAGGGAAGGAGAGGGAGTAAAGAAGAGGGAAGAGGAGAGATGGGGCCATTTGTTTGTATTTGACTTTCCAAAGCCCCTTTATGGGAGACAGGGTGGGGCAGCCTCATTCCTCCCGTTGAAAAGTGAGGACACCATGTGATGGTGCATCCTGATGGGTGCTGGGATCCCACAATGGACCAGACAGATGAGTCCAGCCTCTGGGTGTTCACAGTCAAGTGCAGAAGGCAGGCACTGAGCACCTAGTCAGACATTTGTGCTTGTGTGTGTGCTTATATGTGACTTTGCATATATGCATGTGAGCACGTGGTTATGTGATTATGTATGTATGCATCTGCCATGTGCAACAGCATGTACATGTAAGAATGTGCATATATGAGAATATTCATGTGAGTGTATGTGTGTGCAAGTGTATGCATGTATGAGTGTTTGCCAATGAGTTTATGAGAATGTTTATTTGAGTGCATGTGTTTGTAGGTGTGTGAGTGAACACGTGTATGATTGTGTACATAGATAGTACTGTCTAGAATGATAAGAGCTAAAAAGCAAAGGGAAAGGATAGTGGGCTCTGACATAAGAGGGGTCAGGGAGTCTTCTTTGAAGAAGTGCCTCTTATGCTGAGACCAAGGAGTCAAGGAGAATGTGTAGTGGGCTTCTGTTTACCTACCCACATCCATTGCTCTTCTGACAGTGAGACCACTCTCAATTTCCCTTTGAAAACAGCCCTCAGACCACTCTCAGTCCCTCCAGGTGGGTGGACCCATCCCCTGGGTTCTGCCCCTGAAGCCTGGCCATTCAGTTCACTTCACCTGCTCGTCACAACGATCCTTTCAGGAGTGGGCAGACAACTCAATCCAGGCCCATGGGATTTATACCAGAGGCTTTGCTAAAACTATCAAGAAAGAGGTGTGGCCCTGGCCAGTTTAGCTCAGTGGGTAGAGAGTCTGCCTGCAGACTCAAGGGTCCCAGGTTCTATTCCGGTCAAGGGCATGTACCTTGGTTGCAGACACATCCCCAATAGGGAATGTGCAAGAGACAGCTATTGATGTTTCTCTCTCATCGATGTTTCTAACTCTCTCTCTCCCTTCCTCTCTGTAAAAAATCAATAAAATATATTTTTTAAAAATAAAGAGGTGTGTGTAGCCAGGGTGACATACACCGGACACCACCAGTATCCATTTCCCACTCGGGGACAGTGTGACTGTGGATGAGCCAAGATGGAGAGATGGGAAGGCCATGTTCTGAGTGATGCCATTTGGGGATCCGGCCATGCCTGACGCTATCCACTCCTGGTTTGTCAGTTGAATGAACCAGCAATTCTCCTTTTTTATTTTTATTTTAAACTGGTTTCAGTTGTTTTTTTATTACTTCTGTTGCAAGACGCTGAATAACATTGCAAAGGGCACAGCATGTGAGCGGGCTCTGAGGGGAGAGGAAATGTGGTTAGGTCAGGAAGCTGGCACAAGGCCAGCATGGAAGGGTGAGTGTCTGTGGGAAAGGGCTCAGAGGGGCCAAAAGCCCCAGTGTAAGTTGGGCAAGTGTGTGTGTGTGTCTCTGTGTGTGTGTGTGTGTCTCTCTGTGTGTGTGTAGGGGGTGGGAGTTAGGGGGATAGTAATATAAGAGCTAAAGGTCTTGGCATGGTCAGTGGGTCAGTGCATTCTTTTTGAGCATTCTTTAGAGTCAGAATCCTCCCTCAGCCTGCCCCAACACTGTCATCGTTTCTCATTTAACCTCCACACCGATTCTGTTCACCCCCAAGTCCTGAATCCAAGGCCCGGAACAGATAGGGCTGAGGGACCACAAATGCCACCGAGAGTAAAATCCTCTTTTTCATTTTCTTATTTTGGTTTGGTGTTTTACTTACTTTACCAAGTGATAAATGAATATGTTCTCTTGGTAAGAAGATAAAATCTAATAATGTAAAAAAAGCAAATAGTTTCATTTTACAGAATGGCAATGGGGTTAGGTAGGTGAGCTAGCTCACCTAAAGTCAGATAACAAGTTGTCAGACATCTGAGGTCATGGAAACCTTCTGAATACTTTCCATCTTACGTTAAAAAAAAAAAAAAAAAAAAAAAAAAGCTTTGGGGATAATAATACAAAGGGGGACAATAATAATAGCCAACTTTTTAGCATTTACCATGTGCCAGCTACTTTGTTAAACTCTTTATTTTCCTCATTTTGATTCAGTCCTTTCCACGTTCCCATGAGGCAGCTACCATTATCTTCTTCATTTGAGAGACAAACAGAGGTTAATTTAAGAAACTTTCCTAAGGTCATAAGTCTTTGGTGTGGGGGGCAGCCATGACTTGAAACTCAGTCTGTTTCCAGAGCCCAGGCACTCACTTCTGGCAGCTTGTAAGAGCAAATTTTATTTGCTAACCAGATAATTCTACCTGTAAGACAAAGGGAAATGAGTGGTCCCAGGACTCCTAAAGAGGAAAGCCTTCCATCTGCCACTGGAACTCTCCATGGTGCTGAAAATCAATCCATCGTCTGTTCTGCCAGTGGATCCAGGATGTTACTCTTTCTCAGTCCATTTATTGGCCTGATTTCCCTAGCCCAGCTCCTCCCAATTTAGTCCATTAATAATATCTGCTCCCTCCATTCCACCTGAGCAAAACCTGACTGAGGCTACAGGTGGTGTAGCTACGATAACACCCCCTGCCACACACACATCACGTAACAACTTCTGTCTCCACAGAATGCTGGTTTTCTGAAGGAAGGTTTTACTTAGAATCCATATATATAAAAGCCTAAGTGACCAAATGACCAAACGGCTGAACGGCTGGTAGAGCTGCCCCCTGCTGGTCAGTGCGCTCCCACAGTGGAGTGCCACTCAGCTGACCCACAGGTGCCAGATGCCTGGATCATGGCTGGCGAGTGCAGCTGTGGCAGTGCAAGCCCCTCCCAGCTCCAGGCAGCGCTACTGAGCGGCTGGCAGCCAGAGGTGCAGTGGGGCTGGGATGAGCGGGAGTGGTGCAGTGCCTAGCCCAGGCTTGGGCTCCTTCCTGGCTGCCTGCTGTTTCATGCACTACTATATCCCCTGAAGGGTCCCAGATTGCTAGAGGGTGCAGGCCAGGCTGAGGGACCCCACCAGTGCACAAATCCGTGCACTGGGCCTCTAGTAGAATATAAGAAAACCTAGATACATACTGGGTCCACTCTTACCTTCTGTAACCATCTGACCCGACCTTTATATTTTTTGGTTGATTATGTTAAGACATAACTTGCATATGATAAAAGACACATATCTTAAGTGTACATGTGGAAGACTGTAAAAATAAACACAGATTCTTCTCTTCCTGTGCCTGCACTCTTATGATGTGTCATTTCAGGTTCTCTTATCATGATACAAACTATGTTTCTCCATCTCTTCAGTCAGGGTGTACACCGATGTAACCACCACCCAGGTCAAGATAGAGTGCAATATGGTACCCAGAAAGTGTCTTTGTTTCCCTTTCTAGTTAATCTGCCCAATCCTGAGAGAGAGCATTATTCTGACTTTTATCAAGATAGATTAGTTCATATTAATGGGATCATAAAGTATGTGTCTTTTGCTTATTTCCCCCCCAGACTATATCTGCGATATTCATACATGTTTTGTTCGTATTGGTAGTTTATTTTTTCAATGTAGTCTTTACTGTGTTCATTACAAACAACAACTAAAATGTTAGAATTTAATTCCAAAACTAAGGCAAAGGTAAACCTTCCAAAGCTAAAGGAAGGTGAGTGATCACACGAAACTTGCTTCTGTTGTATACATTATGAATCTACTCAAAGATTTCAAACCAAGACTTAAGATTAGAGCAAGGGAGTAACAAGGGTAAAATAAAGCCATTTCTTATTTGCTTCCTTCAGATTCATCAGATAATATTTATTGTGTGCCTGGAGGGCTTACATTCTCCTCTAGGCACTATCCATAACAAGAGGCCTTTTAAGAACACGTAACTACCTCAGACATCTGTAGACTGCCCCAACAAAATTTAAACTACCTGGGGAATATAAACATAGTCATGTATTCTAAATACATATGTTCAAAGCTACCATTTTAAAATAAATTGGAAAGTAGGGAAACCTAAAAAAAAATACATTCTGCTATTACACTATCATATAAACAGTTTAGATTTTAGGGACATATATATATATATATATATATATATATATATATATATATATAGAGAGAGAGAGAGAGAGAGAGAGAGAGAGAGAGAGAGAGAAAGAGAGAGAGAGAGAGAAGATAATTAAGATTTAAATAAGAAGCTAAAATTTAGGAAATAGAGATTTTACCAAAGAAACTACAATAACCATCCCAGCTATGATTTGTCCATTCTCTCATAGATGAACATTTGGGTTGTTTTTCTTTTTTGTGTGTGGCTATTTTAAATAAAGCTTCACCACTGACATGTGAGTGATCTGTAGATATATACACTCAATTCTCTTGGATATATTCTGTTATGGGCTGAATTGTATCACCTCCCCAAATTCAGGTGTTGAAGTCTTAACTATATTTGGAGAGAAGATCTTTAAAAAGGTAATTAAAGATAGTTCATATTAATGGAATAAATGAGATTGTATGGGTAGGCCCTAATCCAATTGGTCCTTCTAAGAAGAGGAGATTAGGGCTTGCGTGCACACACACACACACACACACACACACACACACACACTGGGAAGACCCTGTGAACATAACTTCTCAGGAATGTGGGGAAAGCCTAGTTCATCTCCCAGCAGAGAGAGAAGGAGTGCAGGGAGGGTGACCCTTTGGCACAGTCAAGACTCATATCAGAGGCCACAGAAGCACAAACAGGGGGATATTTGGGGACAATGGGAGACACAGACACACTGAGAGGGACTCAGTGACAAAAAGATCAAGTGACCAGGAGAGAAGCAGAGAGAGGGGAGGCCTCAAATGCGGCCTCCATGCCAGTCCCCTGGCCTGTCCTCACCAGACCCAAGCTCTGGAACCCTGGTGGGCATCTTGTTGGGAGTAGGGATTCACTGGGCCCCAATGGTGCCCTTATCGGTGGTTCATCTTCTCTGAGAAAAGGAATCACTCTCCATCCGATTAAATCTAATTAGACGTAATCAAGTTGTGGAGATCTGTGTAGCAGGATGAATGATTAGGAAGAATTACCTCCCTGCAAAGAGTTTAAATTTAATTTTCATAATCTGAAGACTAAATAGAAACAATGACTGCCTCTGACCCAGAGCCAGGAATTCTCTGGGGTGGAAGCGCCATCTAGGAGAGAGGACCACCTTCACTCCAGGTGGGCCAGGGGCACGGTGGCCCTGCTGAGGTAGGCACCCACACCCTCCAGCAGGGCCCCGAGATCACCGCCCTTCCACTTCCCACTCTCACACACCTGTTCACACTAATACACACCCCAACCTGGGACAAATGTGTACTTCACATGCCTGCCCCGAGGCTGTTGAACACACAACTTAAGACAGTCACGTACATTCCCTAATAAAGCCTGCATACACACCCATGGACAGGCACACGCGCGCGTGCGCACACACATACACACACATGTAGAGGCACACCCAACCATGCCTACAGGCACAGATACACAAACACACACAGGCGCACACACAGACATAGACACACACATAGACACACACATGCACACACATGCACACCATCTCACACAGATGCACAGATGGTCAGCTCTGGGTTAGTCCCAGGTTAGTCCCAGCTCTGCCACTAACTGGCTGTGTGAATGCTGGGCTCCTTCCAAGGGCCTGTTTCCTCATCTGTAACAAGGGAGGCAGACTCCATTTCCTGAGCCACTGGCAATTGTGAAAGCTTGGAATTCAATTTCCCTTCCTCAGCATTCCCCTCACCCATTCTAATCAAGGCTGACCGAGAAAATAAAGTCTGTGAGGTCACCCAGAAATGCTCATCAGCTGACATTCATCAGCAAGGCCTCTGTTAGCAGACCAGGAACCCACCCTGGCCACCTGCACAGCCCCAACCTCCAGTAAAGGGTCTGGGGGCACAGAGGGCTCTCCTGTCCTCACGCACAGATGTACACACACACCTTTTGCACTCAGGCACGTTGTTACAGCTCCAAGGTTGAACTGTATCACCCAGCACCAGTCTCAGGGCTGGGCCTCGCTGTCCTGGTCCCAGGACCAGCAGCGCCATCTGTTCCTTGAATATTTCTCCGCTTGTTTAGCTGGTGAGGGACCAGCCCCAGGAAGCAGGGGAGAGAGCATCTGGAGCCAGAAGTCTGAAGGTGGATTGATTTATGCACCATGGCTTCTCAGCTGGAGCAGGGCCCTGGGGCCAGCTTGGAGGAAGGGTGGGCAGAGTCCCCTGGGGGACGCACAGGCTGAGAGTTAGCAGAGGAGGGTGCAATGGCTCTGTCTTGTTCCAATTGTCCTCTTCCTCTGTAGAGCTGTGGCCTCCTGCGTCCTGCTTGTGTGACAAGAGGGCCCCAGGCTAATGGACAAACCCTGCTCCAGCTGGGAGGAGGTGGGGGCAAGGAGTGGGAGTATTGGAACTTGGAGTCTGGCCTGGTTTTGAATTCCAGCCACTGACTCTCTGCAGGAGTTGAGCAGCCTCCTCCCTGACTCTGCCCTGGGTTCCTCATCTTCCCAACAGGGTGAGGGGCCTGCTGGGACTGCACACAGCTTCACGCTGGGCATGGGGTAGGGGGCTTCTGCCTGTGCTCAGGTAGTATTTGTTCTGTCCCCTCTGCAGCCCCCACAGTGCCTGGCTCCGAGTCCAGGAAATACTGATTAACCTGGTGAGATAATGAAATGAGCTCATGCTTGTGTCTGGGCCTCCTGGAAGCAAGATCTAAACTGTTGGGAAATTGAACAACCAGAGGACCATTGGGTAGAGGAGGGGAAGGTATGATGGGATGGGAGCCTGCATATGTAAAAGCAGGGAGGTGGGAAGGGAGGGGTCAAGGTGAGACCTCTCTCTTATAAAGCTGGTGTGTGTGTGTGTGTGTGTGTGTGTGTGTGTGTGTGTGTGTGGCAAGGGTGGTCCCAGCACAGTGCTGGGCTCTCAGGGGACACTTAGTAATAGGGGCTCCCTCCCCAGTGTCAGTTCATTCAGGCCACCTGACCCCCTCTGTTCCCAGAGGTGGCCTCCTGACCTGGTCACATGTGGTCCCAGCGGGGAGCAGGCTTCAGTGCAGGGAACACAGACCCTAGAACCTTGGAGCTGAGTGACCCTGCAAGCACAGAGAGGTTAAAAGCGTGGGCCAGTCACCTCCCTCCCATGGGCCCCACTCTATTCTGTAGTCAGCCTGGGGGGAGGTCCTCTGTTCTCAGACACAGAACAGAGAGCCTCCCGGGTTCCTCTTCTCCCCTCGTCCTCTCTCTGCCCTCACACCCACTCGCTCACCAGCTGAGAGGAGCCAGGAAGGGGACCCAGGCCAGTGATCTGTAGACCCATCTGGCTGAGGCCTGGGCCTGTGCCGGGAAGGGGAGGGGTAGACCTTAAGCAGCCCTTTCCTGGTTGGTGTTGAACTTGCAGTTTCTAAAGGCCATCGGGAGCGCCACAGAGCAACACTTTATCTCCCAATGACACCACAACAGATTAAGGAAGGGCCGGCCAGTCTCCCAGAAAGCAGTAAAGGGAGCCCATTCATTACCCAAAATGGTCTGACCCGGCAGCTGGAATAACTTTCCCCGAGCCATGACCGGGTGAGGAAGGGATTTCTTAGTCCCTGTTGTCAGCAAATCTGGCCTGGTTCCTTTGTCAGGGATCTAGGGTGAGCGTGATGCCCAGATAACCAGGCTGAGAGGACACAGGCACAGGCTGGGGTTTAGCTCAATGTGAGAAAGATCTCCCACTCCCACTGACAGCCATGCACTCTGCAGGTTACATTATTCTTAAAGTTGGCTCAGGCGGGGACCTCTGTCCTTTTTGGATTCACGGAAGGGCAAGATTCTGGGGACCCAGCAATGATAACCCCACATGGAGATTCATTCAAAGTCTTCCCTCCTCAGTTTAGGCATTTGGTTCAAAGGCAGATGGTGCTCAGAATACGTGTTTGGCTCGTGGTTAGGAGATACGGATTCAGTTCTGCCTCTGTAACCTTGACGTGTGACTGCCCTAACAGTGACCACACATGTCATCGCTTGAGCACCTACCATGTGCCCAGCATGTACCAGACACTTTCCATCTGTCCTCTCATTCCCTCTTCCTGTGAGACAGGTGTCTTCCCTCTCTTCATATACAAGAGGACTGAGGCTTAAGAGGCTGGTAAAGCTTGCCCAGCATCAGAGCTGAGGTTCAAACTTAGAATGTCTGCTCACATTCCTTTTACTATACGATACATCCCCGCTGAGCCTCAGTTTCTTCAGCCATAAAATGGGAGTAACAGTACACATCCTGTATAGCTCCCAGGGTAGTTGGCTAGTACAAGTGAAATGGTGCCTGGAAAATGTTCACCCACACACAAACTCAACTGTGTCCACCCAGGAGACACAGTTACTTTCCAAGGATAAAAAGGTATGCAAGGAGCTGTTCTATAATGAGTTTTGCATTTAAAAGACCCTAATACCCGCGGAAACTGGTTTGGCTCAATAGATAGAGCATCGGCCTGCAGACTGAAGGGTCCCAGGTTCGATTCCGGTCAAGGGCATGTACCTTGGTTGCGGGCACATCCCCAGGAGTGGGTGTGCAAGAGGCAGCTGATCGATGATTCTCTCTTATCAATGTTTCTAACTCTCTATCCCTCTCTCTTCCTCTCTGTAAAAATTAATAAAATATATTAATAAAAACAAATAAAAGACCCTAATACCCAACTTATGAGGGTAAATTTACAGTGTATATTAAAAATGCCTTAAAATGCCCATGTTTTTGTGCCAGCAAATCTACCATTGGGAAACATAGGCAAGGCTGAGCATACAGACTCACACACAAGGGCGTTCACTACAAGGTATTGATAACAGCCAATGTTCAGAATCATTGGCCAATAGGGGAACAGTTATGTGAAATAGTGTTTGTCCGTATGGTGGAATATTATGCAGCCAAGTTGTGAAGCACATCTCGTGACCTGGGAATGAAAAGACACCTACATATGCCACACAACCCCCAAGAAGACGTTTCTCTGAGATGATGGGTGATTTGTATTTGTTCTGCAAACTTTACCTAAATTTGATCAATCTTTTTTTTTAAACAAATAAATTAAATGCACCTCACATTCCCCTATTTCTAGATTTGGGATTATAGAGTATAATTTAAGTTTTGCTCTATGCCTTGAGTCACCACCATCCCATCATCCTACATGTCTTTACCTCGAGGTGTTTCCTGAGACCCTCACCCCACACTCAGGGCCCAGCCTGCTCTCTCTTGGAGTTCTCTACTTTCCAGTCTTTTGGCTACCAGATGTTTCTTTTTTATGGTTTTACAGGCAAGACTTCCAAGAATCCAAAGTGAAAACAATAACTGGAAAGATGGAATAGCTGAGAAGAAATTTCCACATCAGCCCAATACAGGGAAAACAGAACTTGGAGAATGAGTTCAACCAAGAATGAGGGCATTCCACTGATTTCCCAGAAGGGGGCCACACATCGGAGTAAAGGCCCCATCTCATGATAGGGATGTCCATTCTTAGAACAGGAACAAAACAGAACTAGGCCTGCCCCCCAAAAAACATAAAACCATGAAGTCATAAGTTAATGATTATCCAACAATAATTTAACTCTTCCTGGAGATAATAAAATCAAACCTCTACAAAGTGTCTTCACAGTGTCTAGTACACAATAAAAAATGACTAGACATGTGAAGAAAGAGGAAAATGTGACCAAGAGAAAAATCAGCCAATGGCAAATAAATAAATAAATAAATAAATAAATAAATACATAAATAAATAAAACAGATGACTCAGATGTTGGAATGAACAGAAAAGGACTCTGTAATAACTATAATAAATAAGCTGACCTTTAGAGATGACCTGCATAGCTTGGAAAGATAGCCAAAGTTTGAACAAAGTGGTCAAAGCTTGAAATGTTGAACAAAAGAAATAAAGTCATATTGGATTACAGTCCAAAGTATAAGATAACTTTCTATGAGTCTATAATGATACAAATAAATGATTAAATAAATTAGTAAACTGTGCAGGAGATGCAAATCTTTTGGCAGAGAATTCCACATAATCTGTATATACACTCTCCAACCTCAAGGAGATTGTGCATGGGCAGGTCCTAGTAATTTTCTTTCAGAGAGTACAGAATGGAAAAGAGAAGAAAGAGTGGCTTTACTGGGGAGAAACCTCAGCCAGAGGATCAAAGTCAACATCAACAGTCATAAATCTTGTTGGTAGTTGAACCCCTAATATGATGTGAGTGACACTTTACCTCTGTGATCTTCCTCTCCAAAATACCCATTCCCCTAAGTCTGATCATGAGAATAATATCAGACAAATTCCAATGGAAGGCCATCCAATGATATATATGACCAGTAGTCATCAAAATGGTCAAGCTCATTAAAACAAAGAAAGTCTGAGAGACTGTCATAGCCAAGAGGAGTGCAAAGAGACACGACTGCTGAAAGTAAGGTATGCTGGATGGGGTCCTGGAACAGAGAAGGGACCCTAGGAAAAACTAAGAAAATCTGAATAAGCTACAAACTGCAATCACTATGCTGTATATCAATATGACTTCGTTAATTATAACAAATGTTCCATACTAATTTAAGACATTAATAATAGGGGGAATCGTGTGTAAAACTGATGAAAACAAAGAGACTTTAATGACTTTTGGGAGGAGAGAAAGAATGGAACAGAAAAGCAAACATGTGAGGATGTGTTAGCAAAATAATTTCAAAAAATTGATAAAAGACCACAACCCACAGATGAATTCCAGGAAGGATAATTACAAAGACAATCACACTAGGCACATCATAATCAAACTGCTGCAATATGAAGATTAAGGAAAGATTGTGAAGGCAGTCAGAGGGGAGGAAACATTAACACAGGGGAACAAGGATAATAAGGCAAAGCTGATTTTATATAAGATGAATGGAGGTCTCAAGACAATGCAACATTTTTAAAGTTCTGGGAGGAAAAAACATCCAACTTTTAACCTATTTTTTTTTATCTAGCAAAAACAGTTTTTAATACATTACGATGAATTAAAACCACTATCAAATAAAGAAAAGATGATAAAATTCATTGTCAGCGGTCTCATATGACAAACTACTCTAAATGAAGTTCTTCAGTCTAAAGGGAAATAATGTGAGATGAAATTTCAGAGCTGCAGGAAATCAGAAGAAGCCCTGTAAATGGTAAGTAGACAATCATTTTCTCTTCAATTCTGTAGAAGATAGTTAATGGTTTAGAGAATAAATAAAAACAAGGGATTGTGGAGTCTGCAACACAGGCAGAAATAAAATGTATAACTACAATAGCCAATGAATGAGAATGGGTGTAAATGGAATTGCATTGTTGCAAGGTTTGGATATAAATAAAACACTGTAGCATTAGTTTAAGCTAAGGATGCTTACTGGCCACTGAACTGGCACGTGCAAGCCAGAGTTCAATAAGCTCAAGGGGAAACCAACACACTGTAATCATCAGAGCAAGTACTAATAATAACACAAAGAAGTATAATCAAAACACAAATAAAGGAGATAAGTTGGAACACTGAAAAATACTCTGGTAACCCCAAAGAAGACAGGGATGGAAGAACAAAGAAGCCAAGAGCAAATGGGGTCCAATAGAAAACCATGTATTGGGGACATGTAAAATCATACAAAAATAAAATTTTGGTGTCTATAAATAAACTTTTATTGGAACACAGCCAAAGATCATTTGTTTACACACTGCCTGTGGTAAGTTTGTTTGTTGCATATTTTTTTTGTAGAAATCACAAACTGTTTCTAAAATTACACAATAAATGCAATAAAGCCAGACTAGCCAAAACAATCTTTAAAAAGAACTTGAAGGCCAAGTTTTTATTTCAAGATTATGAAGGTACAATAATCAAGACAAAACAAGAATAGAAATGGATCGATGAAACAGAATAGAGACCCAAAATAGACCCACACATACATTTATTACTAAGATGGAGAGACACCTCCATGTGGGGAAGGATCATCTTTTAAATAAACAGTGCTGTAAAAACTGTATCCATGTGAAATATTAGGAACCTAGACCCTCAATCACCTCTTCTATAGGAATGAATTTCAGATGAACCAGATGTAGACATAAAAATGAAAAACCAAGATAAAAGAAAAATCTTCGGAAAAATATCATTTTGATCTTTGGTATAGACCAAGATTTCTAAAGACACATGCAAAAAAGCACTATTCATAATAGCCATAAAATGATAAATTGGAGTTTATCAGTATAAGAACCTTCTGTTCTTCAAAAATATCATAAAGAATAAGAACATGCCAACCATAGATTAGGAAAAATAATCACCAGACATATTTTTGACAAAGAACTTGTACTCAGGATGTATAAAGAACTCCCAGAAATTAATCATGAAAAGAAAACTCAAATGATGGGCAAAAGACTTAAACATACATTAGAAAAGGTACTAATGGCCAAACACACATGAAAAATGCTCAATGTTATTCATTATCAGGGATCTGCATTTGGGGTAAAATTAATAAGACTGGCAATAGGTATTGGCGAGAAATGTGAGGCAAATAAAAATGCTATACATTTCTGAAGGGATTATGGAAAAATATGGCCACTTTGGAAAACAGATCATCAGTTCGTTATAACATAACACCCATATCCACTCCATGACCTAAGAATTCCACTTTTGAGCACTCAAAATTAATGAAAACTTTGGTCTATAAATAATAGACTGCATAAGTATTTTAATAGCAACTTTATTTATAATAGCCCCAAGCTGGAATTAATTCAATTGTCCATCAATAGATTAATGGATAAACAAACATATATATATATTGCATAATGAACTAGCACTGAGAAATAAAGGAGCATAAACCTAGATAAAAAATCTCAAGCATCACAATAAACAAAAGACCCCAGATACCTACTATGGGATTCCAGTTGTATGAAATTCTGGGGCATGCAAAATTAATGTACAGTGGCAGAAAGGATCTGGGAGGGGGATTAATTGGTTGCACAGGAGATATTATTGGGGTAATGGAAATGGGACAGCTTAATAAGGTGTTGATTAGACAGCTGTATCCAGTTTTTGCACACACACACACAAGTTAGGAAAGGAGCATCATTCACTAGTTGATCAATCTGAGTCACACTGACCTCTGCCTCCTCCTCACCCCCACATTCTTCCCACCACAGCCCTCCCCTTTGTCTCCAGTGTACCTCTCAGACCCTGCACTCTGTCCATCCGCTGCTCTGCAGTGACCCAGTGCTGTGGGACTTTGGCTTATGTGGGAGTTGATCCCAGAAGCTCAGTGAGGAGAGGAACATCCTAAAGGCTGAATCAGAGAGTGCTGTGAGCTCAGTACTGCTGGGGACCCTCTGAGGAAGTGTGTGGGACGTGCCTCACAGGGAAGCTGGGTACTTAGCCACTCACTTCCATCCCTCACTGGTTGAGAGGTGCCCCTGGGGTGTTAAATCCCTGGCAGCTCTGGGCTGTCCTGCTCACGGCTGGTCAAGCCCCCAGGACCCTGGAGAGCTCTCAGGTAGCAAAGCAGAGGCAGCAGGGCCCACCCGTGAACTGCCCACCACAGGTGCAGGTGAATGTAGAGCTGGCTCAGGAACATGGGTGGGTATTCAGAGCTTCTGGCAGAGCTATATCATCCCTCACTGGGGGAGTATATGCCCCCCAATTTCCTGTTAGCCCTTGTGCCCCTCCCAGCCATCTCCCCAAGGCAGTCAGAAGGCTGGCCCGAGAGCTGACTCCTGCCTAAATCCTTTCAATTGCTCCTCTTGGCTTTGGGAGAAGAACCGGAAGCCAAGAGGAACAATTGGACCTGGTGTCACACCAGGACTGGACCTGGTATGACATGTGCCACAGGCCCACCTGTGCAGCAGCCACATGGGCCGCCTTTCAGCTCTGCTGACACCTGAGGATTCAATCACCGGTGCATCCAGTAAACCAGACAGCCCCTGCCCTCCTCCCTCCCTCTCCCAGGCCCCTGGCACTCTCTGCCTGGCTGGGGCATGGGCACAGCCCCCGAGCTGCAGGGCCCGGAGGCTCCCGCTGGGAATGCCCCTCCTCTGAAGGGACCTGATGCAGCTTCCCAGCCTGTGCTGTTCCCCACGGCTCCCTATCAACAGCCACACCCCGTCGCCACTCCAGCCAGCAAAGCACCCCCCCACTTCATACTAAATGCATAATTTGCTGCAAATTAAACTTAATGGGACTAGAATAATTATATTGACTTTATAAAGTACTTAAAGATAAATACATGTTTAGATATTTCAGAATGTAAACTTTCCCCATTGTTTTTAAGGGAGACAGAAGGCTGAATTGGGGAGATGCTGAATGAAGTGGGAGGAGGCATCAGAAACACATTTGAGGACACGCTGAGACCCCTAGTGGGAAGAGGATCCCAGGCCAGCTTCCCAGGAGGGAAATTTTACAACATTTTAGCAAAAGCCTTTAAAATGTCCACACTCCTTGGCCCCGTGAGATCAGAAATCTGTCATAAGGAAACTAGAGGCCCAGCGCACGAAATCATGCGGGTAGGGTTCCTAGGCCTGGCCTCCTGCGATCAGGGCCATTTTCTGCCCATTTGCCAGTGCCCATGATCACCAGCTCATCCCCAGCTGCTCTGGGGCTCAGGCCTGCAGGAAAGTGGGCGTTGGCGACAGTGTGTCTGCCGGGCCGGCTGCTGATGGAACATGCTGCCTGCTCTGGTCACTCACATGGGTGCTGCTGCTGCTGCTGCTGGGGCTTAAGGCACTGACAGAAGCTGTGGGTGTGCCCGCAACCTACCTGCCCTGGTGTGAATGGCCCAAGCGGGCAGAGCGTCCCATCAGTGGCCTGCCTGGCACATGCGCATGGAGATGAAGTCACCGGTGCCTGCTTTCCCACAGGCCCGAGTCCCTGAGCAGCTGGATGAGCTGGTCATCCCAACAGCCTGAGAGCCAGCCCTGTACCCCTGCCACCCACCCCAATTTCCCCTTTCACCATTGCTGATCCATTGAGCCTGTGGGGTGGGGGAGTTGAGGGGGGAGGGGCATGCAGGGACCAAGAGGTCATCTATTCAGTCCACTCCCAATCCTCAGTCCTGCCCACTGCTGCTTGCAAGCCTTGGGGCAGGGGGGTGGGGAACGTGGAGGAACCGAGAGATGGTCAATGCCACCTCATGGCGACTGGTCGAGCGGTCATTCCAGTCATAACGCTTATGGCCTCTGGCCTTTTATTATATAGGATAGTCAGAGATGAAGACAAAGATCTACGTGCAGAGTTGGCACGGACAGCAGCCAAATGCTGGCAGCATGTAAATGCCCCACAGTGGGTTAGCGATGTCAGTTACAGAACAGCCCCCTGCTGTGTGGCCATTAAAAATGAGACCTTCCACCAGTAATTCGGCTGCGAAAGTGCTTACACACACAAAGGCAGGAAATAAAAGCGGCATCTAAAACGGAACATAAAGTAAATTCCTAATTTTGCTAATATAAGCGAAGGAAAAATAAAACCCAGCAGGATGTATGCAAAAATACCAACCGATGTTATCTCTGCACAGGGCATCATACAGAATTTCAATATTTAAACATTTTTATGCTGGAAAATGTTCTGCAGTGTGCATCTATTGATAAATATTATAATTATTTTAAATTTGTTTTAAAATGGGCGTAGGTCTGAAAGGACCTCTCCACCCCTCTTCCCACAGAGAGTTCCTGGGCTCAGCTCTGGGCCCAGGGCTCTGATCTCAGAATCTCTAGGTCCTTATTTAAGCCGAGACCGGTTTGGCTCAATGGATAGAGCATCGGCTTGGGGACTGAAGGATCCCGAGTTCGATTCCGGTCAAGGGCATGTACCTTGGTTGCGGGCATATCCCCAGTAGGGGTTGTGCAAGAGGCAGCTGATGGATGACTCTCTCTCATCGATGTTTCTAACTCTCTATCTCCCTTCCTCTCTGTACAAAATCAATAAAATATATAATTAATAAATAAATAAATAAATAAATAAATAAATAAATAAAACTCAGGTGCTGGGTGGGGCCCAGGCTGCAGATTGGCATTCAGAATATTGCCTCCTCTAATTTTTTTTTTTTTAAATTGTTGACACTATTACAGATGTCTCCATTTCCCCTCTTTTTACTCACCTTCCCCCAGCCTCCCCACCCCCACCCCAGGCCTTCACCACACTGTTGCCTGTGTCCAGGGGCCATGCATATATGTTCTCTGGCTAATCTCTCCACCTTCTCTTTTTCTAGTCTCCCCACCCCCTCTGCTCTGACATCTCTGTCAATCCCATGTATCCATGCCTCTGTTTCTGTTTTGTTTGTCAGTTTATTTTGTTCATTAGGTTCCTCTGTCTCCTATTCTTTACTAGCAGATACCAGAGCTATGGAGGTGAATTTGTGTTTTGCTTAAAAGCTGCATTTACTAGTCTCAGCCCCTCCCCTTCAGAGGGATGGCCATGGACCATGAGTAGAAGTGTTGAGTGTGCCTTCCAAGAAAGCGCTTTGATGGGAACTTAGCAGCTGGAGGAACCCTGTTTGTTCCTTTGTCTCTCCCTCCCCCCTGCCCCCATCCCTCCTTTTCTCCTGTATGGGATGCTACAGTAATTTCTGGAGCTCCCACAGCCACCCTTTGACTGGTAGTCAACCTTTAGGATGAGGTCATCGCTGTGCATGGTAAAGTGAAAACAGAGAAGGAGATGGGATATTGACAAACGATGTGGGACGAACAGAGCATCTGGGACTCCGTAGGTCCAAAATTCTCTTAAACAAGAGAGACCATAACAACGATCAAGTTGTTTAAGCCCCTATTTTTTTTTTTTAGATTCCTGTTATTAGCAGTTGGGTGCAATTCCTAAAAGATGCACTGGGGGACAGTCAAGGATGGCAGAGAGATGACACAGAGCAGGTAACCCACAGAAATCCCCATGAAACTGGCAAGAAAATAGTAACTTCTACTGGAGCAAGGGACTGGGCCTGGGCTATGATGAACTGAGCAGAGAAATCTGCAAATAGAAATAATGCTATGAGGACTTGATCAATTTGGTATTCATAGGCAAAACAAACACCCAAATAATCTTAAGTCTTACATCTTTCATAAAATGTAGCCCACACAAAAACACCATCATGACTGATAACATCTTTATCATCATCATCAGTGTCATCACCACCATCATCACCATCATCACTGCCATCATCATCTGATCTTAACGAGATCATCCCCATGCTACAGATGGAAAACTGAGGCCCAAAGATGGCTATTGACTTCCCAGGGTCTCACAGCTGGTAGGGCCCATCTGCCTGACACCAGAGCCTGAGCTTCCCATGCTGTCGCCAAAACAACCCAGCCTGGATCCAGGCCCCCATATGTGAGAGGCAGCTCTGTAGCCCTGGGAAGTCTCAGGATAAAGCCATTGCCTGATGAGGCACATCCGGGAAGGTCTGGGGACCCTGAGGGGGGTCCTCCCTGTCCTCCATGACCATACCTATGGGTGATCTGTCCCAGTGGCACCAAAGGCAGGGTTCCCCTCCGATGTTACTCTCAGCCTGACTGGGGGTCTGGGTGGTGGGATTTAGCCCTCTCCAGGATCGGGTCCAGCAGAGCCTGAGGAAGAAGTCTAAGTGATTTGGGGGCTTTGGCTGGGAGGATGGAAGGGTTTGGGGCTGGGACTTGAGCCCTGGAGTCTGGGGCCAGGGAGCTTGTTCTGGGTGACGGAGGGTGCCTTGATCTCATTGGCCTGCCTGTTCCTTGTGGCAGGTTCCCAGTTTAATTCCTCTCCAGCCAGTGTGAAGGCCACCCACTCCTGGGACTGGAGAGCAGAGCAGGTGGTTGGCTGGGCTGCTTGCCAAAAGCCCTTCGGAGGTTCACGTGGAAGAACAGGGTGGTCCCCCAAGAGGAAGAAGTCCAACAGTTGTTTCCAAGGGGCTTTCGGAGATGAGTTGGAGGTGGGGGGAGGGGGACCAGCTTCCTCAGTTACTGAAGAAGGAGGAGGAGTGGAGGTTCTGTAGAGAGATGGGGGGTGGAGGGACATCTGTCACTGTAACTCAGTCTGGGGTGGTGGTTGTGTGTGTGTGTACCAGTGTGTGTATGTGTGTGAGTGTGAGTGTGTGTGTGTGTGTGTGTGTGTGTGTGTATCAGTGTGTATGTAGAGGTACATTCTTGCCTGGGGACATCTGGGCCTGCTGAGAGTGTTGGGGTTCTCACAGTGGTGGCACGGGGTGCTGGGAAGACTTAGGAACATGGAACCTCCCTCCCAGCCCAATTGTGGCCTCAGTGTGCCCATCTGCACGTTGGGAGGCTGGGGAGAAGGCTCTCTGAGGGCCCTGTGAGTCTCTGAGCTGAGGAAGGTCATGTTGGGGTTCCCTGGACCTGAGTAGGAGTGGACCCAAGTGGAGAAGCTGCTGGGGGCATCCTGCCCGCTCCTGGGGTCCTTGACACCGTTTCCCAGCCATGTGGGTCCTGTTGGCCCCCCTGAACTCGTCTGGGAGGGGCCAGCCGGGGTCTGTTCTGAGTGGTCAAGTCTGCAGGGAGCCCCACGGATTGCCTGCGTGTAGGAGTGCATTCCATGCCCTTCTCTGATCACGGGGCTGGCGTGGGGTCTTAGACACTTCTGTCTGGGAGTTGGACGGAACTTCAGAGATTCACACACTTACACATATCGATTGGGTTGTTTCTGGGTTTTTGTTATTGCCGACGAAGCTGCTGTGAACATTCTTGTACCAGTCTGCCACGCACAGGTACGAAGGTGCTCTGGGGCACGTTCTCCAAGTACAACTGCTGAATTCGGCCGTGTGTGTGTGTGTGTGTGTGTGTGTGTGTGTGTTCGGCTTTACATGACAGCGCCACATTGATTGTCAAAGGGCCCACATCCTCCCCCTGCCCGCAGAGAGCGGGAGTTTCCCTTGCTCCCCACCTCGCCTGCAGCTTCCTTTTGTCCGACCAGCAGGTGTAAGATGAGAATGCTCCGTGTTCTGGAATTTGCATTTCTCTGATTGCTAATGAGATTGCACACATTTCAAATGCTCATTAGCCATTCAGGTTTCTTCTCGACATACCTGTTCGTGTCTTTTACCTAATTTTCTATCGCTTTTTTTATTTTATTTTATTGGTGTCTTGGTCTCCTTAGGAAGTCTTTATATATTTAAGATAAAATCATGTGTTACAACGTATGGTCCCACAGGTGGCTTATTTTCCAGTTTGTTTATTTACAGGGACATTGGAGGAACAGAAGCTCCCTTCATAAATGGAATAAAATATCAATCATTTCCTTTGTATTTGGCACTTTTTATCTTTTGGTCAATGCTTCCTTTCCTACCCACGTCATAAGAATAGTCTATATTTTTATAAAAGCATGCAAATGAAGAACACAAAATGCAAGACAGTGGCTGCCTCTGGAGGGGCGTGGGGGTGTGGGTGGCGAGGGTCCCTAGGGGCTTCTGTGTGTTGGTGACGCCATAAATCTCAGGCTGCGGTTCCCTGGTGTTTGCTGTGTGCTGATGGTTCAGAACATATGCAGCTAGATGGAGAGGCAGCGAGGCAGACGTGTAGTACAGATGCTGCTGTGCATATGGAAAATTGCACCATAAATAGAAGAGATTTAGTGAAATAATATATGAAAAGCTGCTGGCACAGGGCCCAGCACATTCTAATAACACCAGCCAGGATTGTCCACACACTTTTTTTTTTTTAAATAATATATTTTATTGATTTTTTACAGAGAGGAAGGGAGAGGGATAGAGAGTTTGAAACATGGATGAGAGAGAAACATCGATCAGTTGCTTCCTGCACACCCCCTACTGGGGATGTGCCCGCAATCAAGGTATGTGTCCTTGACCGGAATCAAACCTGGGAACCCTTGAGTCCACAGGTCGACACTCTATCCACTGAGCCAAACAGGTTAGGGCATGTCCACACACTTTTTAAACTTGGGCATGGCACCATGTGATCTACACGCACTGGCTCATTCAGCCTTCACGGCAGCTGTATGATGTACACCCCCTTTTCCAGGAGGCAGACACCCAGAGCGGTTAAGATACTTGTCCAGGTCGCTCAACTAAGGTCTGAGTGACTCCAGATCAGTCCCTCTCAGTCACTGGATCCCCACCTCTCACACAGCAGGGACTCGATAAATGGTGAGGCCGCTCTGTGCCCAGGGCAGAGCCAAAGATGCTTTTTGTGGCTATGACCTTGACCATCAACCTAAGAGAGAAGGTAGAGGAGAAAGAAGGAGGGAACAAGGGGAGGTGAGGAGGGGAAAAAGAGGGGGTGAGAGAATTGGGTGAACACAGAGGAGGAGGAGTGGAAAGGGAGGAGAAGAGAGTAAAATGACAATGACAGGGAGAGAGAGATGGGGAAAGGGACAGAGAGGGAGGTACAGATCAGACACCAGCAAACCACAGGGAAAACACAAAATACAGGACAGTGGTTGCCTCAAGAGGTGCGTGGGGCTGGAGGACAGGGGAGAGATGGAAGAAGGATCATGGAGTGGGTGAAGCTGCACTGTGGGCCACCCACTCCTGGGACAGAAGAGAGGAGAGAGCCTGCCCCTGCCTCCTCTCCTGCCATGAGCATAGTAAGGCTGCAGGGAGGAAGCAGGACTCAGAGGCCTATGTGGTCCTCCGGGGTGGGGGTGGGGGTAGGGGTGGGGGAGGGGTGTTCCCAAAGTCACAAGCGAGTGGCAGAGCCTGGACTCAGCCCCTGGGCCTTGGTCTCTTTGGCCTGCCTGTTCCTCGTGGCTGGAAACCTGTCTTCTCACACCATCAACCCTGCCCTCATTCCCACCCTGACCCCAGGGCTCCTGGGATGGGGGTGGGGGGCAGATCAGCCTCAGTGGGGTCATGTAGACATGTCTGTGAGGCTGGGCCTTTCCCCAGAAGAGCCCAATTCCATCTCTGCGGAAGGAGTGGGGTCTGAGGGTAAGAAAATGGAGCTGGGGGACTTTGGTAAGTACGTTGACTTCTCTGGACCTCTGTGGTAGAGTTGTTAGCACCCAGGACTGCAGGCAGCAGCTGGCACACAGGAGGGGCTCGGTAAGTGACCGGGGCTGCTACCTCCAGCTGTCTGCCCTTGAGGAAGCCATTCCCCATCTCAGCACCATATCCACAGCCTCGGACCTTCTAATGACGGCACAGCCACAGGTCACTGTGCCGCTCGAATGGGACCCTGAGTGACTGAAAAGAGACAAAGCCCAGGATGTCTGTACACTGATCCGAATACCCCAAACTCAGCATAAAGTGCCGTGCAGCTGTTATTACTGCCCGGGCTCTGCTGCTCCCCCCGCCCCATCCCTCCTCAGGGGCCCCCCACCCCTCCAGCTGCCTGCTAATGAGCCGGAGGCTTCAGTAATGAGGCTGCTCCATCATGTAATGCGCTGGGACCGCCTGAGAGGGAGAGGGGATGGGACGGGGAGGAGGGTGGGAAGGCAGGGGAGGGTGCCAGAGTGTGCCCACAGATCCCCTCTGGTCTACAGGGCCCAGAAAGAGGAGGAGAGGGCCTCCCCTGCAGTTCTTCTGCAGAAACCCCAGTGGGAAGGTGACCATAGAATCCACTTCATAGCGTGTACCAGCCGACCCGGGGGAACCAACTAGCCTTGAACAGTGGAGTCTGATTCCTGAGTCAACTGCACACCAAGGTCGTTACTAACAAGCCTGGTGGGCCTGAGCCTGGGAGAATGAAGGCGAAGCCCGTGGCTCCTCCTCGTGCCTCTCCCTCCCACACCCTCTTCCAGGCTGTTAGCAGGCTCAGAGTTCAGCAGTGATTCTGGCCATGGGCTAGGCCAGTTCTGAGGGCAGAGGGACAAGATTGGACCCTATGGAAGGGGCTGGTGGGCACAAGGCAGGGAGTGAGGGCCCGGACAGAGGAGCATGGTCTGGCCCGGGGCCACGGGGTGAAGGCTGGGGGAGGCCACAGCTCCGAGGGTCAGAACGGGTATGCTGCTATTGTGTCCTTGAGCTGGACTGGCCTGGCTCAGTCCCAGGGCTGTCTTGGGCTGCGCATGGTTGGGGATCTAGGGGTCTATGAGGCTGAGCTTCAGGAATTTCCATGAAAGCAACAAATGGCGGGGGTGGGGGAGGAGCTGGGGGTGCACATTTCCAGGACTCACTCATTTGCTGGGGTGGGGGTTGGAGAGGCAGGTTGGGGCTCCCTGCCCCTCCTGGAGGAATTCCAGGACACAAAGGAGCCTGCAAGACACAGCTGGAGGGAGAAGCAGCCCAGGAGCCTGGACCACAGGCAGAGGTCAGACAGCGGGGCTCCGGCTCTTGGTTGCAATTGATAGAACCTCCACCCAACCAGCTCAAGCACAGGAAGGGGTTGATGGGACCCCATGACTAAAGGTGCTCGGCTCAGCAATATCGTCAGGCCTCCGTTTCTCTGTCCTCTTGACTCTGGTCTTCACCACAATGGCCTTCTGGTCTCTCTCACAGCAGGACCGCGTCCAGGCAGGTCCTTTCCTACTGCCCACAACTCTACACTCACACCCTCAGCTCCAAGTGTAGACATTCCCATAGTTCAGAACCCCTTGGCTCTGATTGGGTCTTTCCTGTGTCCATCATTGTGCAGGGAGGATGCAAGATTTTGATTGGCTAGGTCTGTGGTTTAGCCCACCCCTTTCTCTGGGGTGGAGTGACTTAAGCAGGACTCCTGGGAATGGCAAGGCCAAGCGGTGGTTCCCCAGGGAGAATGAAGGAGACGTACCAAGGCCAGGTCCACAAGTTGGGCGAGTTGAACCATCAGATGGTACTACCATGAATGGAGTCAGAGATGGGACTGTAGAATTTTGGCTCCTCCCAGATGCCCTTCGCCAGGTCAGTGCACCCACCCTCAGGCTGCGCCAGTTCACAGTGGGACCCTTTTCAGAGGATTGTCCTCAGCTGAAGACAGCTGACTAGCTGGCAAGGCCTGGCAGGTTGCACTCCCACTGGGGCAAACTGCTGACACAGGTTCAAAGGCCTGGCTCATTGCCCCAAGGACACAGCCATGTGATGCCATGTGCTCTGTAGGGCTCCCAGGGCTCCGGCTGAGGCCACACCTTGCTGGCTCCTCGCATCCCTCCCCTGCATCCCTCCAGCCCTCTCGCCTCTCACTATGCTTCTCGGGAAGCCATCCTGCCCTGGATCCCTGCCTGGATCTCCTGGGACCACATCTTTTTCGAGAGGGGCCCAGTCCGGAAGAATCATGCTGCCTGGCTCTGAGAAAGGCAGGGGCTGGTGTCTGGGGGTTTTTCAACCCCAAGTCCTGCCGCTAACTCATCACAATTCTCCCGCATCTGCTCCAGGTCCTCCTGCAATCCGCCCTCTCCATGTAAATCCCACGTCTCTCTCAGATCTGGGTTTGATTAACAGAAGGTCATAAACAAGTCCCAGAAAAAAGGGAAGCCAGCATCTCCCCAGGCAGCCATGCCCAGGCTATTGGCAGACGGCAAATTGCTTTGCAACCAAAATACATTTTTTAAAAAAAATAGATAAACAGGACTAAACTCATTAGGATTTTTTTTCTCCTTTTTTTCTTTCTTCAGGTCTTAGATGACAATGCGAGTCTCTTGATCCACAATGAATTGGTTACCAGGTTTCAATAAGGCAGGTGTCTCTGCAATTACAGTTCATTAGTGACTTACAAGGGAGGGAAGATGGGGTGGGAGGTTGCAGTCCTAATTAGAGGGTAGTTTTTTTGGTTTTTTTTTTGCATTTCTCCTCTTCTAATTGCATGATTATTTCCTGGGGCAATGCTCTGGGAGAAATGGGGGGAAAGAGACCCCGCTGCCTCATCTATTCCATATACAAATGCAGTCTATACCGGAGAAGGTGGGCTTGGGGGCGTGGCTTCTGTGCTAGAAGGAAGCACCTCCCTGCTTTTCAGAGGCTGAGGCACCAGAGCTCAGCAGCCATCCAGCATGTTGGCCTGGGAGGGACCGCTCTGCTCACTGGGAGGAAATACCTGGGCATTTGGGTCAGGGCAGGCTTAGGCCTCTATCGAGCTACCATTTCTTGGGCACTTACTGTGTGCTGGGGCTTAAAATGATTCTCTATCTTAAACCTCACAGTTTACAGGCCCATTTGGCAGAGGGAAGAACTAAGGCCGACAGATGTGTGCAGGGCACAGGGCTGGGTGCAGGGAGAACAGGCGGGGACCATTTTGCAGGTGTTAAGGAGGCTCAGAGACAAATAGCCCCGTCCCATTCCCATGTCCCAGGGCCCTGCTCTGCCCACAGGGAGATAGAGCCCAGAAGGATGGAGCTGTGCTTGCCGAGGTGAAGCCTCCGTGTTGATTCCAGTTCACACAGTTCAGCTCTCAGGAGGGGCCGAGAGAGGGGGGTCATGTGGGAGCAGATTTAGGCTCAGCAGCAGCACTGGCTGTGCCCAACAGCGGGGCAGACACACCGCAGGTGGTGAGCTCCCCATCCCTCCAAGAATTCTAGTTACTGAGGACAGTGAAAGGGTGCTTCCTGCACACCCGGGGGCCTTGGGCTAAGGCCGTGTCCTGTGCTAGGATTCTGACTCCAGGGCGTCTATGTCATCTGCACGTTTGTCCGGATTGATTCTGGGATTCCATGGGTCCAGGGAGCTGGGGGAGAGGTTCCTTCGTTCTGAGACTCTCGGGCCTGTGAGCCCATGAATGGCTCTGTGATTCTAGAGTTCTAGGATTCGGTGCAAGGAACCGAGGCCGTGTCCACACTCTGCACCTCCTCGGTGCCTCTCCCCCAGGTCACACTCACCTCTTACCTGCCTGTTTCCATCCCCTCACCCACCCCTGGCAGAATGAGGCTCACAGAGGGGCCGCCCTCCTGGAGCCCTGCACCACCAGCGCCTCTTTAATCTAATGAATTCTTCCATGCGCTTCCCTCAACAGCGCCCCTCCAGGCTCATGTGATGGATGTGGCAGGTCCTCAAAACATGCTGGCTGAGCACATGCAGGCCCAGCAGACCTATAGAGGAAGAAAGACACGAGCAGTCATGGATTGTAAACACGGGCACACCTGTGTGAGGACAGAGTCAGCGTACCCCCCTTGGACCATGCCTGGCGGCAGGAGGTGTGGCTGAGTCAGCTCTGGGTGGCAGGTATGGCCAGGTGCACACAGGAAGGGAGAAGGTGGCCAGAGGGAAGAGTGGAGGTCTCTGATGGTGTGCTAGGAAGGAGAGGTGTTTACTCAGTAAGTGCTGGCCTACTGTGCGCAGGGCACTGTGCTGGTGTGTTGGCTACATCGGAAAACAACACAGAGATCCCTGCCCTCAGGAAGCTGGCATCCCCGTGGGGCAGTCAGGTAATAGGCAGTAAATATGATGCATAAAGAAATTATATAGAGTCATGGGGGGCGTGGGAGAGTGGGGGCAGGGTTAGAATGAAATAAAGTGGCTGAGGAAGACTTTGAGAAGGGGAGGTTTGAGCAAAGACCTGTCCTCTTGGTTCACCTTGACAGCATGATGAGGAGGCAGAAGCTCAGAGAGGCTGGACACGTGCCCAAGGTCACACAGCGTGAGGTAGAGGCAGGACTCCTATCCACTCTGTCACATGCGGAGCCCTCACAGGCATTCCCTGGGAGGGGGCTCTTAGCACCCACACTGAGACAGGGACATGGTCACCCCCACATAACCAGCAAGGAAATGGAGCCGGGGACCAGGGCCAGTGTGGAGCGGCAGAGCCGGGACTCGATCCCGGGCTCCCCGAAATGAAAAGCTCTGGTCCTCCACGAGCGGCCTCTTGAAGCCACGAGCACCACGTGGGGCCTCAGGCAGCCCCAGGGGAGCTGTTTGGGGCACAGGCCCTTCTCGGGACCTTTGCTCATTGCCGATCGATGATAAGTGACCCCCTCAGGAAACAGGTCGAGGCTGGGAGATCAATTCCTATGTGGGAGGATGGGGGGGGGGGGGGCTTCTGAGGCCCGAGCCGGGCGCTGCGTCTGGGCTCAGAGACGGCTGGCCTTTGATCCAGGGCTCAGACATGGGGCTGCCTCTGATGTGAGAAGACAGACACCTTGTGAAGCCGAGCCGCCGGGGACACATCAGACCCCGGCAGCCTCATTAGCCCTCCGGCCTGATTTCCTCTGCTCTTCCCTGGGAACGGAGGCGGCTGCCATAGTAACCGCACAGACAGCGGAGGTTCCCGGGACACTGCTTTCCCACCCAGAGGAGAAAAGGCGTCTGGGCCGTGTGGGACAGCCAGGCCTACGGCCCAGACCCAGCTCTTCCCACGGCAAGCCCCTCCTGCCCTCTGAGCCTCACCTCTCCCTCCTGTGAAATGGGCTATCACGGTGCCTCTGTCCTGGAGTTGTGAGAATGCAATGCTGAGCACGGGAAGCCCTCAGTATGTGTCAGCTGTGACAGTTTTTGTGGTACTTAACGCATGCTGACACTGGGGTTTCAGAGACATTCACACTGATAACCTGCCTACTGTGTGCAGGTCATCAGCTGAGGCACAGTCCCTGGCAGCATCTCCCTGAGCCTTCAGTAGGAGCCTGGGATGCAGGAGGCATCACCCCACTGGCAGATGGACAAGGAGGTCAGAGGAGAGGGACTCGCCCAGGGTCCCTGTGCAGGTGCTGGACGGGTCTCCCACCCAGGCCTGAGCAGAGGCAGGGCGACCACTCAGATTCCACCCTCCAACCCAGGTCTCTTTGAAATGCAGGTTCCAGGGGGGCCTCTGCCCATTTGAAGACTTAGGATCTCAGGGCCAGGTTCTGGGATTTGGGGCAGTGGAGCCCACACTTGGAGACCCCTTGAGAGGGATCAGCTTGGAGACTCCCACCTCCACCCTCCCCGAGTTTGAAAACCTGGCACCTGGCATCCAGCCAGACACCAGCCCAGGACCATGGGCGGCCTGGCTTCTGCCCCCACGGTGACTCATTGATAATCAGGTCCCTCAGCTCTCCCAAGTGCCCCCTACTTGAGGGAGGACCGGAAGGAGCTGACCTTGAGGAAAGGAATGCCCCCGGCATGGCCGGAGGGCGGGGTGCAGTGGGCCCTGGGTCCAGGAGGGTGGGGAGGGAGTGTGGAAGGCAGAGGCAGCCTCCTGTGAAGACCCCGCCCCCAACCTGCCCCTTGGGCATCAGGCCTCAGCCTGGTCTCCTGGGGCTCCTTCAGCCAGGAAGGGGCAAGAAAGTCAGACATGGCAGGAAAACGCATAAGAAAAGATGGCCCGGCTTGCATGGTTCAGTGGTTAGTGCCAACCTATGAACTAGGAGGTCATGGTTCAATTCCCATGGTTCAATTCCCCAATTCCCATGCCTGGGTTGTGGGCTTGATTCCCAGTGTGGAGCGTGCAGGAGGCAGCCGATGGATGATTCTCTCTCATTCTTGATGTTTCTCTCTCCCTCTCCTTTCCTATCTCTGAAATCAATAAATATATTACAAAAAAGAAAAGAAAAAGAAAAGATGGGGTGCACTCACTCCAAGCACACCCTGCCCTGACCACATGGACCGATTTGAAGCTGAAACCCAGCACCGGAACACTGGAGCAATTTAGAAGGATCTGGCAAGGTTTCACTCTGACATGAAGAGCTGGATTTCATTAAAGTTCGCTTCAAATGTCATCTGGGGAGTGAAGGAGGCCAAGTATCCGGACGAGTCTGGGCCAAGGCAGCAGCCATAGCAGATCTGGGAACGCAGCCTGAGGCACGCTGCAGGGGCCAAGTGTCTGGGCTGGGATCTCAGTTCTGCCCCCCCAGGAGCTGTGTGACGTGGGCAAGTTACCTAACCTCTCTGTGCCTATGTCCCTCCTGATGCAGTGAGGTGAATGGTCGAGCGCTCCATGGGGCAGCAGCACAGATTGAAGGAGAGAGGGTGGGAAGACCTCTGCTTCTTCTGGCTGCAGACATCCCTCTGTCTCCCACTCCTCAGGGGTCCATTCACTCCTGCTTTCACATTCACACACAATCCCCTCTTCCCCCGCCCCGTCCATTCTGAATTCATGCCCTTGTCCGTTCAGGTGTGGGTTTGCTCTCTTGTTAGTTCTGCTCCTTGCCAATGCATTCATTCATTCCTGCATCCAGGCTGGCTCCATCCTGCTGTCTGCTCCTTCCCCAGCGTGGGGACAGATGCTGGGCCCTGTGCATGCCTCCCACCTCGGCTGTGAGCAGCCATGGCCCCTCTCTCTCCCATGAAGGCGGCCGGGAAGTTTAAAGAGCGAGAGTGTGACTCCTTTGAGTCTCATGTCCCCCAGGTTCTCTGCCTTCCTCTCGCCCCTGGTCACCCAGATCATTAACCCTTTTCAACGGACAGACAGACAAGGAGGAAGAGAGAGACTCCAGGGTGCTCCTTCGATCCCCACATATACACAGACTCCACCGGGGTGCCAGGAGGCGTGCCAAATGAGTTCAAGGCTGGAAATCAGATTGCTGCCGGATTTGAGTCTGTCCTGCTCTGTTGGTCCATGTAAACAAGAATGTGGGTTGGATTAATTACATTTACTATGACCTGCAAGATGCGGTTCAAGGTAAAGCTGAACAACTGGATGCCAGCAGCAGGATGGCGTGGGAGAACAGATAGGCCTTGGGTGGGACTCAGCAGAAAAAGGAGGCATATGTACAATGTTGCATTAATGAATGGGCATTAATGGACCTTGGAGGGCTGGTCAGAGCAACCATCTGGAGGGGTGCCCGCTGCCCCTCAGGGTTTCTGAGACCCAGGCCAGGCCACCTGCCCTCGTTCTGTCCCAGGATGCCCTCTCACCTGTGGGTCTGAGCACCACGTGCTCTGGACGGCAGGAGGTTCTGCCTCTGGGGCGTGTGCAGAGAACAGAGGTGGTCATCCAAGCTGTTATTTGTGTCCCTGGCTTCATGGTACTGACAGAGGCCCGGATACAGAAACACGGAGAGCAAAGGGAAACATGGACTCCTGTCCCCCAGCCCCCCCTCCTGCGCAGAGAGGCTGATGGCAGGGAGGGGTCGGGGGGGGGGGCGGTGGCTGGCCTCAGCCAGGTGGGCCAGGCTGCCTCCCTCCCCCCCAGGTGATGAGGGCCATTTCAGACCCAGGCTCTGGGTCCGTGCTCTGGGCATCCTGCCGATAATCGCACAGTTGGTTGCACTGATTAATTGATGCTTTTGTTGTTCAGGCCTGTACTTAAGGCCTCAGGCACCATGGCTGACCCCAAAGCCACCTGGACTGGGCTGATTTCTCTGCTCACCTCTCCCATTGAGGTCCTGTCAGGTTCCCGGGGAGCAGGAGGTGGGCGGGAGGAGCAAGGGCTCTAGCACCAGCCAGACTTGAGTTCAAATCCCAGCCCTCCTCTGGCTGCTGTGGGTGATCTTGGGGAATCCCGTCACCTCTCCCTGGCGTGTGGCCCATACTGCGAAGCGGGGATGATCCTACTCTCAGTTGTGCAGGGCTGAGGGTAGAGGCAAGGAAGCAAGTGCTCAGTAAATAGGACCCACTTTGTTGCTGTCAGGAGCGGTCCCCCCAGAAGCGCTAAGTCACGAATTTCTGAGGCGGTGGGAGGACAGCTCGCTCTGGCTTTGCAGCCCCAGCAGCGCATGTGCTCCTTGAAGGGGGACTGCGATGTCCCTTCATCAGCGGCAGCTGCTCCTGACTCCAGCCCCCGCCTCCTCTTCCTGCCTGATAGGGGGTTTATGTGTGACCTTTGCCGAGCACAGCCCGTCCCCTGGGGGGTAATAAAAAAATGAAATTTGAAAGGTCTGGAAATTATAGTCTATATAATGAATGTAAAGTGTGACTGTGCAAAAATTTTCTGAATTCCTCACAAGTTATGTCAGGAGAAGTGGGGTGAGGTGGGCTGGAGGCCGGGCCTGGCCTTGGAGGGAGGTGGGCTGGGGGTTCGAAGGCTGCTGGACAAAGGATTCATTCAGGAGCTTCTCAGACTGTGAGCTCTGCGTCGGATGCAGCTGACAGAGGTGCCACCTTTGCAGGGAAGGGGCTGGCATTTAGTGAGCGCCTACTGTGTGCAGGGCGAGTGCACGCTGAACCCCAGCAGCCCTCACTCTGCCCAGGTCCCTGAACTTGTCCGTGGCAGGAGGGGAGGGAGCCTGGGCCTGGGGACCCACATCCCTCTCTCTCCCTGGGCCTGTGCAGGGGGGCGCGGGGATGTGTACAACGGGGAGCTGGGACCCACACATGGGCGGGGCTTGTCACTGACCCACGTGGGCTGAGTCCACATTGAATCCAACCGACACGGAGCGTTTTCCTGTGAAGCACCGGCGGGCACTTTGGGGGGAGACCAGGTGAGGCAGGTCCTCCGGGGATGTGCATCGTGTGTGTGTATGTGTGTGTGTGTGTGTGTGTGTGTGTGTGTGTGTGTGTGTGTTGAGGACTCCAGGGAAGCAAGCACTGAACAGAGGCGCAGAGAAATATTCTGGAAGAGGCCTGCTTAGGAAGACTCTCCTGCTAGGTGAGCTGTGGTGGGAAGGTACCTAGCGAGAAGGAGTGTGCGGCTCCCAGGAAGGGGGGGTGAGCCAAGGCAGGGGCGTGGGGACTGACCTCTGTGCTCCTTTCACAACATGTACTTACTCATATTACAGACACCGTGTTAGTTCTTTGCTTCTAACAGCTTCTCCCTGGGGTAATGTGAGTTTTGTATGGTGCCCTGGCCACAGCCCTACACAGTCGGAATGTGATCATCCCCTCTGCATGGTGCGGGCACGCAGCGCTGAGAGGTGAAGGGGTGACTTCACCTGAGATGCCAGAGGTGACTTATGCCCGGAATTCCTCAAGGTCTAGTCAGGGAGCCCGATTAGGAGACTCTGTATTAGTTCTTTCTTGCCTTGCAGCATGTTACCCCAAACCTCAGCTGCTTACGGCATGTTGTCTATCTCAGTTTCTGTGGGTCAGGAATCCAGCCATGGTTTCACCAGGCTCATGGGCCCACAGTCCCACACAGGCTGCAGTCAGCATCATCAGGCCAGACCAATCAGGCTTGGATTCAGCCAAAGAGCCCCGGGAGTCCCAGGGAATTATGGGGAAGAGACAGCCCCAGAGATCCCTTAACCTGGCATTCAAAGCCCTTATCCACTTGGCCCAGGCTCACCCTCAATTTGCTAACATCACTAAACTACTTAGAGCTTCTAGAACACTCCATGCTATTTCTTGGCTCAGTCATTTGGCATTTGCTGCTCATTCAGTTCTTCTTCAGATTCCTTTCTCTATAGCTCATCCACTTGGCAAGCTCCTATTCATCCCTCAAAACCCAGAGTGGAGCCCTCCTCCCTGCCATTTTCTGATCCCTGCAGAGTAAATCGTCTCCTTTTCTGTTTGCTTCTGAACTATCTAACTTCCCCCATTATGTCCTTTGCCATTAAATTTCGATTTATTTATTGTCTACCCATCCGTACATCTGGATTTGAATGTTTTGGTGGCTTGAGACATTAATGCTCTCTGAGGTGTGTTCAGTCCTATCTCCAGAAGCAGCTCAGCCTGTGCCCTGACACTCTTTTGGCTCACTGCCCACATGCCCAAAGGGGAGGAGGAGGGTCCTGCCTTCTTCAATGTCATTGTCAGCAGGGCTCGTACAAGGACCGGGAGGAGCCTACAGGGGCCTTAGGCTGCTCTGAGATGCTCCAGGCTAAGCACTGAGCACCTACTATGTGCCAGGCCAGTGCTGGCCCCAGGGACGGAACAGCTCCACCCTGGACAAGCATCAGGACAATGACAGGAGTGAATCCCAGCCCTCCTGTTCTCCACGTGCCGGCTCTGAGCTAAGTGCTCTCACTCATGTCTTTTAACCCTCTCGGCCACTCTGTGAGCAGGATTAGGATGGTGCCTATCTCACAGAAGAAGAAACTGGCCCACTCCCTGCATGGCCTCCCCAACATCCATGAGAATATTCTAGAAGGGAAACCTGCGCCCAGAGTCAGACTAGAGTCAGGGAAAGGCCCCAAGCTCACTCGCTGGCACACAGCCAGACAGAGGCCGGGTGAACTCTAAAGTGGCGCCTTCACTCTAATGTTCAAACCTCGGGCAGCGAGGCCCACGCTCAGCACGCACCCCACTTCCTACAACCACCCAGAGCTTCCCCTTTTCAACCACACCCTTTTGGTTTTCCGTGTATCCATCCATCTTCCTGATTCACCGTGAGCTCCAGAAGGAAGCGCTCAGCGCAGGGTCTGCTCACAGTAGGGCAGATGGCCTGTGCTTCTGAGAATGGGCCTGGAGTCAGATGGGCAAGTCCCAGCTCTGCCCCTTCCTGGCCACGTGACCGGTCCTCCTTCCCTCCTCTGTCAGCCGTGAGAGCATCCTCACCTCCTGGAAGGCTGTAGTTGGAGGTCAAATAAGAAAACAGCTGGGAAGCTCTCAGCACAGGGCCCAGCAGGTACCAAAATGTGCTATGAATAGTCATTTTTATTATTAATGCTGATTATACTTATAACAACTGCCTGAATAAAATATAAAGTCAGGGTTGTTACTTCCTACTGTTTTGAGACTCTGCTCTCCGTCAGCATGTATTCATTTATTCATTCCTTCCACACACACGAACCGGGCGCCTCATTGGGCCCTGTGTGCGCCCCATCCCCCGGGATGACAGCGGCGAGGGAAACAGACGGGCTCCTGCCTCCCGGGACTGACATTTCCAACCACCATCAAGGCGCCAGACGCATGACTGAAACCGTTACAGGCTGGGACAGGAAGGCAAGGAGAAAATGGGGTGCAGGAAAAGAGAATAACGCTCTTTCTGGGAGGATCTTCCTCCTTCGTGTGAGGAGAAAGCCACAGGACACGCCAAGCCAATGTCATCAGGGTACAGAGCTCCTTGGTGACCACTGAGCGGTCCCCGCCATGTCCCACATGGCCTATGCCTTACTGGGCATGCCCCCTCCCCCGCGCACCCCACCATCTCCTGGTTGTTCCTCAGCACCTGGCTTAGTGGTGTCCGCTCTGGCCCCTCCATGGCTGACCTGTTCTGGGGCTGCTCAGCTCTTAGCAGCCTCCTATCTTTCCTTACCACTGGTATTTCAGCCCTGGGGGTCTCCCTGGGGTGGGACCACCATGCCTCTGGCTGTAACCGAGCCACACTGGCCAGGGCCAGACCTTTACACACGTGTGTGTGTGCACACATACCCCCCCCCCACATGCATGCTTAGCTGTATATGTCTTGCTCTGTTTTTAAACAGATGAAAAGTATCATATAATTTGCATTTATGCGTCTAGCTTTTTAAATCATTTCACAATATCATAGACATCTTTCTATATTAGTACATATAGAGAAATAACATTGGTGTTAATACAGTAATTCATCTCAAATGCTTGGATATTTCTTTTTTCTTCCTCCCCTCCTCCCCATCTCTTCCTCAGTCTCCCTCTCTCCTGCTTTCTCCTTTTCCTTTGCTTTCATCCTTCCTTGCACCATTGCCCAATTCCCTACGAATGGACATTCAGGTTGTTTCCATTCTGTTCTCTGTGCAAACATCCTTGCACTACAATAAACTTCCTTGTGTGTGCCTTACTCTGCTCGTGGGAGCATTTCTCTGGCCTAGACTTGGATTGCTGGCCAGAAGGGCCTGCCAGGTCAGGTCTTGTCTGAGACCACATGAGGTTAGAAGAGGTCTGGGTTGTGGGTCCCAGGAGGCTGCTAGCTGTGGGCAGCATGAGGCGACAGGGCAGGGGTCTGTCCTTGACCTACCAGTCCACTGTTTGAAGCCCTGTTCTTGGACGGCTCCTGGGGTCACTGCCAACTCTGGGGTGTAGGCTTGTTTTTATATAAGGCGACTTCTGGCTGTGTAGTCATTGGACAGAATGCCACCCATAAGCCTTCTGTGTTTTTAAAAATATATTTTATTGATTTTTTTATAGAGAGGAAGAGAGTGGGATAAAGATCTAGAAACACTGATGAGAGAGAAACATCAATCAGCTGCCTCCTGTACTGGGGATGTGCCCGCAACCAGTGCACATGCCCTTGACTGGAATCAAACCTGGGACCACTGAGTCCACAGGCCGATGTTCTATCCACTGAGCCAAACCAGTTAGGGTCCATAAGCCTTTTGGCTCCCTCTCTGGAATTTTCTCTATTAGGGAAAGCTCCCTACCGCCTTTGGGATCATAGGGTTGGAAACATCAGGGGCCACCTTGCTGTCCTCATGGGGTGTGCCTCAGGCACAGAGGGAGAGACTGAGGCCACTCAGCAGAAAGAGTGAAGTCAAGCAGAGATGAACGCTGTTGCATAGAGGAGAGTCCTGGCGTGTGGAGATCCTGATTTTGGTCATTCCTCTTTCTGTCCTAAATGCTCCTTGGCCAACCATTCCCTTCTCAGGGCTCCAGCTGCTGGCCTGGGGTCTGTCCCTCAGCCCAGGGTCCTGGCAAATACTGGGGGCGGATTCCCGGGGCCGTGAGAACCTCAGCTGGACAGAGTGGGTATCCTGTGACACAGGCTTCCTGACTTCAGGGTTCCCTTCTATGACACAGCACTTGTCATGCCCTTGCTGACCCCTTGCTTCTAGGGTGAAGGTCATGCTCAGCCTGGTGTGTGAATTCTGGGCGGGCTAGCTCCTGAGTGTCCCACACCTGCTCACCCTGTGCTCTGGCTGGAACAGACTTCTACCTGCTCCATGGTGGCCATGCTCTCCTCCAACCCTTGGCACATGCTGGCCCCTTGGCTCGGACACCTTTCTTCCTCTTTCTACCTCACCTGCACCCCTGCTTTCTAGATGGCGCATCTTTCAGGTTTGGAATTAAATTAAATGCCCCTTCCCCAGGGGGCGCCCTTGCTCCCCTCCTCTGACCTCAGCATCCTAGGTAGCACCCTGCAGATGTGTGAGGACCTCAACACTCCAGCAGGCTGGGCTCCGTGAGGGCAAGCTTTGTGTCTGCCATGCACATCACTGTGCCCCTCGCTCTGGGCACCGGGCTCAGTAAGTATCCTCGAGTTACTTAATGACTGAGCAGGTCAACAGGCCCAGGGCAGGGTGACACCCCACAGCCATGGAAATAAGACAGACCTGGGTCCAAAACCTAATGCCAAGCTAAATATATCCTGTAGGTCACTTTCTTTCCATGCAAATTCGAATGTTATTACCCAGTTCTCTTGGGGGAAAGATAATGAATGAGACAATGTTTGGCAATTGCATTATGCAAATATTAATCTTTAAAGTAACAGGGGTTCAGCAAGGTACAGCGTGCATAAATTGTTCTGACAAGTCTGATAGTGTTTCTTTAGGCTGAAAATGCAAACATCTCGGGTATAGGGCAGCGGAAACAGAAATACACGATTAATGAAAATGCTACAATGTGCCAAGCTCTTATCAGGTAGATCCAAATATTGATTTTTTTTTTTTTTAACATAAAGAACTTCACAACTTTGGGGAGGTTTATTATTTATCTTAGAAAGTTTGTAAAAAAAAAATTTATTCTATTGTCAGCGGCGCCTTTATCTCCATATATTGATTTTTGAACCCAGCAACCGTGTTAAACTCTTTTATTATCTGTGGGCCCTTTGGGTTTTTCCAAAGAGGCAGACACAGCATATGCAAATAACAACAGCTCTTCCTCTTCCTGTCCAATCTGCATACCTTTCATTTCTTTTCCGGTGAGTGCTCTAGAAAAGACCCCCATGCTGTAGAATACTGATGGTGGCAGCCATCCTTGTCTTGTTCCTGCTCTTAAAGGGAACGCTTACAGCGTTTCACCACAAAATATGATTGCTGTAGGCTCTCTTCGGTGCAATCTCTTTTATTCCTCCCATTCCTGGTTTGGTGAGAGCTTCATCCCGCATGATGCCAGCTTTTAGCAAATGCTTTTTCTGCAACTATTCCGGTGACCACATGCTTTTCAAAGATCTCATGTGATGAATTACATTAATTCGGGTAGCAACACTAAACTGACCTACTTCCGGGGCCTCCCCTCACTGCAGGAGGAGGCCCCGCCTTGAAGGGCTGAGTACGTGGCAGGTCCTGGTGAATTACTCTGGCTTCTGCTTACTGCCTCCCAGTCCCCCAGGCAGATGGGTCCATTACTAGGAGTAATTGACTGGACACCAGCTTCCACTGTGAGGCGTGGAAGCTTCCAGACTGCTCCTCAGCCCCATTCCCCACAACCTGGGGGCCAAAAAGTGTGTCAGGTTTTGGGGCTCTTGAGCCTGGCCCTTCCAATCTGCAGCACACCCCGGACTCTCCTGGGACTCTGCGGACTGCTGAGTCCTGGGCCGGTCAGCTCCGCCCTTCACTCCCTGAGTGACCCCCGCAGGGCCAGCAGGGTCCCCAAGCACAGCAGAGCTCAATCTTCAGCGTCCACGGCCATTACCGCCCAGCTCTGCAGAAGCCTGGGGAAGGAGGGCTGGAAATGAGCTCTGCTTCTCATCCCCCACCCCACCTGGGGGAGGCGCAGCCTTAAGCCCTCTGGCTTTGCAAAGCGATGGGACTTGGAGGCAAAGTCCTGGGCGAGCTCAGGACAGGGGCGTTCTCTGGAGCCTGAGCTTGTTTCTGAGGCAAGAGACCTGCTTGAGGGTGAAGCTCCCGGCGGCTTCTCTCCCTGAAGGCTCACCGGGAACTTTCCTTGGCAGGCTGGGACGGGGTCACTCTGTCCCTGTGAGTCCGGCTGCTGTCGGACCCACACAGAGACCAGGTCTGCCTGAGCCCAGAAGAGGCCTTTGATTCACGAGCCGCTGGATTGAGGCGGATTTAACAGCCGGGTTTCCATTGATTTCCAGGGGGAGGGGATGGAGCCATAAGCTCCTAAAACAGCTCGCAGCCTGGCCGCCCACCTGCCCCAGGCAGCGGGCAGGAAGGTATTGGCGTGGCCTGGGACCCTGGGAGGGGAAGATAATGAGGTTAAGGAAATCCATCTGTGTGGGGTTTGTCCGGGCCCTTGAAGATGTAGCTTCTCCTGATGCACATGCGCAGCTCTGCAGAGGCCCGGGGAGGGGATGGAGGGAGAGGGATGGAGGGAAGGTGAGCTCCTCTCCCCTCCCAGCTCTGGGCTCTCAGAGGAGGCTCTGGCTTTGCAAAGGATTGAAGCCTGCGATCCTGAACTTGGGAGGTCTCTAGAGACCTGGGGGCTGGCTGTCCTGTCTGCCCTTCCCACAGGTCCCAGCTGGGCCCCTGTCCCTGCACCCTGCTTATTCAGTCCCCATGCAGGCAGAACCAGGAAGGGAGGAGAAAGCCTCCTTCTCCTGTGGGTTTGGGAACAGGGAGCCCTGGGAAGAGAAGAATCTATGGGATTCTCCTACTTACGGGCCATGGGACTCTAGGTCAGTCCCATGAGCACTGTGGGCCTCGGTTTCCCGGCTGTGAAATGGGAGGTGAGGACACTTCCCCATGAGGATGACTGTGGGATGAGATAAGGTGTAATGGGAACAGCACAATGCTTAGCATGCAGTGGGCGGGACAGGGATGAGGGCATGATGGATCCGAGGTAAAGAGCTGACTCCGTTGTCTGTGTGGTCCCGGGCATGTGCCTGAGCCTCTCTGAGCCTCCGTTTGCTCATCTGTAAAATAGGAGGCTGGTAAATAGCTCGGACACGATGGACTTTCACAGGTCCTGCACTCTTCCACATGCTTCACCACCAGGGAGAAATCCTTGTTAGCCCCATTCCACAGGCGAGCAAACGGGGGCAATGACTTGCTCAAGGTCAACTAGGAAGTGGTGGGGCAGGATTTGAACCAGGGATTCTGGCTCCTGAGCAAATGCTCTTGGCTGCTCCTTGGAGTTCTGAGTGACCCTAAAAGGAAGGGTGTGAATGGGCTCTGCAAACATTGTGAGGTCCCTTTCTAATGGAGACTTCGAACCCAGCAGCTGTGGCTGTGCTCTGTAAACTGTTCAGTGCTCCGGTTTCTTGAGCACCACCCCAGTGGCTGGCATCTCGACAACACTTGACGTCCAGCATTTTGTTGAATCTGCCGTGAGGTGGAAGGTGTGACCCTCACCTCACAGATGAGGAAGCTGAGGCTGAGATGGCACAGCTTGGCCACGGTTATGCGGCAAACTGGGATGTGAACCCAGGTCTCTCTGGCTCCAGAATCCAAGTTCTTACCTGCGAGGAAGTGCCAATACCCTCGTTATTGCTGAATATCAGCAGATGGATCAGGACATTCGGCTGAGACCACCTGCTGTTTAGGGGCAAGGTGGGCTGAGATCAGGGTCAGGGTGACGGGGGCTTGGAGTAACCAGGGGAGACTTCCTGGAGGGGGTGAACTATGCACTGAGGGTGGGGAAGTGGGCAGGACTGACTGGCCTCTGGTCCTGAGAAGGTCTTGGGGAGACTGAGCTCAGAGAGTTCAGTGAGGGTGGGGCCAAGCCTAGGGTCCAGCCCCAGGGCTCACTTTGGGATGCAGAAGGGTGAGGGGGGCTCCAGAATTACTTATGTGGCCAGAAAATGCTCAGACCCCGCCACAGGCTCCGATATTCCCTCTGCATGGTTCATTATCACATTAGCTGTTTTTTTTTAAATTTAATTTAATTTTTTTAAAAATATATTATTTATTTATTTATTTATTTATTTATTTATTTATTTATTTATTTATTTTGCAAAGAGGAAGGGAGAGGGATAGAGAGTTAGAAACATCGATGAGAGAGAAACCTTGATCAGCTGCCTCCTGCACACTCCCTACTAGGCATGTGCCTGCAACCAAGGTACATTTCTTTCACAAAAAGACTGCAAAAACAAAAATTGTGTCTGGAAAGAGACTCCTAATATTCTACTTATGCAGAGAAACAATGGCTAGTTTAAAGAATTAGTTAGGGCAGCGGATCCCAAATGTGCCTATGCATTTAGCATCACTTAAGCAGCTTGTCCAAATTTCTAAACCCATCCCATAGTTTTTGTGGGGTCTTTGGAAAGTTTTCCAAGTGATTGCAATGTGCAGATAAGTAAACAAATACAAATTATCCAATCCATAGAGAGAACCAAGACTGAAGGAAAACAGAGCCTCAGAGGCATGTAGGACAATCTCAAGAGATCTAACATAAATCTAATCAAACCTGGGACCCTTGAGTCCTCAGGCCGATGCTCTATCCACTGAGCCAAACTGGTTAGGGCACATTAGCTGGTTTCTGCCTCTGTTAAGAAGTTGCATGTTTGCCCATAATTCAATGTCATTGTTTTATCAATTCAGCGTCTCCAGCCCTGTAATCAGGGGTGAGCGGTGGCTTTTTCCCTCTGCACTTACAGGGCCTATTGACGTGTCCTTCCTCGTTATTCAGCTGGTGATTCTCTCCATGAGTGCCCATCGATTTCCATATTGAAATATTCCATGATGCCCTTTTTAGCAAGAATTTGTTCCGCTGTCCGCGCACCAGGTGAGAAAGTTCTCATTTGAATCTGTCTCACTGTAGAAACAGCATCCGTACCTCACTAGGGATCTCTGCGTACCCTCCTCCGGGGGATGCTTGCTTTATCTCCAGACCGCGGCGCTTGTGCCTTTTAGCACGCCATGCATTTTCTAGTTGATAGCTGACCCGATGTTTCAGGCCAAAGGATCTCAGATAAACCAGCGTTGATGTTTCAGGCGGCTGTGTTTATGTTTGCGGCAGATGCGGTATCCAAGGCTAACATTTCTAACCATGTCCTTGTTTTTGTCTCCTCTGCTGTCTTGGGTCTCCCTTACATAGTGTGTGAGGCTGCAGCTCTTTCAGCTGATATTCCAGGGGAGCCCTGCTGACCTGGTGAGGTGTGGGGGAGGGGACTTCTTCCATGGCAGGACAGAGGGAGAGGGGACCTTGGGAATGCAGAGATTTCATTCTATGCAAATAAATGCCACTCTTTCTCCCGTGTGAGTCTCCAAAATTCCTTTTCTCATGACATCACAAGAATTCCATTTCCACCAGCAACTAGTGGGCACAAAGAGCTCCCTACCGATAACAGTAATATGAGCGGGGAGAGTGTTTGCTCCTGATCTTAGAGAGCAAGCATGTAGGCTTTCACCATTAAGTACAATGTTAGTTAGCTCTGGGATTTTAGTAGCTGCTCTTTGTCAAGCTTAGGAAGTTCCCTTCTATTTCTATTCTACTAAGAGGTTGTGTGTATGTGTGTGTGTGTGTGTTGCTAATATATTTTCTGAGGATTTTGGGGTCTAAGTTTATGAGAGATATTGGTCTGTGTTTTTTTTTTTTGCTTCTTCTACTCTTTGGTTTGGTAACTGGCTAATATTGGTTTCATATATTGCATTGGAAAGAGTTTTCTTCTCTTCTGTTTTCTAGAAAGGATTGTGTAGAATTGGCGGTAATTCTTTAACGTTTGTAGAATTCTTTAATGAATCCATCTAAGTCTGGACATTTATTTTAGGGGGAGTTTTTACATGATCACTTCAGTTTTATTAATGATTTTAAGGCTACTCAAATTACTTGTTTCATGTTGGTTGAGATTGGTAATTTAAAGTTTTCAGGGAATTGGCCTATTTCTTCTAAGTTGTCAAATTTATGAGGGTAAAGTCATTGGCAGTATTTATTGGAAGCATTTTAATGACAGCAGGATTTGTAGTGATATTTTCTAATTCACTCCTGGAACTGGCATATTGTCTTGTCATTTTTGTCATTCTTGCTAGAGGTTTATCCATGTCACTGATTTTCTTTCCAAAGCAGTTTTTAGTTTCTTTTTTTTTCTTCTCGATTATTTTTCCACTTTCCATTTCATTAATTTCTGCTATTATCTTTATAATCCCCCTTCTGCTACTTGCTTTGGGTTTATTTATTTATTTATTTATTTATTTTCTGGTTTCATGAGGTAAGACCTTAGGTTACTGATGGAGACCTCTCCTCGTTTCTAATGTTAGAATTTAGTGCTATAAACTGTCTCCTCAGCACTGACTTAACTACATCCTATATATTTTGATTTGTTGTGTTTTTGTTTTCATTTCTTCCCTGTAGTTTTAAAAAAATTAACTTCCAAACTTCCTTTTTGATCTGATAGATTATTGAGAGGTATGTTGTTTAATTTCCACAAGTCCAGAGATGTTCCTGTTTTTCTCTCTATTACTGATTTATAATTAATTCTCATTTTGCCAGAGACCAAGTTATTTCAGTTTTTAAAAGCTTACTGAGTTTCCTTTCATGGGCCATAGGGTCCAGGTATGGTCTATGTTGGCGAATGTGTGGTGGTGTATTCTGTATGACTATATGTGGCTTTGTTTAGACCTTAGATAGCTTTGCTCTATCACATCATTTCATGCTTTGTTGTAACTTCTTTGTCTTTGCTGAGATGTTCTATTTTTTTCATTTGTCTCAAGAGAATTTGTCATTGATTTTTGAAACATTTTAAGAAGGCTGCTTTCAAATCCTTGTCAAATGATTCCAGCATCTGATCAGCTTAGTGTCTGGCATCAGTTGAATGTCTTTGCTCATTTAAATGGTAATTGTTTTGGTTCTTGTTGAGATGAATACTTTTTTTATTTTTTATTATTGCATCCTGAAGTGCTTGTCTACTCTGTTAGGGCGGTCTGGGCCCTACTTAAATCTTTCATTTCGGCAGCCAGTCCCTCTCTTGGGTTTAGTACATGGGTTCTTGGCCGGTTCCTGTGGACTGTGGTCCCCGTGGCATGGAGTTGTCAGAGCCCTATGGTGCTGCTTTGGTCTGCTTGGTGTTTCCGGTATTGGTGATGCTGTGGTTCCCAGTCTCTTCTGCAGGTACCCAAGCGCATGTCAGGGGCTTCCCACTCCTCTTGTGGAGAGCTGGGCTGCCTTCTCACTGTGACCCCACGTGGCTCTTCCTCTGTGCACACTCTGGAATCTCATCCTCTTCTGGTAAGGACACTAATCCTATTGGATTAGGACCTCACCCGTCTGACCTTATTTAACCTTAATTGCCTCCTAAAGGCCCTATCTCCAAATAAGTCACATTGGATATTGGGGCTTCAACATATTAATTTGGGGGGTGAAGGGAGAGACACAATACAGCCCACAACAGAGGTCACGATCTCCAGAGAATGCTGGGATCCCCTGAGCCTAGGGAAGGGTCCAGTGTGACCCTTTCTTACTTTAGCATCTTCCCACTTCCCTCATCACCTCCGAGAGTGTCTGGGCCAGGCCTCCCATTTCACCCGGGGAGAGTGAGGCTCGGAGAGGGCCAGTGAGCGGTCCCAGGACGCACAGAAAGTAGGAAACAGCTCTATGAGGACAGCGGGGCCCCCTGACACTGGCCGGGGACTTTCCCTGATGCCAGTGTTCAGGGCTGCCAGGCTGGCGGGCAGTTGGCACCGGGCCAGGTGGCCTCGGGGATGGGGTATCGGTGCTGAGAAGGTCTGGGTGCCAAGTAGCTGCTTTTGTCTCAAGTCTGGCTTTTATTTGTCTCTCGGTGATTTCAGTTTCAGGAGCTTTTTTGTCTGTGTTTTTATTCTCTCCTCTTTTGTTGTGCTTCCTCTCCGGGTAATCCAGAGAGAGGCTTGCAGGCAGCTAACTACAAATGTGTACAATGAAATGCAATGCAATAAACTATAATTGAATGTATTTCTTTCATGTGTGAGCAGCGGATTAATCCCCCTGGGCACATCCGATTCTTCTTTGCTCCCTCTGCCTTTTCTCTGAGTGTGTTATCCTTCCTTCCCCAGCATCTCCGGGGTTTGAATGGCCCCGTGGCCTCTGTCATTGCAGATACACAGATGATCCTGGCTTCACAGCCAGTGTACCGTGGTCGATAGATGATGCTCCCAGGGCTGAAGAGAGGGGCCCTGCCAGCGTCCACGGGGGCCTGGGAGGGCTGCCAGCCCCTGGCGGGGAGAGATGAGGGGGTCTCTGCTGATGAGGAGCGTGGAGAGTGTCTGTGGGCAGGACTGGGGAGGGGGGTTCTCCTGTGGCTGCACCTATGACTCAGGCAGGGTCCCTCCTGGGCAGCCACTCTCATCCCTGCACACGCACTGGGAAAAGGCAGTTCCTTCTCTATTGCTCTGGAACTGAGGCTGGATGTTTGCGATCATACTTTCAGCCGAAGCAGCCATCATGGGTCCAGTGAGGGGGGGGGGTCAGCAGGGACACTCTGGACATGACCATGAAGTATGGCCTCAGCTCAGGACGAGAGGGAGAGGCATGAGACGAAGGTGGGCAGGAAGGGTTACTGCGTGACCTTGGGAGAGTGACCCTACCCCCCTGAGCCAGTTTCCCCATCCATCATAGGGGCTTGTGTCAGCACAGAGTACAGAAGTTGTAGGAGAGATTCAATGAAATGGTGCTGGTAAAATGTCAGAGGGTCCTGAATAGAAGGAGGCTAGTCACATGCATTCATCTACCCATTTACTCATTCATTCATGAGCCCACCTTGAGAAGTACTATGTGCCTGGCCATGTGCCAAGCATTAGGGAGAGAAGAATCAAACCTCCTGTCACCTCCAGTAGCTTACAGTCTAGTGGTAAGCCTGGCACAAGCTCTGTAAGAGGGGTATAGTATGACTCCTCTTAGGAGACTGTAAGAGGGGTGTAGGATGACGCCAGGTGTAGAGTCCCTGGTGGAGAGTGAAGGCTCCAGTGCGGTCAGAACCCAGGAGCCAGATTTGGCAAAAGGGCATGGTCACCAAGGCCATGTCCTATGTCCTTTAAGAATTGCTGAATGAATGAACGAATGAATGCACAGTCTTTCTCCAGGCTGGTTGGAGGTAAGAGGCAGGTAAGCAGTGACCGGGTTGGTGGGAGGCAGGCAGGCTGATAGGAGCTGGCAGGTATGATGGGGCGGAGAAGGGGGCGCGGGGTTGATCTAGAACAGGTGGACGTGGGGAGGAGTTCACTGTCCAGCCCTGCAGACACCCTTCTGCAGGGACAGTCAGGGTGGGGTCTGCAATGCCCCGGACAGTTCTGTTTGGAAAGAAAGGCCCAGCCTGGGCTACACCTGAGCTGGTATCACAGGGGTCACCTGGTGTTGTAGTAACACAAATTTGGGTTTCAGTTCCAACACTGTCCCTTACCAGCTGTGTGGTTTGCACACCATTTCTCTGAGTTGGTGTTTTCATTTATCAAATAAGGCTAATACAAACATCTCACTTCCCAGGGTTGGGCAGGAATACTTATGGAGAGCAAAGTGGGATAGTTATGACACCTGTTCTCTGAGGGATTGAGACAAAGCACAGTACTCTCTGGTCAGGGCCAACCATTATTACTGTTGTTATCACTCCTGGGGGAAGAACCTTCATCATCATCATCAGCAGCAGCAGCAGTATTATTGTCAATACCATTGTTGTCACCATTATGATTGTCATAGTCATCAGTGTCATGGTTTTCATCATTATACTCATTGTATCACCATCTTCGTTGTCAGAATTGTTATTGTTGCCACATTGTCATCACAGCTGTCACCATCATTGTCATGGTTATCATCATTATTGCCATCACCATCATTGCCATCCTCATCACTGTCCTGGTCCTTCTCATTGTTACTGTCATTGTTATAGTCATGACCGCATTATCATCGGCATCATTGTAGCCATTATCGTCATCATCATTGTCACCATCATCACCATCTCGGCCAACCCTGATGAGCATCATCTTGGCCCAGACCATGATGTTGGTGTGACTGTCATTCCTGGGACACAGATGGAGAGGTGAAAGCACAGAGAGGAGAAAGGACATGCCCAATGGCACAGAGCAAGTTAGGAAAGGACCTGGAATTTACACTCAGGCTATGTTGCTCAGAGCCAGTGGCTTCATCCCCAACCGATGATGCCAGGAGAGCAACTGTTCATTGGACGCCTCGTGTGCTACAATATGTCCACCAGGAGCTCCAAACTTCCTGCTTTTCTGTAACACCCCCTCCCCCACTCCCCCAGCAGCCTTCTGGGGAACACTGCCAGCTAAAGGTCTACTGTGTGCTCTCCTATCATCCATGTGCTCACATCTGTGTGCTCTCACAGCTGTGGGCTCATTGGACCAGCAGCGCCCCCTGGAGGTAAATCTCATCAGGTCTTCTGTTTTTACAGACAAGAAACCTGAGGTACAGAGTGGGTAAGTGACTAATGACAATCCCAGACTCCTTTAAGGGCTTAGGCATTGTTATGGGGACAAAACAGGATGATGCAGGAAATGTGTCTGCTGAAGAAATGGCAGCTTTTAAAGGAAAAGAAACCAGAAAAGGTGATGGAGGGAAAACTAAGGCTGGGAAGAGACAAATGGCTGGCCTTGAGCCTTAAGCCTGAGAGGTCAGACCTCTCCACTGTCCCCTTTGCTAGGGCGCCTCTGAGGACAAGGGGGCAGTCACAGGAGGGCCTGGACAGGAGCTTCAGCCACCTCCACCCCACCTCCATGTCCACCCACTCCCCTCTCCTCCATCACACACAATTTTCCAGGGGAAAATGACTTCCCAGCGTTGTCTCAAACTCTCCTCTATTAAGTAGCTATCAGATGTCACATGGTGGAATATATTTTGTTTAATACCTGATCTCCCTTATCTTTGAAAAAAATGAAATCTGTTAAATTTCTTGAAACCAACTGTCCAAGTAAAGTATTTTTGGAGAGACAGATCTCTTATTCTGATTAAAAAAAAAAAAAAAAAAAAAAAAAGTATGTAATTTGATGCTCTACACCAGTCTGCAAAACCTGGAGCTGAACCTTTGAAAGCCCTCTGCCCTCAACAGCTTCTCTCCGCTGCCTCTTTTTCTGGTGCCCACCCCATTCCCACCTTTAAAAAATAAGGCAGCAAAAAATTGCAGCTGGCGGAAGATGACTATTGGGTTTCTCACAGCAATTTTCTAGTGAGAAAATGGCAGAGCACAAAGCCTTGTTGCTCAGTGTCCCTGGGGGAGGGAGACAGGCTCTGGGTGTCCCTGGCCCGGCAGCCCAGGGGATGGCTGCACAGGGTGGAAGGCGTTTGACACTCCTGATGTCCATGTGGCAGGACCAAGATGCAGGGGGGCAGCTGGTAGCATGGTGGAGCCTCATTTTCCCAAACAATGGGTTTCTCCGATTCCTGGGCTCCACCTTGCACCTGTCTCCACCCTCCATATGATCCTCATGCCAGAACCTAATCCAGCACTTGGATCCGGCACTTCACCGTTTACCAAGCATTTCACACACACTGCAATCATGTGTTTATTAACTGTTCTTTCGTCTGTTCCTCCCTTCCTTCAGATTGTTTATACCAGCGGTTCTCAACCTGTGGGTCTCGACCCCTTTGGAGGTCAAACGACCCTTTCACAGGGGTCTCCTAAGACATCCTGCATATCAGATATTTGCATTATAATTCATAACACTCGCAAAATTACAGTTATGAAGTAGCAACGAAAACAATTTTATGGCCGAAACCAGTTTGGCTCAGTGGTAGAGCGTCGGTCTGCGGACTGAAAGGTCCCAGGTTCGATTTCGGTCAGGGGCATGTACGTTGGTTGCGGGCACATCCCCAGTAGGGGGTGTGCAAGAGGCAGCTGGTCGGTGTTTCTCTCTCATCCACGTTTCTAGCTCTCTATCTCTTTCCCTTCCTCTTTGTAAAAAATATATTAAAAAACAAACAAACAAACAAACAAATTTTATGGTTGGGGTCACCACAACATGAGGAACTGTATTAAAGGGTCGCGGCATTAGGAAGGTTGAGGACCACTGGTTTATACCGTGGGAATCAGGAATCATTATGGGCTGTGATTTGTGTGACACTTGGGAGCTACGAGGGCCAACAAGACACAGCCGTCACCTCCAGGATTCTAGGGCCGGAAGGTGGAGGTGGGTGTGGATGAAGAGCCAGGATCTGTGTGGTGAGGCCTGGGTTCAAGGCCCAGCTCCGACACACCTGAGCTGTGTGGACGTGGGTAAGTTTCTAAACATCTCTGAGCTTTAGCATCATTTCCTGTAAAGTGAGGAGGGGAAGGGGGGACAACAGTGCCTCCTTCAGAGGGCAGTTGAAGTAACCAAGTGGACCAATGCATGTGACGTGAAGAGCTTAGCGTGGTGCCTGGACACAGGGCTGGCTCTATTGTTCCAGGCCCCAAAGCGTGCTGGCCTCGGGAGGCTCTACAGTGCTCCCCTTCTGCTACCACTGCACTTGGAGATGAAGAAACTGAGGCCAAGAGACACTAAGTTAAACGTCTGAGAACAAGACAGCGGATGGCCGTTCTAAATTATTCAGGGGGGACAACTAGAGAACAAAATGGCCTGTGATAGAAGGCTAATTGGGCAGAATATGCCCAGTGCACCCAGAACTGGGAGTGCGGGGAGAGAAGTGAGGCCTGGGGTGGGGATGGGGGCCAGGGCCCAGGGCCCAGGTATCACCTTAAAAACAGGGATCTTCCCCCTAAATGTGAGTGATGCATCCGTACAGCGAAGCTTGGGCCAGTGCACACATTAATATAAAAGAGGACATAAGTCACTATAGCTCACCTCCCAGAGACAGTGACTTTACTTCATTTTTTTCTTCTCAGATACAAGTACATTTTCATCACTCATTTCACATCGGCGTGACACTCGGGATATTAGGATATGATAAGAAAACAAGCAATCCCTCAAAATAACAACCATTAAAACAGCCTCCTAGCCCTAGCCAGTTTGGTTCAGTGGACAGAGCGTCGGCCTGTGGAACAAAGGATCCCGGGTTCGATTGAGGTCAAGGGCACATACCTCGGTTGCAGGCTCCTCCCTGGCCCGGGCCCTGGTCAGGGCTCATGCAGGAGGCAACCAATCGATGTGTTTCTCTCACATCGATATGTCTCTCCCTTTCCCTCTCCCCTCCACTCCCCCTAAACGTCAATGGAAACATATCCTTGGGTGAGGATTAACAACAACAACAACAACAACAAACCACACACAAAAAAATAGCCTCCTCTGAGGAGATATTGGGTGAGGCAGTATGAAGCTTCAAGACTAATCCTAATTTTCCTGGGGTGAATAATTCTCAGCTCCAGTTTTCTCAGCCTTCACTCCAGACCCAGAACCCCCTCTGGCTCCATAGGCTCCTGCCCTGGTCCCACCCCATCTCGCTTGGGCTATGCCTCCTGCCTGGGCCTGCCTCTGCCCTGGCCCTGCTCCTGTGGCTCTCAGTGGCGGCCCCGTGAGCTTGTGAGGCTCGGAAAGGAGCTGTTCCTGCTCTGCTTCATGCCTGGGGTGCCTGCGTCTCCTGGGGACAATGCAAGAGGACATTGGCCCCACCTCCAACCCCACCCCCAGCCCATCCCCCTCATCACCCCCCTCCAGCCCTGGTCCTTCTGGGACGTGGACCCCCAGCATGTTCCTGCCTCCCTCCCTCCATCTCCTCATGCAGGTCTCTGCCCCCATGTCACCTGCTCTCACAGGCCTCCCCTGTCCCCTGTTTACAACTGTGACCACAAGCCCTCCCCTGCTTCCCTTTCTCCTGCTTTCACACCTCCTGTCACCATCAATGCCCCCCGGGTCTCCTCTCCTGGTTCTAGAATCAGGGTCCTTGCCCGTGGCCGAGGACAGCGCCTCCCACAGTGGGCTCTTTGGGGGGACATTTGCAGGAGAAGTGAGAGCCTTGGGTGCTGGTTACCTTCACGTGTAGGATGCTGCCTCGGTGACATTGTCCTCTTACTTCACGTGGGAGGCTTAGCACCTTGCCTGGCTCCTGGCTGCTGAGGAGGGGTGAGGGCAGCAGCTGCCCCAGAGGGCTCTCATGCAGGTTGGCAAGTTCCGGAGAGTTCCAGAAAGGCCATGGTTGTCCAGTGGTGTGTGAGGTGACCTCTCACCGGGCCACTGCCAGCACGGGGAGAGACGGTGTGCCAGTGCGGTTCCATTTGCATTTGCTCCTTTTGCTGCTGGGCTCTGAGCTGGTCCACACTGCGGTCGCTCAGGCTCCCGGAGACCAGTAAATGTGCTGACAGCCCACGCCCCCGGCTGCCCCCCAGGTCCTCACCTGCTCTTATCACCTGAGGGTGGGTGGCCTCCATGCCTTCCTCCCTTCACCCCAAAGTGCTTTCTACTTTCCCAGTCCAGGCCCCGCTCAGGCCCTGAGGCCCCTGGACCAGGGACCTCTCCCCAGCCCAGCTTGTTTCTCTGCCTAACGTATGTGGAGGATTTTTCTGTCCCTTGCAAAGAACCCTGTCACAGACACCAAGGAAAACTGTTTATTTAAAAATTGATTTTTGAAAAGGCACTCTTTCCAGCAATGAGCCCCCGCCCCCTTCAGAGAGGCCTCATCAAACAAGAGGAAGGAGGCTTTTGCAAACCTATGTGGAAATTAAACCCGCAGTCTGGGCACACGCTTGTCTGGCAAGTGATAATTAACTGCCGACCATATCATTTCAGCTTGGACGCAAACGTGTTTTTCATTAGAAAGTAATCAGAGATCCTCACGCTGGGAAGCGTGGTCTCCTCTGCCGAGCGCAGCCCCTCTGCCGACAGCTCCAGGCGGCTCTGAGGGTCCGCTGCGCCCTGACAGGTGGGGTCTGGGTCCCAGAGGTGATGCTAGGATGAGACTCCGGGAGAATTCCCAGGAGGGGCTCCTCAGCCCTTCTCACTGAGAGTCCGTCCTCTCCTCCTCCCCGAATGTGCCAGGAGTCAGAGCAGGGACTGGGCACTGACTGCAGCTTGGATGTGGGGTGTTTGCATCTCTGCAGCCCCTCCATGCTTGGCCTGGCAGTGGTCCTAGCCCTTCCTTCACTTGACAGGGGAGGAAACTGAGGCTCAGAAAGGTGGAGCCTTTTGCTCAAGGCCACACAGCTGGTGAGATGTGAACTCTGACCCCCCACCCTACTTCCAACTCCCTTTCTCTAATGAACTCAACCATCTGTGCTCCAGTTTCCTCATCTGTAAAATGGGGACACTGCTAGTACTCTCCTTAGGAGGTTACGTGAGGATGAAATAAGCGGATACAGCTCTTAGAACAGTGCCAGCCACATGGGAAACCCTCAGTATCAGTAATAATGTTTATTTTAAAATATATTTTATTGATTTTGTACAGAGAGGAAGGGAGAGAGATAGTTAGAAACATCAATGCGAGAGAATCATCGAAACAAACCCGGAACCTTTCAGTCTCCAAGCCGATGCTCTATCCATTGAGCCAAACTGGTTTTGGCATGATAATGTTTATTGATTATTACCAATACTTTATTCAGGGGTCCTCAAACTTTTTAAAGTGGGGGCCAGATCACGGTCCCTCAGAGAGCTGGAGGGCCGGACTATATGAACTACTAATTCCTACTGTAACACCTTGGCTGCGCTCACTGCCCAGAAAACCTGGCGGGCAGGATCAGACTCCCCTGGGGGCTGCATGTGGCCCGCGGGCCGTAGTTTGAAGACCCCTGATTATTTTTAAAAACTGAATGTTTGTTCTCTCTCCCCCCCACCCTGCCCCAGACTTATATGTTGAAACCCCATCACATCCACAGTGTGGTCGTATTAGGAGATGGGGCATTTGAGAGGTCATTAGGTCATGAGGGTGGAGCTCTCATGATTGGGATTAGTGTCCATGTTAGACCCCCATAGATCTCCTTTCCCCTTTCTGCTGTGTGAGGACAGAGAGAAGATAACCACCTATGATTCAGGATGTGGGCACTCACCAGACACCCCATCTGTCCACACCCTGACAGACTTCTCTGCCTCCAGAACTATGAGAGATACATGTCTGCTGTGTGTGAGCACCCCAGACTATAGGATTCTGTCCCAGCAGCCCCAAAGAACTAGGACAACGTTAATAATACCAACAACATGCTGGTATTAATCCGCAAACTTCTTTCCTCCAAGCCACAGACCAGTCCCCTGCCCCTTATATCACCTCTGTGAATTCCGAGCAGGATACATAAACTCAAAACACTGCAGTGAAAATACAAAACAAGAAGATTTTTCAAAAGCAGCCAGAAGGATTCCCCTCCCAGGGACGGGCACACAGGAGCAGGCTCCCAGCCGCCCCAGAGGCCCCCGGGCCAGGCTCATGTGCTGCGTGCCCGATGAAATGGGCAGAGCAGACTTCAGGACCCAGCTAAATTAGCATTCAAAGCGAGAGAGAGAGAGAGAGAGAGAGAGAGAGAGAGAGAGAGAGAGAGAGAGAGAGAGAGAAGGAAATACGTTTCCAGGCAAGGACACGCTTGCAGGCTCTTGTTAAAAGAACCAATAAAAAATCACTCAGGAAGGTGGCCACTGAACCGCGAAGGGAGAGGATCCGCCCAGGAATAGTGAGCGGAAATCTGGGGTCGGCCCCCTTAAATAAACACAGACCACAGCCACAGTTCTAACAACCATGGGGAAACAGAAAGGGAGGCGGGGCTCCCGTCTGGAACTCGCAGCCCCCAGAAGGGAAAGGAAGGCCCGGGGAGCACACGCAGGTCTGCCTGCTGCTGGGAGGCGGGCTATCGATTTACTTGAGGCCGTGGGCTTATTATGATCTGAAGGCCAAACAATTAGAGAAGAGAACGGAATATGGAATTTCCAAACCAGCAGAGGGAGGAAGGGTGTAAACAGCTGGATCGATGTGAAGGGGCGGCAAAGAATGCTCCGACAGAAACAGAGAATCAAAAAGCAAAGCAAACAGAAAAATCCTTGCAACTGGAAGTGCTGAGGATGAAGGCAGAGCGAAGGCGGACCCCGATCCCGCCTTTCATGACTGCGTGTGAGTTTGTGCCCATGACGTGATGGCATCGCTTCCCCTGCCTCGGTCTCTTCACCTGCCGACTGGAGACAAGGGCAGGTTGAGTCCAAGGGTTCTGACAGCGTGCTCCACCCGGGCTGCCAGGATGGGTGCCCTAAGGGAGTGGCTGTCGTCCTCCTCACAGTCTCTCTGTGCCTGCCTCAGTCCCAGGTGTGTCCCACCCTGTCTCACGTGCCCTCCCCATGGCTCTGAAAGGCAGGCTCTGCTGTCATTGTCACTTTACAGATGAGGAAATGAGCTCAGAGATAAGAAGCTTGCCAAGGGCACACAGCAGGGGAGGGACCGAGCCAGGACACAAACCCACGTCCTCTGAGCCTGAAGCTACTTACTGACTCTGTGGCTCTGAGCTGCTGACGTCACCTCTCTGGGCCTCAGTTTCCTAATCTGTGCGCCGTGGGTCACAGGGCAGTCGAAGCCTGGGCAGAGAGCGAGCAGGGGAACCCTCAGCACGTTCCCAGTGCAGGTGACTGGTCAGCAAAGGCTGTGTCCCCTGCACAGCACAGGCAAGGAGCCCGAGGCTTACATGGTCCATGCACTGACCTGTGCTGACCCGTAGGCAGCAGGCCCGGTTGCAGTGTGAGTTCTGGGGAGAGGCCCTGTCTGCCTGGTTTCCCTAAGGTGACCAGATCATCCAGCTGTTGGTGAGACAGTCCTGATTTCTAACAATTTTTTCCGCAACCCGCGGCGTTTTAAAAAAGTCCCGATTTTTGGAAAGATTGGAAACATTGGAAAGATTCTTTCCAAAAATCGAGACTTTTTTAAAACGTCGGGAAAAATTGTTAGAAATCAGGACTGTCCTGCCACCACCTGGACGATCTGGTCACCTTAGGTTTCACTGACTTATACCCAGGGCCGACCTGGGTGAACGAATGAGTGAACGAATGAATGAAGTGAGCTTGGGTCCTATGCCACAATCCACTTTTCCTATAAGAATGATCTTCACGCCCAAGGTGCCCCCAGCAGAACACAGGTGAGGACAAACGAGGCCACCTGGCATCCTGCTGGGTTATTCCCCTTCACGCACATCACCACCTGACACACTTCATGCCTCTGTCCCTCTGATCTGTGTCCCCAGCTCCACGCCAGCCCCAGAGGAGCAGGCACTTTGTTCAGCGCGGGCTCTCACACAGCAGGTGCTTAGCGAAGGGACATCACGTGATGTTGATGTGACGTCACCTCTCTGAGCCTCCTTCCTTGGCAATTCCTCTCTCCAAGATCCAAAGCAAAGGGGCGTGAAACCTGTGAAACCCACTTTCCATGGCTGGAGGCTAATTGGCCAGGGGCAGCTTTTGAGCTTGTTTTCTTCTTAGAATTACCCCAATGCTTAAAAAGCACATCATAAAAACCTTGCGTGGCAATCAGTTTCACGTGACCTGGCCCCTGCTTGAAGAGAGCCTTACATTGTGTTAAAAGACCGGTCAAACGAATGAGTTACAAAAAGAAAGGGTTTGATTTGGGAAAATTCAAGACACCACACACATGTTTTGCCTCCCAACCTTTTACATACTATCTATTTGTAACCAAGAAAAAGAAAAAAAAAAAAAGAATCGTTTTTAAAGGTTACCTTCCCCTTAAATATCGGAATGCCTGTAATGTATGCTTGTGTCCACCACGTGAAATGCTAGCATTTTATCACGTATGTAACCTGCCCTCTGGTGTTCCTTCAACACAAGAGACTTTCTCCGTCATTTTGTCCATCTAGCCTGAGGGTCTGTCTTTTCAGCTCCCGGGAGAGAATGAATTTAGGTGATGACAGACCTGGGAGAGATTTCATTTAGGATTTCTCAGCACCTTCCATATTCTGATCATCACAGCTGCTATCTCCGGAGAGCCTACTGTGCGGTCGGTGCTGTGTCAGTGTTTTTTAATTCCTCATCTCTAGCCCTCACGATTTTATTCTGGTTAGGTCCACCACCCACAGCCCTGATTATTCCCTCGACGGTCTCCGGACTCCACTCTTGCCCTGTGGTCTCTTCTCCCTTGAGCACCAGGAGAGAGGCTTTAACAATGCCGGTGCAACCACCTCTCTCCTCGGCTCACACCTGCCAGGGCTCCCATCTTCCTCAGGGGAGAGACAGAGTCCGTGGGACCCCCAGGACCTGTGACCTCTCCTCCCCTAACACCTCTCCACTTGGAGTTAAGACACTCCTTGCTGACCCTCTAATGCAGGGGTCCTCAAACTTTTTAAAGTGGGGGCCAGATCACGGTCCCTCAGAGAGCTGGAGGGCCGGACTATATGAACTACTAATTCCTACTGTAACACCTCGGCTGCGCTCACTGCCCAAAAAACCTGGCGGGCCGGATCAGACTCCTCTGCGGGCCGCATGTGGCCCGTGGGCCGTAGTTTGAAGACCCCTGCTCTAATGCACCAGGCAGGCTCTCCCATCCTCTGCACTATGGTTCCCATGCCTGGGGCCCACTCTCCTGTCCACACACAGCTCACAGCCTATGTCCATTCGTCTGTGCTCAAATGAGTCCTCTCGGTAAGGCCCACCCACATAAAATTGCACCCAGCCGAAACCGGTTTGGCTCAGTGGATAGAGCATTGGTCTAGGGTAGGGGTGTCGAACTCAATCAGAGAAGGGGCCAAAATCTAAAATCCAGCCTAAATCGCGGGCCGAATGGTTTACTGAACAGTCATAAACTGACAATGTCATAAACTGACAGCGGAGTGCAGTGATGACAGCGCAGTGCGGGCCACATTGCAAGGCCTGGCTGGCTGGATTTGGCCCGCGGGCCTTGTGTTTGACACATGTGGTCTAGGGACTGAGGGGTCCCGGGTTTGATTTTAGTCAGGGGCATGTACCTTGGTTACGGGCACATCCCCAGTTGGGGGTGTGCAGGAGGCAGCTGGTCGATGTTTCCCTCTCATCAATGTTTCTAGCTCTCTATCCCTCTTCCTTCCTCTCTGTAAAAAATCAATAAAATATATTAAAAAAAATAAAAAAATAATAAAGTTACACCCAACTCCCTGACCCCACTTCTCACCCCTCCTTCCTAACTAGTTTATCTGCTCTTCATTTACCATCATATGATGTCCTTTATAGACTTTATTTATTTACCTACATAGGGAGTGATTTTGGTCTTTTTTGTTCACCACTAAACACCAAGCTCCTAGGACATTGGCTAAGATGTAAATACATATTGTATGAGTGAACAAGAGATTTATATTTGCTGTGTGTAGGATCAGGGAATACAGACAGGAACCAAGTGCAGACAAACAATAACACCTAATCTCTGACAGTGATAGGTGCTAGGGAGAAAGTGACTGTGTGGCTGTTTTAGGATGGGGCCCAGGAAAGCCTCCTGGGGGAGGGGGCATTTGAGCTGAGGCCTGGATTTGACAGACCAGGGAGGAGATGACTTGCCAAGGCCGTGTAGGTGGAGAGTTGGGGAGCAGGAGTTAAGGCCACAGAGAAGGTGTGCCCCGCCCCCAGGCAACTCTCCGGAAACCCCAAAATGGACAGAGTCTGAGATAGGTTAGTAAATCAGGGTAAGTGGGATAGGGAAGCTGAGACAGATAGTTCAAAGGCCAAGCATTTCACAGCCATCTAGTAAATCGCAAAATCCTCTCTTCCCTAACCAAGGACACTTCCGAGAAAATGGTTTGTACTTCTTTTCCCCCAGCTAGAGGGTAAATAGCGTAAATCACCCCACTCAGGGAGACAGGCAACAGAAATCCAGTTAGTGCCATTCATGCCAACCAAACCCAAGGACAGATGAAGTCAGGTGAAGGAATCTCATTTGGGTACATCTGCATAAAGCAGATGAATATTCTATTGAGATCCTCCCCTAAGACCTTCCTTAAAATTTCCATCTTTAGAAAACAGATAAGAACTCTAAAGACAAAGGCCCAGCGAGGGCTCTCTTGGGAGCATGCCCATGCCTCCCTTCCCCCTCGGGCATGCATCTTTACTTTTCTCTTGAAGGGTCCCCAGGAGACTTGCAACCAGTGGAGCAACAGGCAGTGGCAGTCTGTCCAGGGCTCACCCCCAATCCTGTCTCGAAGGCCCCCCTTTTCTCTGACTTCTCAATGAGCTCACACAGCCCTGCCTGGGCTCACTCTTTCCCTGTAATGTTTCCAGTGAGCCAAACCAGGGCACAGCCTAGGCCGGCTCTTGTTTCTTCTACCTTCAGTCCTTCCTTGGTGTCACTGTCCCAACTGTCATAAATGTACTCTCAAAATCACCTGGACTCGTGTTGTGAAATCTTTCCTGCACAGAGGCAAGAACCCACACTTTACCTGCTGGCCTGAAGCTCATCTACTCCAGGCCCAGTTCCCTTTCCCGTGACAAGTCCCGGGTCTTGCAGTGCCTGTGCTGGTCTTGCCCCAGAGTTTTGCCTATGATGTTGTGGCCATTACTCCATGCAAGGTTTCCCCTCTCCACAGGGCTGAGAGAGTCACCCATTGGGATGAACAGGGCCTCATCCAGCCTTGCATGCCAGGACCAGTCCCAGGGCCTGTGCACAGTGGGGCCCTCTGGGAAGTTCCTTGAATGAATTAAGTGTGTTTCTTTCTGGGCAGGTCAGAGCATGCTGCAGCCATAAGCATAGAGGGATGTTCCCTTGTAAGAGGTCCTGGGAAAGTGAGGCACAGGGTGGGCAGGGAGTTGTCCAAGGTCATTTGGTGAATCGGGGCTAGAGTTGGGACTTGAACCCAGGACTCCTGCTGTGGGTCCCTCTTAGGGGACACCCTGCTGTGGAGGAGGCCCGAGAGCCCTGGTCACTGTAACGGAATCCAGATGGCTCAGAGGCGGAACTTGTGCAGTCACTGGTTGCAAATGATATAAAGATGATGCTCTGCACCTGAAGTTACAGGAAAGACACGGGGACACCTTTACATGGCAGAGAGCTAGACCAACTCCAAATCACAACTTAGGTTTCAAACGCGTTGAAGAGCTGAGGTCAAGGAGCAAACAACGAGCCCAGATCTGTGCAGAGACGGGCACCTGCAAGGAGGAGGAGACCGAGGCACTCTGTCACCTGGGCAGGTGCAGTCAAACAGGCGAGAAGAGTTGCGTTGGCGGAGACCGAGTGAGACTTTCTGGGCAGTGTACAACCCCCCAACTTTGGGGCATCTGCCTGAATTTTCTGGATTTCTGTGGATCCCCTGTGGATGCTCACACGAAAGATCCGAAAGAGTCCTGAGCAAGTGTCCACTGCAGCCCAGACATGGGGAGTTGCAAGAAACCCTGCTCAGACTGCTCTCCCCTGTGTCTCCTGTGAAGCAAAAGCCTTCATCTAGGTGGAAAGTGTAATAAGAACATCTGCTCTTCAAGCAATGAAAACACAGCTTGATTGGAGGAAGGAGGAGAATCCCTCTTGGGGGAGGGGAGGGGAGGGAATACTCACTGGGCAGAATCACACAGGGGCAGGGGTGGGGGTGGGGGACATTGAGAAGGCCTTACCCTGAGATTCAGGGAAACAGGGCCCAAGACTGAGGCTTAACCAGAACAGAAAATGCACACCTAGCACCCCACTGTCAAGCTCACGAGCTTCGCATAACTCGTAAGACCAAGATGATGCTGGGGAAGGAGCAGGAGAGGGAGGGGGGTGTAAAGAGACCCTTTCTGAGGCCCATGCATAGGGAAAGCCTAAGGCACAGTTTCAAACAGGGCTCTGGAAAACCAGTCTCCATCCTAAACACAAGGAGTTTGAAGCCTGTGGTGCATGAGGGTAACCATGGCAACAATAAATCTCAAACCCAGTCCAACTCCTGGCTAGATGAACTCAAATCCCATCCCTAAAGGCCTAGCAGAAGGAAACTTGCGCCCATTTTAAGGCCCAGAAACAATTTCCCTCAGTCTCTATTGCCTGAGCTAAGAAGTCCAGCTCTGGGCAGAAATACTACGAGACAAATAAGATACAAAGCCATCAGCAGAACCCGACTCAGACGTGACACATGATGAAAACACCTGACAAGGAAGTTATAATAGTTGCGATTAATATGTGAAAGATCAGATGGGTAATTTCAGCAGAGCAGTGGCAACTGTGAGGAAAAATCAGTGGAAGCGCTTGAAGTGAAAAATACAGGAACAGATGAAGAACGCCTCTCACAGTGGACCTGGAACAGCTAAGGGCAGATTAGGGAACATGAAGACAGGTCGGTAGAAGTTATTTAAACCGAAACACAAGAGGAGAGAGAGAGAGAGAGAGGGAGAGAGGGAGAGAGAGAGAGAGAGAGAGAGAGAGAGAGAGAGAGAGAGAGAGAGAGAGAGAATATTATATAACACCCAAGAACAGTGAGACAATATCAACAGCCTAGTAGACACATGATTAGAACAACAGGAGAGAATGAAGCAGAAAAGCATTGGAAGAAATAATCACCAAGAATTTTCCCAAACGAATGATACACAAAAAGTACATGTCCAAGAAGCTCAGATATCATCAAGTAGCATAAATGCCCCCTCTGTCCCCCCTTCCCTTCAGGCACCTCATGTTCAAACTGCTGGAGAAGAAAAGGCAGGGGCCACCTTGGAGACAGAGAAAGGAAAGGATATTTTACGGAGAGAAACAGACAGAAGAATCAGACCAGACTTCTCATCAAAACCCATCCAAACCAAAAGATACTGGAGTGACATTTTTGAAGCATTCAAACAAACAAGCAAACAAACAGAACCCCAACAAACTGTCAACCCAGAATTCTATACCAGAGGAAATATGTTTCAAAAATGAAAAAGAAATGAAAATTTTTTCAAACAAAAATTGAGGAAATTCATTGTCAGCTGATTTACTCTAAGAAGTGTTAAAGGAAATTTTTAAACAGAAGGAATATGATATCAAAGAGAATCTTGGATCTACGCAAAGAAACAGAGGTGGACTAATTAAGGATGCATATTGCAAACCTCGGGAAAATCATTGAAACTGTAATAAGAGGTATAAATAATAAGTTAATGGATGAGATGAAGAGGAATAAAAATAGATGACCAAGTCACTCAGAAGAAAGTGGAAAAAGAAACAACAGATTGAACAAATGTGACACTCAGATGGAGCAATTGTGAAAGCCTTTCCATCTGGAACATTCTCTGAACCTGGGAGCAGCTTCCTTGACTTGGAAGACATCCCAATGTTTCATAAGGCCCTTGATAAAGACACTTTATCTTTGACCCTAGGGCCGGGAGACAAGTACTTTGGCTCGCTGGCTGGATGTGTCGTTGAGGATATGGGCATCTTTTCCCTCTTAGATAAGGTGATTCTGTGAATAACAATAAAAACCACCATTTGTTGAGTATCCCCTTCCCTCATTTAACAAATATTTCAGGAGTGCCAACTAGGTGCAGGACATTGGTACTATAACAGCGAATCCCAGCCCTGGCCAGATAGCTCAGTTAGTTAGAGCATAGTCCCAATATACCAAGGTTGAGGGTTTGATTCCCAGTCTGGGCAAATACAAAAATCAACCAACAGCCCTGGCCAGTTTGGCTCAGTGGATAGAGCATCGGCCTGCGGATCCAAGAGTCCCAGGCTTAATTCCAGTCAAGGGCGTGTACCTTGGTTGCAGGCTCCTTCCAGGCCGGGGCCCTAATTGGGGTGCGTGCAGGAGCCAATCAATTGATGTGTTTTTCTCACATCGATGTTTCTCTCTGTCTTTCCCTCTTTCTTCCACTCTATCTAAAATCAATGGAAAAATATCCTCAGGTGAGGATTCAAATAAAAAAGAACCAACCCAATGAATGCATAAATAAGTGGAACAACAAATTGGTGTTTCTCTCTCTCTGAAATCAAAGCTCTTACGTGACATGGACAGGCCAGCTTGATTCCCAGCCACATGAACACATCTTGGTGGCCTCTGGTCCTCCCTCCCCCCATGAGAGAGCCCTTTTCTTTTTTCTTTTTCTTTTTTTTTTTAAAATATATTTTATTGATTTTTTACAGAGAGGAAGGGAGAGAGATAGAGAGCTAGAAACGTCAATGAGAGAGAATCATCGACCAGCTGCCTCTTGCACACCCCCTCTACTGGGGATGTGCCCGCAACCAATGTACATACCCCTGACTGGAATCGAACCTGGGACCTTTCAGTCCGCAGACCGACGCTCTACCGCTGAGCCAAACTGGTTTCGGCGAGAGCGCCCTTTTCATGCTCTGGGTTCTTGGGGTGCTCAGTTGCAGACATTCTCCCCTCCCCTCATCACACCCTGGTCCTTGGCCTTTTCATGTCCTCCGGTTTGGGAGAGTGGGTTGTGGGAGAGGGAGAGGACACAGACAAGCAACTGGAGAACAAGCCACAGAATCAAGTGAGGGTTTTCTGTCTGTTTCTCCCCCTAAAGAAAAAGGCAGATTAACACAACATCATTCAAGCACAGCCTCTATCTGAGGAAGATGTTGTTTAGATTCATTTTCTTAATCAACTATTGTAAGGCCAGCATTAATCTATTCATCAGCTGAACTCATCAGGAGCAAACATGCTTCATCAGTAGTTTTCTAACGGAAAATAAATGCCTCATTTAATTAAACATATTAACCTGAGAACAGCATTGATGTCAGCCGGACTAATGAATGTCATTACGGGGAATGCGCAGTAGTCCTCAGAGGGGCCCCACCAGCCATTAGGAACTCTCTGCAGATGCGGTCGGAGTTTGTAGGATGTGGAATCATCGCGGAGAGAGGGAGGGAGAGGAGGAAAAGAGGCCGAGAGAAAAGGCTGATCCTGGCACCAGGGCCGCCAGCCGCCTGACTATTGCCCTGATTCATTGGGAATCTCTGATACTTGAGAAGGGGCATATGGCCACTCCCCGTGCTGTGATCCACTGTTGACTCCAAGAGGAGGGAAGCTGGGTTTGGCCTCTAAAATGTGAGGAGAGATCAGACTTGGCTGTTAGGAAGCCTGGGTTCTAGTTCTGGCTCTGCCACTCAATAGGCCCGGGAATAATGCTCAGTCTTTCTCCATATATCAGTGGACTCCACCTCGTTTCTTCCAATCCTACCGGAATCAAACACTGCTCAGCACTTTCTCATCTGTTATTTTATTGAATGCCCACAGAAACCCAGTTAGCCATATATTCTTGCCCCGGAAGAGGAAAGCCAGGGCTCAGAGACATGCCCTGTCTGGCTGTGCTAGGCCCTTGGGACAGGCAGAGGTAGACAGCAGGCCCTGCCCTAGGGAGACCATCGATGGAGAACTGCATCAACCTTTGTACCCCAGTGTGAAAGGAGTGAGAAAGCTTGAGTGTGGTTGGAAGAGCAAGATGCAGATGCTAAGGGGAGACACGCTGTTGAACCTGCAGGAGGAAAGTTCCCATACAGACAAAAGAAATATCTTAAAACTAGAGGCCCAGTACATGAAGAAATTCGTGCAATAGGCCTTCCTTCCCTTGGCTCCCACACCAGTTTTCCTTGGGCACCTGGGACCCAGGCCTTTGCTCAGGCTGGAGTCTGCCTTCTTTGTCTTTGCTGCAGACTCCAGAGTCTGCAGTCTTCATCTTCACTGCGCTGGACTGCTGCTCCTATAGATCCTTTCGCGTGTCCTCCTCCCCCTTCCCCCCTTCCCCTGTCCTCCCTCTCATAGCAGGCATCCTGCCTCATTTACCCTCTCTGAACCTGGAGTAGCTGGGTGGACCCATCTTTGTCCCTCTAATTTGCATATTCCCTCCTGATTGGCTGGTGGGCGTAGCGGAGTGATGGTCAATTTGCATGTTTCTCTTTTGTTAGTGTAGATACACAGGGCTTCCCTGTGGAAGGCATACATGTTCTTTATGCAGCTGAAGGGAGAGGGTTTCCATAGTCAAAGCTGCCCAGAGATGGTAATGCACAAGTAGTAATTAGATGCTACTTAATGGAAGGCACAATAGCAGACCACCTGCATTTGAATGACAGCTATTGTGTTTTTTTGTTTTGCTTGTTTTTTAACAAACTATTTCACATCTCTCACCCAGTTTCCTCCTTTGTAAAGGGAAGTGGGGACTGCTTTCTACTTCTTTGGGTTATTGTAAGAATAAATGAAGTAGTCTATGCAATACATTACATACAATGCCCGCCTGGGAGCTGATGTTGTGTTTACTATCAACGTTTTATTTTTATTGAGTGGATTCTGGCACCAGCTGTGAGGCCTTGGACTTCGGCCTACTTTCAGAACTCAGCATCTTTAGAAAAGACTTCTCTATTAATGCTCTTGCGGCTCGGGGACTATCCCCATTATTGATTTATTTCCTCAGCTAAGAGTTTACTTTTCTTTGTCCTGCATTGTTAAACTGAAGCCAAACCCTGTAATTCTCTCTCCTATGCCACGTGATGCAATATCAGACATTGTCAGTAGGGGGCTATGGAGACACTACCAGGCTTTATTATAAAAGAGGGTGATAGATTGAAAAGAAGAAGGAGGGAAACAGATAATCCATGTAAATAGCAACCACAAGAGAGCAGGGGTAGGGTACACTTATATCAGTCAAAATGAACTTTAAATAATGGTTACAAGAGACAAAGAATGTTATATATTAATAAAAGGTTAATATAGCAAGAAGATATAAAAATTACAAATACTTATGCATCAAAGGACAGAGTGTCAAAATACAACAGGCACTTTAATAACATTGTTTTGTTTAATATCATGTCATAATATTGATGAAGGGGGAAATGATCCTGGCCAGGCCCACTGTCTGTGTTGAGTTGGCAGTTTACTCAAAATGGACCAAAGACCTAAATGTAGGATCCAAAACTAAAAGAGAAGAATACGTGTATCAAAGCTTCATAGCACTGGATTTGGCAAAGCTTTCTTGTATATGACACCAAAGGCATAGATAAAAGAAAAAGTGGACAAATTTGACTTCATGAACATTAAACTATTTTGTGCATCAAATGACTTTATCAACAGAGCAAAAAGACAACCCACAAGATGGAAAAATAGTTGCAAATCAGAGAACTTCTAAAACACAACAACCACACAAAACCCAATTCAAAAATGGGCAAAGGGCTTGAGTCAACATTTCTCCAAAGATGTACAAATGCCCAGTGACAAATAAAAAGATGCTCAACATCACCAATCATTAGAGGAATTGCAAATCAAAACTACAACCAGATACCAGCTCACACCCATTAGGATGGCTGCTATAAAAATACACACAGGCAGAAAATTACAAGCATTAGGGAGAATGTGGAGAAATTGGAACCCTGTGCATCATTTGTAGAAATGTAAAATGGCATAGTTGCTACATAAAGCGATATGATAAATTGCTATATGATCCAGCAATTTCATTTCTGGGTAGATCCCACAAAAGAATTGAAATCGGTGCTCAAAGAAATAATTGTGCTCTCATGATCAAGCAGCATTATTTACAATATTTAAAACATGGAAGCAACCCATTAATGAATGAAAGACTAAGCAAAATGTGGTATATACATACAGTGGAATGTGTTCAGCCTTAAACAGGAGCGAAATCCTAACACATGCTATAGCAGGGATGGATCTTGAGGGCATTATGCTAAGTAACATAAGCCAGTCACAAAAAGACAAATCCTGTATGATTCCCTTATACGAGTACTTAGAGTAGTCAAATTCATAGAGACAGAAGGTAAAATGGTGGTTTCCAGGGGCTGGGAGGGGGACAGATGAGGAGTTATTATTTAGTATCAATTCTACAAGGCAAAAAGAGCTGTGGGGATGGATGGTGGTGATGGCTGCACAATAATATGAATTTATTTAATACCTCTGCACTCTACACTTAAATATGGTTAAGATGGAAAATTGTATGTTGTGTGTACCTACATTAATAAAAGAGAAAGATGCAAATTGACCATACCTTCACAATGCCCACCAGCCAATCAGAAATGAGTATGCAAATTAACCCAACAAAGATGGTGGGTTAATTTGCATACACAGGCCCCTATTGGCTAGCGGTGGGATGCTTGCATTGTAATCATGGTGACAACGCAGGTGTTCCACAGCACCCCAGCCACTCAAGGCCTCTGGACAGCATGGGAAGGCAGAAAGGCGGCTCTGGATCAAAGGCAGTGCCAGCAACCAGGGGAAGGAAGGCCCATTCTTACATGAAACTGTGCATCGGGCCTCTAGTTTTATTATAATAAAAAATATTATAAAATAATATTTCATGCAGGCTCTGATTTTCTTCTCTTCTTGCTCCTGTGGCATGACTGCCAGTGGCATGAGCATGACCATGTGACTCTCACCATCCTGTGAGTTTTGCTGTCACCCAGTGAGGAGCTTCCGACTTACTGGCTTTGGCTCACTGGCTATGGACCATTTCCAGCCCATGGTCCCACGTGAGCTTCTCCTTTATCCAGCGGGCCTCAGTTATACCATTTCCAGCGATGTTTGAATCTTGAACAGTGTGGACCTCTCTCAAGATTGTTCATTCTTTGTGCACCCTTCTCCGGCCCCTGAGGTAGTGGTAACTATTCCCTACGTTTTATATTTCTGGATTCTTCAATTTTAGTTTACTCCTTTTAGTAGTTAACCATCTTTGACTAGTTAATAATCCTTTGCATTGAATTTTCTCAGTCCAAATGACTTTTGCGATTTCTGTCTTCTGAACTGACCCCAGTTTGTGGTATTTGCCAATCTCTGTGGTGTAAATATTGCCACGGGATTAGTTTCAAGCTACCAATGCTGTGTCATGAAACACAAACTTTGAAAGAGATATGGAGTAACACACCATCACACAGCTTTTCTGCCATACAGCTACAATGTGAGTAATCACAAAAACATACACAATAGTAAAATATTATAAAATAATTAGGATTTGAGGCACTTCTAATGTTTATTGCCTTTGCTTTTAATGTAATTTTCTTATTGAAAGATTACATACATGAAATCTTAATTGTGGCTGTGTTTAACAACTGACTAACAGAATCCCTGGAAATGTAACATCGGCTCCAGGAATTGGACTGAACTGGCTCCAACACACTGTGGTCCCCACCCCCAACCCCGACATCCCTGGCTCTTGATCCTGCAATTATGGAAACAGAAACTTGCCTAACTTCTCAGGCTTGTAATAAAGCCCAGCTCGGAGGCCAGGCATTTGGTCCTCGCCACACTTGATCACCTACACTGATCTAGGACTTGACACTCAATTTATTTTTCCATTCCATTATCATCGGACATGATGACTAAATTTCCAGTTAAATGCCGGATCACCAGGATGAATTATTCAGAGGGTGGGTGGGCGGAGAGCATCCCAGGGGGTTTTATCTGAGCAACAGGGAGCACTTTGGTCCTCACCAAGGCCACCGCAGGAGGACACCAGCTCCCGGGGCCTCTCTGAAAAAACCCTGCTTCGAACTTCACTGGTGGTTACCTGACCCCTTTGCCCACTAGTAGCTTCTGTGATGAGGACACAGGGATCACTCTTTCCTCTTCTTCTCAACCTCCCTCCAAGCTTTCTTATCTGTCTCCAGAAAGTTCTCTAATGGATTGAACCTCCTGCCCTGCTGCCTGGTCCAGACGAGTGATGTGGTGGCATCTTAGTTTCTTCCCTCTTTACTGCCCAGGCATATGGAGAGCAGTTGATATTCACGCTGAAGGGGAGGTACAACAAGCAGGCTGTTCACTACCATAGTCGTCGCCTTTGGGAGCAGATACACCTCCAGGGTGAGGTCTCAGAGTCTCCTCAGTCTGCTATACAAGGCTGGTGTGTTGGCTGATGAATTCTCAATCGTCACCTTTGGACTCCAAAATGAACTTGAACTTCACTCTTGAGAACTCCTAAAGCCTGGTGTGAATTCCACTCCAGGGCTCTCTGCGGAGCAGCCCAGGCAGAGATTTCACCTTTTTCTGGTCTTAGTCTAACAGCACCTCCTCTAACCACTGGCCGCTCAGAGCTTGTTAATGGATCTAATTTGTGGGAATTGATCCTCTTATACAGAATATACTTGGGAGAAATAAAATAGCCATCAAAGAGCCTTAAATGAATTACTCTCATCAAAAGAAGAATAATAATCCACTTGAGGCATGAACTACGAGGGAAATAAAGGTCTGCTGTGCATTGTGCATTGATTGGGAGGCCGAGGAGCGGGCCTCCGAGTGCAGCTGAACTCATCTTGGGTTATTTTTCTCTGCTGTGGGAGGTAGTGTGTCTCTGCTCCACTCCCCACCCAGCCTGGACCAGAACAATGCCCCAATGTCAGCAGTGTCCCTGCTGCTGGACTGTGTAGGCCAGGAGGTGCCCAGACTGAGCTGGAGCTGGCTACATCATAAGGGCACCACCAAAAACATCCAAACCACTCTTAACCTTGAAAAGTTTTTATGAGTCAATGAAATCCTTTTATGCTTAACGTAGTTTAGGTTGAATTTTCTGACATGTGCAAAATAAAAAGGAATATAATCTTACCTAATAGCCAACAAACATGTAAATTGACTGTACCTCCGCTACGCCATCAGCCAATCAGGAGTGATATGCAAGTTAACCCAACAAAGATGGTGGTTAATTTGCATACACAGGTGCCTAGTGACAGGGTTGGGATGCCTGTGTCATGGCCATGGCGATGACACAGACATTCTGCTCCACCCCCAGCCTCTCAGGGCCTTTGGACAGTGTGGGAGGCAGGGCTGGAGCAGAAAGAGGAAGCTCTGGGGCCTGAGCAGAAAGGGGCTGGGCCAAGTGGAAAGGCAGTACCAGCAGCCAGGAAAAGGAAAGCCCATTCTAGCATGAAGGTGCATTGGGCTTCTAGTAGTAGTATAAAATATAATGAAAAATAATTAAAACTGTTACACACATTCATGCATAGAAACTCCAGTAGAAAGAAGGTTGAGGATAAAGAGGCCCATCATTCTTTTGCTTATTTTCTTTCTTCTCCTTGCCAGCTGTGCAGACACAGCGGGTCAGGTCTCAACTGTTTTTACGGTCCTATGCAATTCTCCACCCCCCCGATCCTGCCCTTGCATCCCAATCTCTTGCCATAAATCTGGCACTAGCTTCCCATCTCCAGCCCTCCCTCTGCCAGAAGGAGGTGAGTCAGCACCAGGAACCCACAGTGCTGAGTCAGCAGTGCTCAAGGCCACTGCGTGATGCAGGGTCTGGCAGTGACAGGGCTGTTCGGTCCATTTGAGTCTGGGGATAATGTGCTTCGCCCATGAAGAGGCCATTATGGGGTGGTTTGAGCAGCTTTCTCTATGGGAGAGAAGACGGTGGAGAGAAGGGGCAGCAGGAGCTGAACCTGGCTCACCCCCTGAGGAAGAAGCTGACACAGCCAAGTTTTGTGCTGGCCTCAGCTTGAAGACTTCGATGCTGGAAGGGAGGCAGCCAGGAGGCTCCTTCATTTCCTGTGACAGGAGCCTCGGTGTGGCCTGGCTTGAGCTCAGAAGAGATTTACAGGTTTGTACAAATAGAGAAACTCAGAAGCAAGGTGGTCTCCAGGGGCTAAATGATGACACCAGGACTTGTTTGCTCTTTCTTCATCTTCTAGCATCTCTCCCCCCTTACAAGACCACTCTCAGGTCCCCCTTCCTGTGGCTAGATGGTTTCTTTTCCTACTGAAGTCTAGCAGACAAAGAGGCCCATTGATTCTAGGAGATATACCCTACACCTGTACTCAAAAGCTCAGAGGGTTAGAATGTGCTGACTGGTTTAGGCCAGTGGTCAGCAAACTCATTAGTCAACAGAGCCAAGTATCAACAGGACAACGATTGAAATTTCTTTTGAGAGCCAAATTTTTAAAACTTAGACTTCTTCTAATGCCACTTCTTCAAAATAGACTCACCCAGGCCATGGTATTTTGTGGAAGAGCCACAATCAAGGGGCCCAAGAGCCACATGGTTTTAGGCTAGACAAGAGTGTGGTTAACCCCACCCAAGCCACATGGGCTGAGAGTGGAGAAGGGAGATAACCTTATCAGTAAAAGAATGACATGGAACTAAGGCATAGATGAGTGTGGGTTGGAGGGCAATAAAAGAAAACATATTAACAGTAATGAAATAAAGAGGGGGGTGGGATACAGATGGTAATGCATTATGGCTGATCCCATCTTATTTTTCCAGTAGTCTAATGATACTGGAATCACTGTTTTTCCAGGGATAGAATCCTAGCTTTTTAGAGTTGAAATGACCTTCAAATCCCTCTGTCTAACCCCCTTACATTCACAGACAAGGCAACAGAGACCCAGAGGGATTAAGTGACTCTCTAGGTCACACAGCTCAGGGGACGATGCACTAGGAAGCCACCTTCCCACCTACACAAAAATTCTGCTGGCAGAATCTGTCTGAGGTAACATTTTGAAAGTCTGGGTTCTATTATGAGGCTTACAACCCCCTCCAGGGGAAGCCTTGCCAGTAAATTGTGGTGAATTTTGGTTAATGTCAGCCCTTAGCTTGGCAGCAGTGCATGTGTTCCTGAAGCACCTTGCACACAGCTTGTGTGGGAAAGGGTGGGCATTAAGGACTCTGTCCTCCAAATATCGGGATCTGTACTCTGACCCCTGATTTCTGGATTTGGCTGTGGAGGTGCAGACAGAGATGTGAGCAGCACTGTTGTGACTCTCATTACCATGTTGCATTTTCCCCTCCCAACTCATGTCCTTGGCTGAAGGGACTTCCAGGCTGAGTTCATGCTTCTCCTCTTAATGTCTCTCTTTTTTCCCCCTTTTGAGAGCAAGGCATTGAAGGACCAGGACATTAAAAAGCAATGCATATATAGGGGCAACTTAGAAAGTCACTGCATATGTACAAGGAAAGAGGCAGGCTCAGGAAAGACCCAAAAAGACCTTAGGTTTACACCTTAGGCTGACCCCTGGAACAGAGACAGCCTACAACAAATAAACTCACAACGAACAAATACCCAACAACTGCTGGGGAAGGGAGAGAAGAATCTGATTTTTAGAGTTACCATATTATGGGATTCAAATGCCTAGTTTTCAACAACAACAAAATTACAAAACTTACTAAGAAACAGAAAATTATGGCCCATTCACAGGAAAAACACACACACCATAGATACTGTCCTAGAGAAAGACAAGAAGGCAGATTTACTAGACAAAGACAACAGTCTTAATGATGGTCAAAAACTAAAGGCAGATATGGAGAAAGTAAAGAAAATAATGTCTGAATAAAACAGAAATATGAATAAAGAAGTAAACAACAAACATAAATAAAAAATAAATCCTGGAGCTTAAAAGTACAAGAGTTAAAATAAAAATTTCACTAGAGGGATTCAAAACAAATTTGAGAAGGCAAAAGAAAGAATTAATGAAGATAGAGCAATGGAAATGATGGAATCTGAGGAACAGAAGAAAAGAAGCTTAAAGAAGAGTGAGCAGAACCTAAGGACCCGTGGGACACTTTCAGGAGAAGCAACATACACATTGTAGGAGTATTATTTCAACTTTGGTTTGTAATTTCATTTTTTGTTTTCTACATGATTTAAGAGTCTAGTGCATTATAAAGTTATTAGCCTACGTGTTTGGACATATGGTGTGTAAAGATGTAATTTATTGACCTCAGTGAGGAAAGGGAGTGGGGATGGAGCTAGTAGAAACAGATTTTTTTTGTATGTTTTTGAAGTGAAGCTGGTATAAACTCAAATTAGAGTGTTGTAATTTTAGGATGTTAACAGTAGTCCCCATAGTAACCATAAAGAAAACAGCTACAGATACACAAAAGACAATGAGGAGACTTAAAACGTTTCACTAACAAAATATCAACCAAACACAAAAGAAGACAACCATGTAGCAAATGAGGGCAATAGGTTCTAAGGCATAGATAACATATATAGCAAAACGACAGAATTAAGTCCCTCTATATCAGTAATTATTTTAAATACAAGTGAATTAAATTCTCCAATCAAAAGACAAATTGGCAGAATGGTTAGAAACACACGACCCAACTGTATGCTATTTATAAGAAACAGCCTTCAGATTCAAAGATCTAATCTGTTGAACGTGGAAGGATGGAAAAAGCTATTCCATCCAAACAGTAACCAAACGAGAGCAAGAATGGTTTCACAGACATCAGACTTTCACACAACATGTCTTTAACTCAGGATCCCACAGCTGCTGAGCGGGAGACCCGGGCCTTCCCAGAGAGAGCGTCTCCCAGCAGGCATCCTTCTACTCGGAGCCGCTGCCCCACCACAGTGACCTCTTTAGAAAGCGAGCCCCACTGTCACTCACACCAGGCAGAGCAAACTGCATGGTCCAGGGTCCGTCTGCCCGGGGGAGAAACTCTGTCTCCCCCTTTTTAATGTTGTCGTTAAACTATGGAAGGTTTTTCTAGGAGCTATGTCTTGATTGAGATGAGAAAGTCGCAACCGGGTATCACTAGGCCACAGGTTGTACCCTGAAGGTGTCAGGAGAAGGGTTAGAATTAGAACCCAGCCATACCCACCCACCCCCATCCCTGCCCCTCAAAGTCCCCATCTTTCAGAGAGAGGCTGCTCCGAAGGGGAGCTCAGCCCCCAGGAACCACAAGATACAGTGCCCTGGGATGAGGATGGAGCAGTGGGGGCCTGTGTTTCCCATGGAATAGGGGACGGAGAAACCCTTTGAGCAGATTCTGTCTCTGCCTGTTCTGAAATTTCTTAAAAAATCAATTCTATCTGAGACTGAGGCTGAGCAGGGCGCCATCTCTAATCTGAGCAGCTCTTAAGACACACCCACATTTTATTTTTATTTATTTAATTATTTTTTAAAAAAATATATTTTATTGATCTTTTTACAGAGAGGAAGGGAGAGGGAGAGAGAGTTAGAAACATCGATCAGCTGCCTCCTGCACACCCCCACTGGGGATGTGCCCTCAACCAAGGTACATGCCCTTGACTGGAATCGAACCTGGAACCTTTCAGTCTGCAGGCCGACGCTCTATCCACTGAGCCAAACCTGTTAGGGCGACACACCCTCAATTTGATAGTGAGTGTCTGGGATGAGAGACGTGGAGAGCTCACCAAGGAAAGGCTAACATTTCACATTTTCTCCTCTGGGTTGTGTGAGCACATATTACTTCTGGAGTGTATGTGTGTGCATGTGTTATTTACATATATGTGTGTAGATATTAACATGGTGTGTGTGTACCAGCTTCCGGAGTGTGGGCTTTTACTGGGGAAGGGAGTCAACAGTTTACCAAAGGATTTGCTGGAGGAAGCCTCTTTGAAGCGCTCTGCTCCCCAGGCGCCTATAGAAAAGGATTCAGGCTTATAAACCATGCACTGAGGCAGCCTTTAAACAAGAGGTAGAGTCCTGTTTCAAGCTGTATCTAACTGACCAGCATTTCCCAGGCGGCAGCCATGTGCTAGGCGCTGTGCTAGGCACCATGCTGGGTGCGTGGGGAGGAAAGGTGAGAGGGCCTGCTCTCCCAGAGGGACCTTGGGAAGGACAGCTCCCCAGAAGCTGCTGCTGGAGGGACTTCCCAAGCCCCTCTGCGTTGTCCATAAACTCATCCAGGAGCCCAGACCGGGAGAGGCGCCTCTGGTCTCCCAGGGTGATGGGGCAGCCGGGGCTCTACTGCAGTCAGAAGGGGGGGTTATGGTGAACGGGAGCACCCACTCTGCCTCCCCATTACAGCCCATGCAGCACAGAACCCACAAAAGGAGCCCTACAATCTGGTAAGTGACAGTCTTGAAGCTACAAGAGAAAGAAATTAGAGGCATCTTGTGAAAACACGTCCCAGTTACACTTAGAAAGGCAGGGAACACACAGGCGTGACGTCCCGAGTCCTCCATCCTCTCCGCCAGCCCTGCAGTAGACCTCCGTGCAGTCTCCTTCGCAGCCCCACTCTGTGACCTGCCAGTGTCCCTGATGTCAGGCGAGGGGGCAATCTGAAAGCCCTGGGAGGGATTGCAGTTACATTGAATTTTTATTATATTGCCCCTGCCTGCAATGAGTTTCTCTATTGATAAAAACCTTTTAAAACAAAATTATATTCCTTTTGAAGTGCGAAACCAAGGCACAATAAAAACAATGAAACATGAAGGTAACAGTACCTACCTCGCGGGCTTGTGGTGAGGATTAAATGAGATAGAACATTGCCCACAGCGCAGTGCCTGGCACGTAGGAGCAGTCAGGCTGTGGCTGTTGGACATGAAGGGTCTGGTAGGATTTTTGCTGTGTGGCCTCCACACCGTGGCTGACTCATCAGGAAGATCAGAACACGGCGCTCTGCCCAGTCTGAAAGCAGGAAGATGGGCTGGCAGATCTGTTAACGCCATCTCCAGCTGCTGTATCTCTGTCGTGGTTCGGCTGGGCTGGCAGCTTTGATGTTAACTGTCAGAGGGCCTTGGGATGATCTGGAGCACCCTGTTTCTCTCTCCAAGACTCTGTTCCTTCATTCCTCCATGTGTCCAGGAACCACTCAGGCAGCCCTCTCCTTATTTCCATTCTGCAGAGGAGAAGACCGAGGCTTACAACCCTTGTTCTATTTGCAGCCTGAATCCCTCCCCATGTAGCGGTGGGATCTCCACTGGCCTTGACTGTGATATCAAGAGCTCAAGGATTTGCATGGGAAACCAGGATGCTATGGTCATGGGCAGTTGGAGACCATTGGCTCACCTACACGAGTTATCTTTTCCTGAATTGTTGCTGGCAAATCAATATTTGACTGTGTCACCCAGTGTGGTGCTCATTCCCCTTTTCAAGAAGTGACAGAGAAAATCATCCTATATAGTAAAGAAGTAATATGCAAATTGACCATACACTCTTGCACAAAGATGGCCACCCCAATGTGGTCATAAGATGGCCACCCCATGTGGTCACAAGATGGCAACCACAAGATGACCAGCAGGGGAGAGCAGTTGTGGACAATCAGGTCTGCAGGAGAGGACAGTTGGGGGCAACCAGGTCTGCATGGATGGGAGGGCAGCTGGGGGGACCAGGCCTGCAGGGGGGGGGGCAATTAGGGGCATCCATTCCAGCAGGGAAGGACAACCAGGCCTGCAGGGGAGGGCAGTTGGGGACAACCAGGTCGGCAGGGGAGGGAAGTTGGAGTCATCAGGTCTGCAATAGGGCCAAGAGAGGAGCAGTTTGGCATCAATCAGGCTGGCAGGGGAGTGGTTAGGGGGTGATGAGACTGGCAGTCAGAAGCAGTTAGGGGCAATCAAGCAGGCAGGCAGGTGAGCAGTTGGGAGCCAGCAGTCCCAGATGGGAGATGGTGCAGGCTGGGTTGAGAAACAACCACCCTGCCCCCAGTGCACGAATTTTGTGCACCAGACTTCTAGTTACTCTTATAAATTCTAAACACAAGCGTCAAACAAACTGGAGAGGAGATGTACACAGAGCTCTTGAGGAGTTCATAAGTGGGTGGCTGATGAATTATCTGGGCAGGTGCCTCTGCCACTGCTTCCTGGCTCTGCTGTTGGTTATCTGGAGCAAGATGTCCATTTTTCTTGTTTATTGCTACTGGAGTTCAAGGAAGTGTTAGCTAAATGCCACCTCCACTCCCTTCCCGAGATATTGGATTTATTTGGTGAGACCCAGATCCTGCTGTGCAGTAAATAGGACTTGGTCCCTGTGCCTGCCTGCCAGGAGGGTCTCTCATGAGTGTCATGGGTGGGTGTCTGGACAGTCATCATCCCCTTCAGTGGTACCAATTTCCCTTCCTTCCCCTTCCCCTGCGCTGTGCATGGATGTGCCCAGTTCAAGGCAATGGAGTGCGATGAGGCTGAGAATGAGTCAGGAATTGGGGGAGAATTTTCCCGCTTACACAGGGATGGAGGAAAGGGGTAACTGGCCAGCAGGACTATTTTTTCTCTGCCTGGCTTTAACCACCTCCTTTCGGCATGTTCGGTCATAGTCAGAGCTCTGAAGGAAACTGTCTGCAACCCACAAAGCCGTTGATGCCAAGGTGTCCTTTTTTAAACAAACTGTCCCAGATAGCCTGACATTCTAGGGCCTAAGTTGCATGTCAGAATTAGGTGGCTTTTCTTCCAGACACAGGCTTTTCTGAGCAATGTCAGCCTTCCTGAAAAACATCCACGGGCCTAGATCTGAGTACTATTGAGGATCAGATCATAAGACCCGATGTCACAGAGGCTCATGCACGACAAGCCATTACACCCCCTCACCTAATAGTTCTGGCTTGTCCCTCGAGGACTCACAAGGTGTCTCCATAGTCTTGGGTACTCAGACTGCTTTTATTTTTTTCGCATTGTTCCTAATTGGCTGGCCCTAATAATTTTGTGAAATGTTTCAAGTCCATGTTTCCTCCGCGGGAAGGCAGAACGAGATAATTTAGTCTTCAGAACCCACTCTGTGCCAGGCACTCTGCCAGGGGCTGGGGCACAGCAGAGAGATAAAGAGATGTGTGCCTTTCTTCTTGGAATGTAGACTACAGCAGGAGAAAACCACACAAATAGCATCAAGTGGCAGCTATGATGTCCACTTCTGGCCAACATGGAGTCACAGGGACCTGGTTTAACCTCAAAACAATTGAAAAACTGGGTAAAATATATGAAACACAAAATTTCAGGGGTCAAGTAGAAAAGATACAGTGATCCCTGAAAGATGGGACATGAGAAGACTGGTTCCATGAATATTTCAAGGTTGTCGTCCTAAAAAAGTCTTCCTCCTCCTCCTCCCCATCTTCTCTTCTTCCTCCCCTTCCTCCTCCTCATTCTCTTTAAAAGGCATATTCTTGTGGAGTTTAGAATTTTAGGCTAAGAGGGTTTTCCCTCCCAGCATTTTAAGATGGTTCTCCAGAGATTTCTCACTTCAATTGTTTCTGAGGAGAAATCTGCTGTCATCCTTATTTTTGTTTCTCTGCAGATGAAGTGTCTTCATTTTTCCCTCTGCTTTCCTTTAAGGGTTTATCACTGGCTATGAGCACTTTGATTACGATGTGACTTATTTTTATGTGTTTGGGTTTGTTGAATTTCTTGTGCTTGTGGGTTTATACTTTTTATCAAATTTGGAACATTCTTGGGCATTGTTTTTACTTTCTTTTTACCCCCTTCAGTCTTGAAAGAATTAATTATGAGCAGGGTCACCCCACAAGAAATGCTAAGTGAAGCCATTTAAGCAAAGAGAAATGACACCGGATAAAAATATGAATCTCACAAAGGAATGAAGAGCACTGAAAACAATAATCTCAAAGGATAATATAAAATAGTATTACTATTCAAATCTCTTTTTAAAAAATCATTGACTATGTGGAGACCAGTAACAACAATGAGGAGTGAAATGTATGACCATAGAACTCCCATATGTGAAGTGTTATAATATCACTTGAAGGTGCATGGTGATAAATTAAGGCTATACACTATAAACATCAAAGCAACCACTAAAATACCCTAACAAAAAGTTATAGGGAGTAAACCAACAAAAAGATGAAATGGAATAAACTAAAACACATTCAGTTGTTCAAAAAGAAGGCAGGGGAAGAAGAAAAAATGAGCTAAGACCAGACATGACAAATGGGAAAACAGAGAGAGAGGTAATGTGTAAAAACTAACCATATTAATAATGGTGTCAAATGTAAATGGTCTAAATTAAATGTGGAGATTGTCAGATTAGATAAAAAAAGTAAGACGGAACTCTATGCCGCTCATAAAACAAAAATCCGCTTTAAGTGGTAAGACACAAATAGGTTAGAAGTAAAATGATGGCAAAGGATATGTCATGTTAAGAATAATCAATAAAACGCTGGAGTGCGATATTAATATCAGAGGAAATGCCAGAGCAAAGAATACTACCCAGGATAGAAAAGTCGTTTCATAATGATAAAGAAGCCAATTCATCAAGAGAAAGTAAGACTCTAAACAGTTATGTGCCTGAAAGCAGAGTTCCAAAGTAATGAAACAAAAATAGATAGAACTGCAAAGAGAAATAGACAAATTCATAGTTATAGTGGGGGATTTCCATATCACTCTCGGAATAATTGACTGAATAAGTAGACAGAAAGTAAATAAGAGCATAGACGATTTTTACAACACTATCAAACAACTTGATCTAATTGACATTTATAAAACTCCCTACTCAACAATGGCAGGATACATATTATTTTCAACTGCACACAGAACATTTACCAAGACAGATGTTGCATAAGCCAAGTCCCAATAATTTTAAAAAATTCTAGTCAAAGTATGTTGTCTGCTTATAATAAAAATAAAGTAGAACTCAATAGCACCAAGATACCTGGAAAATCCTGCAACTTCCTCTGTCCTGCACCTCTCCTTCCTCTTGACCTTGAGCAGTTTAGTAGTGCAGGAAGCATGCTACCCCGATACCATAAGCAGACAAAGACATCACAGGAAAATAAAACTACATGTATGTTTGCCCGGGTTCCTGACCCACAGAAACGGAGATGAAGTGCAGGATATGCAGGCTTGTGGGGGAGACAGAGTTCACTGGAAAAAACACGACCAGCCCAGGTCGCCCACAGAGCCAGGCCATCGATATCAACAAGTCCCTTCCTTGGGCCCACCTCTCACTCAACCAGCACAAAACCAGGGAAATGAGTAAGCACCTCTCCCTCCTGACTCCCTGGCCCTTGCTGGATCCTCCTCCCCAGGCCTGCATCGCCCTGTCCCCACATCTCCCTGCTTAGCAACATTCGACAACTCCCCATTGCCTACTGAAGGAGGCCGTAGCTACGCTCAGCCTATGAGGCTGCCTCTGAGCCTCCTGTAAAGGGTGTGCAGGAGGGTAGGGTTGAGTGGTAGGTAGCTCTTCAGCTGCCGTCCAAACCTTGACTGCCACTTACTGAGTCAGTTACCTACCTAACCCTCTGAGCCTCTGGTTCTTCTTCTATAAAACAAGGGTTGTCACAGCCGCTCCCTCGTGGAGTTGCTGCAGAGATGTTAGTTGTTAGTGTGTGTAGAACACCGAGGACAACGCCTGATACGTGGTAAGTTCTCAGTGGCCTGCACATCCTGCGATCCCATTGGTTAATTGGGGGAGAGGAGAGTGTGAACAGCACATTCTTCTTCTGGGACCAGGCCTTCCCCACCTCTGACGCCCCACCCACGGCTGGCACTCAGATGCCTCGCTCTTGCTGTTCCCTCTGCTGGGTCCCCTAAGCGCTTGGTCCTCCCAGATGCTACATGACCTTTGGTGCATCAGTGCCCATGGACCTTGGAGGCAGAGCACAGAGGCAGGAGGTGGACTTGAGTCAGAGAGGGGTGGTCTCATCCCGCCCCCCTCTCACTTGCTGTGTGACCTTAGACTTGTTAAGTAACTGCTCCAAGAATGGGTCCATCCGGCTGACCTGTGCAGGTGGCAACACCAGCCCCACAAAAAAACTGCACCCATTGAATGTGATAGTTCACACCAAGGCCTGGTGCACAGTGGGTGCCTAGTAATGGCTGGTGGACACCATCGTGCTGGGCTGGCATAAACCACCTCTGCCCCGCCCAGTACTACACTTCCCGGGGCAGGAAGGAGCCCCCGGGAAATCTCACCCGTCAGTCTCGCTCTGGGAAAGAGAAATAGAAAATTTTCTAATTCCAAAGAGTAAATGTCAGAGGCTTGGGAGGGCTTCTGAGGTTCTGAAAATAAGCACTGGGTATGGAAGGGAAGGAGGGAGGGGAAGGAAAAGGGGGCGGGCAGGATGAGAGGTAGAGATGGGGTGTCAGGCATGGGGAGGCAGAGGGACTCTGTGGAGACTCCATAGGATCCTCTTTTCTTGAGAAAGACCATCAGGGGCCACAGAGCATTGATGGGGGAGCCCAGGGCCTGCCCCACCTGGGAATGTGGGTCCGCTGAGCAGAGCGTGGACTAGTGAGACTTCTTCAAAGCTCCAGGGAACCTAATGCTATGAACCTCTGAGTCCCCCTTGTGGTCCTGGCCGGTCCCTGGGACCATCCTCTCTCAGCACCCTTGCTTTCCACAGCCCGCCAGCTTGGCCCTTCGGACTTGGCTCCCAGGCCCCTCGCCACCCCTGTTCCCGGCTCTGGATTCTCAGTGCCCTGTGCACATGGGAGTAAAAAGCCCTCCTTGCTCCCAGCCAGGCCCCCAGCCCTCTGCCTCTCCCTGCCACACTTGCCTCTCCCTGGGCTCTGGGCCCGGATGGGGTGGAAGCCCAGCCCTGGCTCTGCCCTCAGAGGTCTCAGAGGACATCTGGGCGCTGGGAGCCAGTGGAGCATGGCCCGGCTGTCAATCACAGAAGCTCCGCTCATACATGGGCAGATAGGGACATCAGCAGTTTGGGGGTCACAGAACAGGGAGGACTGACTGCCCTGGTATCGTCCATCCGGGGTTCAGTTGCCTCCTGAAGGATGCTCACCAGCTGGAACTCTGTGACAGTGGCCAGGCAGGGCCAGAGAGAAGACCCCTGCTTATTGTAACCCCTTATTTATTGCAGTGCCAGGATCCAGGGGTGGGAAGTGGCGAGGGCCAACAGAGAACAGACACAGGGACAGGGGGCAAACCTGACCCCTTCACTCAGGAAAGAAAACCACCCGAGTATATCGCCCACCTCCCACCATTGCTTCATGACCAGTGTGGGTACAAATGCTCCATAGAAGCTTCAGCCACCACTTAGCTGTGGATATTAGGTTGTTTCTGATTTTCCCAGTTATCAGCGGGGCTGCAGTGGCTGGTCCAGGGCACTTGTCCTGAGCCTGCTTTGGAACTAGTCTTTGGTTACTTGTCACAGAAAATGTCAACATCATTTAAGAGGTGGTTGGAGAGAAGCAGAAAGAGATGGGCTGGGGGGATCCCATTTTCTTCCCAACTGACACCTCCTCCCAGAAGCCTTCCTTGATCACTCCAACCTACACCGAGTTCACTAATTCATCCTCAGCATTGTATCTGAACCTTCTTGCTCATATCATGGTAATTATAAACGTATAATTTATATTAGGACTCCCCACCCCCCACTCCCACACACACAATAACTAGGAGCATCTTCACTAGTAAGTCTGGGGCCATATCTGACTCACTTCCCTGCTTCTTATCCCTGACTATGACTTGGCCCACATTAAGTATCATAGACAGTCACTGCTTCTCTCCAGGCCTCAGTTTCCTCTTCTATGAAATAGGAATGGTCTCTAAGGTCCCTTCCATTCTAGGATTGAGTCCTCCTTGAGCCTCAGTTTCTCCTTCTGTGAAATGGGGTGGTAACAACACTCTCCTCAATGGGGCTGTGAAGATGCAGTCAGGAGCTGTGTCACCTGCATGATGGAGGGGTTTCTACTTTGTCCCTCGAGGTGGGGCAGATAGGGAGGGTCTCTCTGGAGCCGTTGCTGGTCAGGTCTCACTTCACCTGCTCCCTTCCCATGCCATTTCCTGGGACCAGCTGAGCCAGGCCTACTGGGATTGGTCCCTGGGGTTGGCCCGCCCTACACGCCTCTCAGAAATAACACCTCCGGATGGTACATGCCCACAGTGGCAGAAATAACAGAGGCAGCTTCCACCCCTGTGTGTGGGCTTAGCAATCACACAGCACTCAGAAGCTCAGAAGACAGGTAAACCCTGTGGAGTCGGGGTGCTTATTGGCCAGAAGGGATGGACAGCCTCACCCATGCAAAGACCTCGTGATGCATTTGGGTCCATGCCCCGGTCTTCCCTGATTTGCCCCCCAAACCCCATCCCGGCCCCAGGTATGAATCTACTGATTAGAATCTGAGAGCGACACTGAGAGGCTGTGATCAGTCCTGCTGGCATGAGGGGGAACTGGAGAGTCTATGAGGGAATTAGTGGTTGATAACCTCTGATTTGGGCCCAGGCCCAGGTCCAGAGGATGCTCCTCGGCTTCTCATTAAAGAGCTGATGGTTTCATTCGACAGCATAGCCATCGTGTCTGCGGTTCCCTCTGCTGGGTCTCTAGAGGCCTGTAGGCTCCAGCATGTGGACACTCTGTGCATGTGAGGGAACAGAGACCCCTGGCAGTCTTGCTGGCACAGGCAGCCATGCAGCCTGCTCACTGGGCAGGGGCTTTGGTGAGTCCACTGGAACCATGGGAGCTGGGCTCCTGGGAGCTCTTTGCCCGCCTTGATTTCTCCTACACCCTTCATGCAGCAATGCCCTAGGCACAGCTGAGCTCTTTGAGTCGACAAGTATCGATGAGCCAGGATTCCAGGCTCCTTCTCTTCTTTTCTATTCGTCATTGGGCTGGTGGAGTGGCCTTGGCCTGAGCCAGGGTGGGGGACAGGAATACAAACAGGGTTTGCACCCTCAGGGGCTCTAGTCCTTGTAGATGCAGCTGCCCAAGAGGACAGTGTAATGCAGACTCCTACACACCTGGTGGGGGTGAGAGTGGGACTCTGTGTCAGAGGCACTCAGTGAGGTGGCTCCAGGTCAGAGGAATGTCAGCTTGAGACCTGTTCTGCCACTCACTGGCCGTGGGACTCTGGGTCAGTTACCTCCCTGAGCCTCAGAGTTCTCCCCACTACGGTGGGGATCATGTGAATTTCTATTGCTGGGTGGCTGCCAAGATAAAATATTTACATTTGTGTGCATGTGTGTACATATATGTAGATGTAGATCTATATGCATGTTTAGTATGTATATCCTATATAATAAAATACTAATATGCAAATTGACTGAACGATGGAACAACCGGTCGCTATGACATGCACTGACCACCAGGGAGCAGATGCTCAATGTAGGAACTGCCCCTGGTAGTCAGTTTGCTCCCACAGGGGAAGTGTCACTCAGCCAGAAGTCGGGCTCATGACTGGCAAGTGCAGTGGCAGTGGTGGGAGTCTCTCCTGCCTCTGCAGCAGCGCTAAGGATATCCAACTGTCTCAGGGAGCAGGCCTAAGCCATCAGTTGGACAACCTTGAGGGCTCCTGGACTGTGAGAGGGCATAGGCTGGGCTGAGGGGCATCCCCCACCCCCGAGTGCACAAATTTTGTGCACTGGGGCCTCTAGTGTATATATAACAGCACCTATGCATAATAGTAGGAATGAAATTGGCTCACCCTGTGATATTTCCTCTGAATTCTGATGTCTGGGATTGAGTGACTAGGTGAGGATGATGCCTCTAACTGGTATTTTCTGGGCAGTGACAGGGGCAGAGGTGGAAGCCCACCTTGTCCCCTCCTCCCCTAATCAGGCTGCCTGACACTCGAGGTGCTGGCAGCCAGCCAGCAGCTGCTCTCCCTGCTCCCTGGTACAAAAATAGACTCTTCACCTCCCCATCTCCTCAGGCCAGGGAAAAACAAGGGCACAACCATTGCCCAGAAAATGCCCTCCAGAAATGGCCAGTGTGATGAATTGAGCCCGAGGCAGCCACGTACATTTATTTCTGGAATGTCGCAGGCCCTGCGTTCCCCACTCACTCATGTCACCATTTAGCTGATATTTGAGTGTCTATTCTGCCCCATGCCCCCAGGAGCTCCTTGTTTCTGGTATTTGTCAGCAACAAAGGTCTTTCCACAAAATAACTACAACCACAGGACAAGCACAGCCTTTAGGGGAGACCACATTCCCATGGAATGCCGTATAGCTTTGAGCTCCAGTGCAGGGTGCGGGCAGCGGACTGGCAGGGTGCAGGGGCACAGAGGAGAGGCAGCTTTGGTGCCCAGCGGGAGCTTGACAAACTCTAAGTGCCCCATAGAAGCAATGTGTGTGTGTGCATGTGTGTGCATGTGTGTGTGTGTGTGTGTGTGTGTGTGTGTGTGTGTGTGTAGTGATGGATAGAAAAATTGGAAGTACACAGTAGGTTCTACTGAATAGATCATTGGAAAGCTGACCAGACCTATCAGGGACCTGGGCCTGGGCCCCAAATCAGGGATTATGAGGGGGGGGTGTATCAGATGTTCTTGAGGGAGACTCCAGATGCCTGGGGGACGGGGAGTGGGATGGGGGGAGGGGAGAGGTAACTGGATTCTTTTTGGCACAAGCACATGGGACAAGGCCCAAGACAACATGATGGCTGGGTGGGTGGATGGTGGACAGGTGGATGGATGGAGAGTTGAACAGTGGGTAGAAGGGATGTCTGAGAGGGAAACTGGGAAGATAGATGACAAGAGACACAAGTAGGGAGTGGATGAATACCTGGAGGATGGATGGATGATGAGGACAGAGCACTCTGGAGGCATGGTGAAGTGACTCAGTCTGAGACTGCTGCTTCTCCGAGCACTGCTCCCCACGCTCACCTACTGAAGGTGTGACACCGCTTCCTGCTCATAGGATGCCCTCCCTTTTATATATATATTGATTTTTTACAGAGAGAGGAATAGAGAGTTAGAAACATCAATGAGAGAGAATCACTGATCAACTGCCTCTTGCACACCCCCTGCTGGGGATGTGCCTGCAACCAAGGTACATGACCTTGACAGGAATCGAACCGGGGACCTTTCAGTCCGCAGGCCGACGTTCTATCCACTGAGCCAAACTGATTTTGGCAGGATGCCTTTCCTTTGATCGTAACTGACCGGCCCAAGGGTGGGCCCCTGACCGTCTTATTGGCTACATTTCCTTTTAGGCCCATCACAGGGCCATGTGCAGGTAGGATGAAAAATGACCAGTGAGCATAGAAAATCTGTTGAGAAGTAGGGAAAAAGGGCGCATATGACCCTGTGGAGAGAGGAGAGGAAGGAAAGAGATCCTGTCTCCATTCCCATGCCTTCCCATGCCTGGTGCTAGGATGCTTAATGGTGCTGTTTCCATAAGAGGCAGCAACCAACGCTGTTAAGAACTCTTCTTCTCTTGGAGTTGGCTCTTGACACCAAGGAGCCTTGACAAGGACGGCAGCAGTTGAAGAGGGAGAGACTAATTCCACAACTGTTGTATGTGAAGCAAAATGATCCCCCCTGAGCTAGGAGACTTGTGGCTCAGAGAACTGGATAGTGAGGTGCCACTCCCCCTATGTGGCATCTCCCTGTGGGATATTCCCCATTCCCAGACCCTTCAGGACCAACTGGGCAGCAGAAGTATCAGGTAGATTCTCCGTGGATTCTGCCTCCATGGGGAGTGACCTTAAGAGCAGTGAAGGATGAGGGAAAAAATGCCAAGAGTTTACTTGGCAACGGCAAGAGCTCATGTATTGAGTCCTGCAGTTCTCACAACAGCTCTGAGATAGATGCTATTATTAATTATTCCCATCTCACAAATGAGGAAACTGAGGCTCAGAAGAGGAGACAAAGCATACAGTAACAGGGTCGACGTCACAGCTAATAACTAAATTTAAACCCAGAGCCTAAATTTAAACCCAGGCTGGTTCTAGAATCTGCCCTCCTAACCACCATGTGGCATGCACTGTCCACGAAGCGATACCATGGGCATACACCTCACCGGATCCTCGAAACCATCCTGGGAAGTGGGTGGCATGGATGCTGCTCTCTCTGGAAGCTTTGGCTGCCGCAGGGATGTGCACCGCTCAGCAGCTACACCTCAGCATCTGCAGGATGAGGTAAGAGGCTCTGGTGCACCTGGCAAAGGTTAGTGTGTAACTGGTGAAGGAGAGAAGATTTGGGAGTCAGGGGCAGGGGTCTTGGGTAGACTGCTCTGAGCTGCCCTAGGAACACAGACCAAAGGGGGAGAAAGGAGGAGAAACACCTGGCACGTGCCATATGACATAGACAGGTTTCTTAGACAACCCTGCCCAGCAGCCCCTGGCAGGTCCTGGGCCTCCTCCTCTGTAATGGCCAAGGAATGAATGGAATGAATGAATGAATGAATGAATGAATGAATGAATGGAGGAATAGATGGAGGAATGGATGGATGGATGGATGGATGGATGAACAGGATACAGAGCAAGGGCAGGAATGCCACATGGTGGTTAGGAGGGCAGATTCTAGAACCAGCCTGGGTTTAAATCTTGTCTTTATCAGTTAGTAGCTGCGACCTCGACCCAGTTACTGTATGCTTTGTCTCCTCTTCTGAGCCTCAGTTTCCTCATCTGTGAGATGGGAATACTTAATAATAGCGTCTATCTCAGAGCTGTTGAGATCTAGGCCCCTCATGAACACCCAGTAAATGCTAACTAGGAAAAGAACTGTCTGGGTTTCTGGAACCCATAAGTATGAGAGTGACCGATAAATGGCAACAGAGAGGATGTCCCTCCTGGAGGTTAGCCTAAAGCCTTCCTGCTGCAGCTTTATCCCCAGCTTCTCACTCACCAGCCATGCTTCTCATCCCAGGACCTGTCGGGAGGAAGGCTCAGAATGGATTGCATGAGCAGCACACACATCACATGAGAGGCCCCATCCATCAGCGCATCTGTAGCCCTGAAGTGACTCCCGCCTCAAATCAATGATGTTTACAGAGTTGGGTGGGAGGGATGTGATTTAATTTTCCTCCCTCCACATCCTTTCTGGAATAACCAACCATCTCTCTTGTTAATAAATGCCTCCCTCCTGTTGGCCCCGCAGGCCCTGGGAGAGGGGCTGGCTCACCAGGACTGAGCCCTGGCTGAGGTGCTTCACATGAGTGTCCATCCCCTTCTCCCAGGATCCCAGTGAAGGGGGTGGAGTCACTTACTCAAGCATGCACAGCCAGGAAGTGGCAGAGCGACTGCTTACACACAGACGCTAGCATCTGTTGAGGGTTCACTATGGGAAATGGTCATCCCCATTTCACAGATGACACAACTGAGGCACAGAGAGGCAACAACTGACTCCCTGTCACCTGTCTGTAAGTGGATTTTCCATCATTCAAACCCAGGCAATCTGGTTCCCAAATCCTTGCTTGGGGATAACTGTCCCTCTGTAGGCTTGTTCATTCACTCAGGCAGCTCAGTGACTCTGAGGTCATTGAGCTTAGAAAATGCTAGGTAGGATCTGAAACCAGGTCTACCTGGCTCTAAAGCTGACTGATCCTCCTCTCCCTGACCTATGATGCCCATCAAAACGGTCAGAAAAGCTGTTGAGAAGGTAGAGAGACCAGGTGAGAGGCTTTGGGCCAGTCAGTCCAAGGCCACTGTGGGCCTGAGACTGGAGAGGTGCTGTGCCCTGGCAGGTGGACAGACTCCGAGAGGCTAGAGGCAGGTGCCCAGGCAGAGGTGAGAAGGTGAGAGAGAGGAGCCACGGAAAGGAATCACAACCCCCTGGCTGAGGAGGAAGAGGCGAGGAGAGTGGAGGGAGGAGCAGACAGGGAAAGAATGGGCTCACCACCATGTGCACCTTGCTGTCAAGCTGACCTTGGCCCTGAGACCCTGCTCTGCCACTCTCTCAGAGATGCTGCTCTTTGACCTCTCAGGGTCGCAGCCTCTGCTCTGTGAGGTGAAAACCACATCTCCTAAGGCTCTTGTAAACCATGATCATGAAGTTGTTTACATATTTTCATACATGTTTTTGTACTCTTAACACTTAAAGTAGCTACCATGTATATACTCATAAATAACAGTGTTGTGCAGTGCTTTAATTGATATATTATGTTGTGAGCAGACTTTTACACATATTCTAACCCAAAATGAATTCTTAAAGAGACATCCATATAAACAAGAATGTTAAATGAGTTCCTTATAAAACAGACCCTACAGTTGAAAGCTTTCTCTGAGGGTGGTGGACACCTCAATCACTAAGGAGGGGTTACAGCACAGGCCATGCCATCTTTTCATGTCTCCTTCGTCTCCCGGGACCTTCTCACTTCTGCCTGGGCACCTGGTGGCCCTTCCCCCCTCTGGCCTCTCAGAGTCTGCCCACCCATTGGTTGTGGTGCCTCCTGAAACCCTCCCAGCTCCCAGGCTCAGAGTAACTATGGGGGCAGGGGCACTTCACGAAGTAACTAAGAATAATGGCAATGATGCAGACCTGGCAGCTGAGTTGGGGGTGGGCTTACAATCACGATGCCCTGATGACCCCCTCCGCACTGCCACATATGAATCCTGCCTTTAAAGAGCTCCAGAGGAAGAGCCACTCTAGAGATAAGACCCTTCTCCACAAAGACACAGCACTGGGGCCAATCACACTCCCTGGACTTCAGCCTCACTCTGGAAATCGATGGGCTATGATTGCAAATCCAGCCTCTGTGTCTCCCGCTGCCCTATTTCAGCTGCATCTTCGCAGGCTTCTCACTCTGGCGTCCACCCCGGTGGCCTGACACTGTGGTTCTGAGAACATCATTGGTCTTTTGACTACAGTGTCCTAATGAAATACAAATCTGTTGTCACTCACAGAGCCATCTGTCATGGTAGCACAGGAGACATGCTACCGGGAGAACAATAACCATAATTTTATTTTAAGGCCCAGCCTCCTTCCCCCTTTCCCTGCTAGGAAAAAGTCAATACCTTTTACTGTTTCATTTTGTCACAGACCAGGAGGGGGACAGACATCAATAGGCTGTTAAAGATACTTCCAATTATTGTATAAGTTCCTGGTGACAAGGGTCCTTGGCCTCTTGCAGAGAGTTCGCACCCATTTGCATGAGGTGGGAGTTAGCCAAGGGTGACTCAGTGCTCCCGTCCTTGGGGCGTTCTGTCTGGGATGAGTAGCTAAGGAGGTGACAGGTGTGCAGGATTCTCAGGGGGCTCGGGGTCCCAGGAAATGTAAGGACTAACCTTACAGAGCATTGGGCCATTCCTGGGCAGAGGGGTCAGAATAAGAAAGACAGATTATTGTCTTGCACCCACAGCCCAGGCAGAAGGGACTTCCAGGGAGGAGGGAAGGACTGCTGTGTGCAGGAAGGGAGGGAGGCACACGATTTCAGGCAGAACTCGGTCCTCAGGTCTGACTCTCTGAGGATCCAACCATTTCATCTTTCTAAGGGGAGACTTGGAGACACAGGGTAGGGAAACTGATTTGGCTCTGTGTCACCCAGCAGGTTGACAGCTGCCTTCTGGTCTTCAAAGTTTCTGAGGAAATATCTGCTAAAAATCTTATTGAGGATCCCTTATGTGTGATGATTGGTTTCTCTCTTGCTGCTTTCAAGATTTTCTCTTTGTCTTTTGAAGATTTGAGTATAATATATCTCAGTGTAGGTCTCTTTGATTCATCCCATTGGAAGTTCATTGAGTTTTTTGGATGTTTATCTTCATGTAAAGTCATCAAAGTTGGGAAGTTTTCAGCCATTATTTTTTCAAATATTCTCTTCTGCCTCCTTCTCTCCTGCTGGGAACCAAAGTCAACAGTAATTAATATAAATGTGAGAAGAGAAGTCTGGTCAGAAGGCTGAATGGAGCTCTTTGATATTCGCAGGGCTGAATATCTGCATTTTATTATCTATTACTGATGACTCAATTGCCTAAAGCAGTGGTAGGCAAACAGCAATTCATGAGCCAGATACAGCTCTTTGGCCCCTTGAGTGTGGCTCTTTCACAAAATACCACAGCCTGGGCAAATCTATTTTGAAGAAATGGCATTAGAAGAAGTTTAAGTTTAAAAAAATTGGCTCTCCAAAGAAATTTCAATCATTGTACTATTGATATTTGACTCTGTTGACTAATGAATTTGCTGACCACTGACCTAAATCGAACTCCCCAACCTGATAATCTTACTGTTTACCAAATATCACCTTTGATATCTCTATTTGCATTTCTAAAAGGCAATTGTGTATTCTGGTAAATAAAAGCAGATGGGAATGGAGACTCAGTGGAACTTGGTCCCTTGTACCAAGATCACAACTGGCTTCCCCCATAATTTCCAAATTTATATTTCTTGTCTTGTGTATTAATTTGCATGTCAGCCCTTTCTCCAAGTCTTTGATCCCAAGGCCATGGGGGTTATGGCTTCACACTCTCTCTTCTTCTGAATATATGTTGTTTCACTTGATGGCATCCTTCAGTTCCCTTTGGCTCTGTTCTCTTTAGAATCTTTTTCCTTTCTGTTCCTCAGACTTAATGATTTTTGTTATTTTATCTTCAAGTTCACTTATTTTTTCTTCTTCCTTATCAAATCTGCCTTTGAATCCCTTTAATACATTTTAATAATTTCATTTATTATACTTTTCAGCTCCAGAATAAAAAAAAATAGATTTATTTTTATCTCTTTATTGACATTTCCATTTTGTTTAATAAATAAATTTCTCCACGTCTTTCTTTAGTTCCTTGGTCACCTTTAAGATAATTGTTTTAAAGTCTTTGTCTAGTAGATTGCCATCAGTTCTTTTTCAGGACAATTCCTGTTTGTTTTTTCCTTTGACTGGGCCACATTCTTCTATTTCTTTGCATGCCTTGTGATTTTGTTGTTGTTGAAAATCAGACACTTGAATGTAATAATGTGATAACTGGAAACAGGTTCTCCCCCTTACCCAGGATTTTCTGTTTTTGTTATTGTTTTATTTGTTCATTTATTTGTTTCTATCAATATTATTACAGACTGTCTCTATGCCAAGAATCAATCTGAGTTATAAGTATAAACTTATTATCTTCTCAGATATTTTCTGAGCCTTTTCCTGGGCATGTCTTAACACTTTCTATGTTTTCCTATATTTGTAGTTGTTTTGAGTGCCCTAGTCTTTAATGCCTGGCTCCCCAAAGGAGAAAATAAGAACATTAAAGTAAAAAAGATCACCAGTGCTTGAATTCTTCTGGAATTCACTTCAGTGAGAGAGGGAGGGGCTTGCTACAATGGGGAGGTACAAAAAATGCTGCCTACCTTTTTCCATTTCTGTTTACTTTCTACATGATTTGGGCACATTATGTAGCCTCTCTTTTTCATAAAAAGGGATCATAATGATTACCTTACAAAGATCTTGTAGAGTTGAAATAAAGTATGCATTAGGTAAAATATATAAAATTATTGACACTTGACTGTTTTTAAACTATAAATGCTATAAAGCCTAAAGCCTAGGTACCAAAGGTCCAAGGAGGTCACACCCCTCCCCGGTGATGAGAAAGAATCATTGAAAAGTTGCCTCCTGCACTTCCCACACTGGGGATTGAGCCTGCAACCTGGGCATGTGCCCTGACGGGAATTGAACCCATTTATAGGTGCTCAACCTCTGGGCCTTGGCTGCTGGGCAAGTGCACTTTTGATTTTAAAAGGCCATGGCTGCTCTGCATCAGAGGCTAACACTTCTGTTGTTTCTGGTTTTAACCAACCACTGCTGACCTGACCAGACCCTGGTATCCTTTCAAGTGGCATCAAAGTGCCTGTGGCTTGGGAAGCACAGAGGATTCCTTAGATGTTGCTACAAGGCCGCTGTGGCTAGCGTTGGGGATCAAGGCTGTTTCCTTTATTTTTCCAGACAATCAGGTTTCGGAAAGGCAGGCTTTGGAAGGCGCCCTGGTGGCATGTTAATCCTCCCAGTGTGAATGCTTCCAGGTGCTTTTGAGGAGTGTGTGTGTGTGTGTGTGTGTGTGTGTGTGGGTGGGGGTGGGGGGGTGGTGGTGGTGGGGGGGCAGGAGGGCAGGGGCCAGGAGGGAGAGCGGATGTGGGGAGACCTCCAAGTAGGTCTGTTGACTCCTATTTGCTCCTGGTTACCTTTCAATGGTATAAAGTTATCCTCTAAACCCCCCTCACTTCTGTTCAGTGCCTCTAGAGAAGAGCCACTTAACATAGAAAAAACATGTAAAAGTGGAAGGTTCATGATCTCTAGGGGACACTGTAGGATGGAGAAATCTCAGGGTACTTGCAGTACATGCCTCCTTCTTGTCTGAAAAATGAATCCAGGTGGGGCCCACTCCCTGTCCCCCTGTGGGGAAGTGTGCCAGAATCCCCGCTCCTTCCCCGCCATGTCTAATTTCCCTACAGGCTTGGCCCTCATGTGCTCCTCACATTTACCTCCCTCACCTCACCTCAGGAGCCAGCCCGTGGGCCATAGAAGGCCTGAGAAATCATTTGGTCTGGCCCTGCCAAGGCATTGGGGTTGAGTTAATTAAATGCTTGACAAAACATAGCAGGCTAATTTTTAAGTTGATAATTTGGTATGGCCCACGAATGATGTCATAAATATGCAAATGACCCTTGGCAGAAACAAGGTTCTGGATGCTTATGCCTGACTACTCCATTGTGAATCTGTTTGACTGTGGGAGGAAGACACCATCTCTCTGATCACAGGAGCAAGTATATAAAGGCTAATGGGAGTCAGGGTCTCACCATCAGGGAAAGGAGTGGCAAATATGAGGAAGGGGAAACTAGAATCAGCCCCATTTACAAAACTCGGTGTCCTCCTGAAAAATGGGGGTGACAATCGTACTCACCTCCTAGGTTTAAGTCCACACCAGAAAAAACGGAATCATTTATTATTGTCGTTTTGGGATGGCTCTCCACAAAGGTCGGACAATTAATTTCATGGCCATCTGCAGTGAGGGCACTGCCGAGGGGCAGAGGAAGAGGCCGATTCTGACCTTGACCTTCTGATACCGCAGACGACCCCACACCAGCCTTTCCCTCCTAGTTTTATATCATCACTGAAGTCAACTCTGGAGCTGTGGATTTATGAATTTATGAATATAAATAGGACAGACACGCCATTCATAATCTCCTGACACTCTCAAACGGTTCAGCAAAATATTGCTCACAGATGCATGAAAGATACACTTCATGCCTGATTGGTGATAAATTATGACTTATTGGGCTCTACTGTTCTTCCCTGACTATTTGTTCATTTAATAATAATTATTATAAACTGCCATGGTCACTGTGATAGGGGTTGGGGGTAATGAATGTATATTCACTCCGTTTTCATTTATCCAACGAACAATTACCAAAGGGCCTACCACACGCAGGAAACAAATTACCCGATGGGGTACGAGGTGTCCACCTGGGGGGACTCAGAGGAGTGAGGTGGGAGTCCATGCTGGGGCGGCATAGAGGAGGTCTGCAATGATTGAGATGAAAGATTGATTTCTATCAATGGGGATAATGGGAGCCAGGTCTCTCACAGTTGGAGAAAGGAGTCACACATACGGAAAGAGGAAAACCCAGAAGCAACCAGCTTATAAAAATTCTGCAGTGCAGAGCCGAGAGGCAAGGCAGTGAAAATGCTTCATATAAAGTGACTTTGTTCAGAGGCACCTGGGCTATAAAAAGAAACAAACCGGAAGTGGCTCTGCCATGGCCTTGGCTCACGACCAGGGCAGCTCTCTCTCTGGGCTGCTCAGCCCCCCGTGGTACAGCTTCCCAGGTTTCTCCCCGGGGCTCTCAGTCTGCAGAACTCCTGCCTGGGGCAGGGGGCTCCATGGCAACCCTCACGCCTCAGCTGGCCTCCTTATATCTCTCCAGGAACACTTTGGCCTCCAGCCAGGTCTTCTGGGACCCCTCTTCCTGCTGGTGTCCTGGGGAGCAGACTCGAGGCTGTTCAGGGTGAAGGGCATGTATTAGGACATATCCCCAGGACCCACCCTCTGGGGGAAGGAGGGAATGAAGCAGGTCTGAGTAGAGGAGAAGCTGAAGGGGATTCTGTCCCAGGAAGTTCACTGCTGGCCTGCCTCATGTGTTGTTTATGCATGTAAATCTCCTCCTGGCACATGGCAATACCTGAATAATTGCTTTTATTATTATTACTGCCGTGACCCCTCAACTAACCACCGAAGACAATTTTAAAGTTTGCTTATTTACTTCAGATTTCTTTTGACTTTCTTCTTATTTTGAAATAACTTTCAACTTCGAAATTACAATAGAATTACAGGAAGTTGCAAAAATAGGGCAGAGTGATCCGGTGTCCCCTCTCCCAGCCCCCCTCCCTAATTGGTAACATTTTATGTAACTCATTATCACATCAGGGCCAGGCCTCCAACCATGTTGGCTCAACACCACTAACTAGACTGCAAGCTTTATTCCAATCTCACCAGTTTTATGTGCCCTCGTATTTGTGTGTGTGTGTGTGTGTGTGTGTGTGTGTTGTATGAAGTTCCATGCAGTTTTATCACATGTCTAGATCATATGATCACCACCACAATTAGTAAGATATAAAACTCTTACATCACATTAAAAGTGTTCTCTCGTGCTACCTGTTTATTCTTATTTTTTTTCAAGAAATATATTATTTCAGGTGTCATTGAACCCTGAACCCAACCCTATACCCCATCCTCCCTCCACAGAGGTAATCACAGCTTCAAGTTTTCAAATATGTATGCCTTCAAAACAGCTAATATTTGCCAAGTGCTTATTGTGTGCTGTGCACCATCCTAAGTTCCATGCTGTAATATGTTCACTACTCACCACAGCCCACTCACTGTTATCCCCAGTGAGGATGGATACCGTGGAACAAAGAGATTAAGGTAATTTGCACAAGGACTCAGGGCAGGACGTGCTGGTTCCGGGCCTTTCACTTGCCAGCGTAGCCACTATTCTGTACGGACACAGGCTCATATTCCTGCCACCATGATGTCTCGGAGATTCAAGCATGTTGATTTCTCTGAACCTAAGTCATTAGTGTTAACTGCTCTGTCTTTTCCCCTTTTGTAATTACACCACCATTTATAGAACCATGTTCCTCGTGATGACTATTAGGATGTTCAATTGTTACTACTACACACCATGGTGCAGGAACCCCTGCCCTGTGTCTCCTTGGTCACGGTTGTTTGAGCTTCTCTGCGGTTTATTCCAGCACATGAAGCGGCTGAGTTCTTAAGTGCCCGTGCCTCCAACCTTGGAGGATGTGGCAGCACTTTACATTTCAACATAGATGACATATCCCAATTATTTTAATTTGCATTTCTCTGATTTTTAGTGATGGTGAACATCTTTCTTGACTATTGGCCATGTCTTTTCATTTTCTCTGTGCATTTTATAAAATACTAGGGGTCCAATAAATGAAATTCATGCACAGGGGGTGGGGGTCAGGGGGGAAGGGTGGTGTTCCCTCAGCCCAGCCTGCACCCTCTCCAATCGGACATCCCTCTTGTAATCTGGGACTGCTGGCTTCTAACTGCTCACCTGCCTGCCTGCCTAATCTCCCCTAACTGCCTCCATCTACCTGCCTGATTGCCCCTAAATGCCCTCTTCTGCTAGCCTGATCTTGCCCCCAACTGCTCTCCCCTGCCGGCCTGATCTCGCACCCAACTGCCTCTGCCTGCCTGATCACCCCTAACTGCTCTCCCCTGCCAGCCTGATCTCACCCCTGCTGGCCTGGTTGCCCTCAACTGCTCTCCCCTGCCAGCCTGATCACCCCTACCTGCCTCTGTCTTGGCCCCCACCACCATGGCTTTTTCTGGAAGGAAGTTGGACATCTGGAAGATGGCCAGTCTTCCTGGTCTAATTAGCATATTATATTTTAGTAGTATAGATAGATTATATAGGATAGGATTACTTAAGTGTGTGTGTGCGTTTGAGGGGGGGAGGAACCTTTTTCAGCAGAGGAGATGCTCTTGGCAGACAAAAACACATAATCTCTATATCTGGACTGATAGCCAGCCATAGGCACTATACTACCAAATTGGTCATGAAAAAATGGAACCGCTTTCTTACACCTTACATCAAACAGCTGTTGCCCTTAAAATCCCTTTTCAGCCCCCACCACCTTAGGTTCTGCCTTTGTAGTTCAGATTAGGTTCTGATAGTCAGTTTCTATGCCTGTCAGCATCAAAAGCTCCAACTCCTAGGCAGCCATTGGCTCCTGGCACTTCACCCAGTTTTGGTTCTGATTGGTCAGTTTCTATGCCAGTCAGTGTCTCTGTGCCTGATCAAAGAGGTGGGGCTGATCAGCAGCCCTCAAGGAGACCCGAGAGAAACAGCAGGGTGGCTACCAATGAAGCTGGAGAGAAAGAGAGAGGTAACAGCTGATCAACAGCTGCCATGGAGGCTGGGGATCAGATCCTCTCTCTCTCTGCAGGCCTCTCTCTGGGCCTGATCCACAACCCCCTCAGCAGTCAGTGCTGGGTCACTGTGCCAGCACCAGCTGCAATCAGTGCTGGGTGTTTCAGTGACTTCCAGTGTTCAGTGGAATCTAGTCATTATGGACCCTGGCTCTTTATATATATAGATTTTTATTGGTTTTGAGAGAGAGAGGTGGGGAAAGGAAGGAACATCGATGTGACAGCATAACACAATCAGCTGCCCCTGTACATCCCCTACTGGGAATGGAACCAGCAACCCCTGGTGCATAAGACAATGCTCAACCAACTGAGCCACACTGGTCAGGGTTTTCTGTGTACCTTTTACTATTGGGTCATGTTCTTATCATTTGTAGGAACCTTTGAACATATTCTGGATAGTAATTCTTAATTGATGATGTGCATAGCAAGTTCTCCTAGTCCATGTCTTGCTTTAAACATTTTTTTAAATAAGGTGTCTTTTATAACTTTATTTCATATTGTATTGAATTCTATTAGATGGCTTGTGCTTTGTTTCAAGACAGTCTTTCCCATTCAAAGTCATAAAGATACTTGACCTTTCTTCCAATTGTTTTAAAGTTTTATTTTATTTTTTTAGTTTTCAACAGTAAAGTTTTATTTATACGGTTACCTTTTGTGTAAGACATAAGTATTCCTCCCTACACACAGGCGGTTTCCTGGTATTATTTATGGCATTGATCTTTCCTATTTTTTTGCAGCAGTTTCTCTCCTATATAGGGTTTCCCATGCATATCCCAGTCTGTTTGTGGTCCCTCTGTTGACCTCTCTTGCTTTGCACTATGCTAACAACGCCCAGTCTGAAACATGAGCCCTTTATCACAAACCTGGGTGTTGGGGAGGGTAAGTTGTCCTGGTTCTGCAAAATGATTTCCCCCGTGAACTTTTGAATCTGCCTGTCATGTTTCCCTTGGAGCCTGTTGGGATTTAGACACTGCGATTGTATTGCATCCGTAGGCTAGCTTGGGGAGCAATTGACATCTTTCCACTATAGGTCCTTCCCATCCGTGAGCATGTTCTATCGCTCCCTCTATTCAGTTTTTCTTTTATGTCCTTCATTAAAGCTCTATAATTTTCTCCTTAAAGGTCTTACACACAGTTTACTAGATTTATTTCCTGGTAACTTCTACCGTTTGGTGGAACTTCAGGGTGAGTGTGGACCCTGCCGGAGCTCAGCCACAGAGGTACTCCAGGATCCTAGCAAATGGCTCAGTGCTCAGCTTCCTCATCAATAATTACACCTCCACCACAGAGCAGGCACGAAGGCACGAAGAGTGAACGCAATAAAGAATGTGACACCCTTAGAACATCGTAAATATTGGGTAAATGTTAGCCCATCCTGGAATCGTGTTTCTAAATGTGTGTGCACTTGAACATCAGTGACTGTGCTTTGCATCTGGTCCCCCAGCAGAAATGGGTCAGACGGGTAAGTAATTGGCCGACAGTGGCCCCCCCCCCTTCCAAAATAAAGAGCGTGAAATAAAGCACTTTCAAACTAGATGTTAGAACCAAAGCGTCTATTGTATCCCAAAGTAGGGATAATTGCTATCTTTTCAAATTATTCTGTTTCATTTAACAGATAACCAACTTTAAAAGAAAATTAATTGTAAAGATTTTTTTTCTCTTCAAAATTTAGTGTGACTTATTACCATAATTGTTTCTCTAGCCTTTTTCAAGCAACAATGCTTAAAAAAAGCTTCATTGTTTTTAAAGTCATATTTGCTTTTATAAAACAGTACATGTTTTATTATAAACATTTCCAACTTTAGGGAAGAGTACAAAAAAGTAGAAATTTCCCCAAATCATAGCAGTGAAGGAGCACCGTTGCTAACATGTTGGCCAATATCCATTAAAGAAATATTTTAGAGAGGGAGGGAGGGGAGAGAGAAAGCGAAATATCGATGTGAGGAAGAAACATTGATGGGCTGCCTCCTGCACACCTCTTACCAAGGATCACTGCAACCTGGGCATGTGCCCTGACATGGAATTGAATGGGCGACCTTTTCCATGGGCTGATGTCCACCCATGGAGCCACCAGGATACCAAGAAATGGGCTTCTGTGTTTGTGTCCACTTTTTGTTTTCTCTCAACAAGGTGCCGTGGGTGTCTTCCCACGTTGACAGTTGCAGAATGACAATACTTTATATTCCATTCTAAAGAGTGGCACTAATTTATCAAATCAAGTTCCTTTTTACATGTGCTTGATCATGTACAATAAACCATGCTCCGGCGAACCACTGTGGCTCACCTCATTGTGTTTAATTTATGTGACCACCTCCATCAATACATTCCTCAGCAGTGAGATTATCAGGATAAAAGGCACCTTCGTTTTACATTTTGACACTTATTGCCAAACTGCCTCCCTGGAAAGGCTAAATCCATTAGCACTGCCGTCATGGGGGCAGGAGGGTGCCCATTTTCCAATAAGCTAAGTGGGTTTGTCAATTTCCTTAATCGTTATCTATCCACATGCAGAAAACAAAGCTCTCTTTGCATATGCATGTCTTTGGTTAGTAGTGAAATGAAACACCTAATCATCTGTGAATTGGCTGTTTGAATCTCCTTGTGGATTGCTGCGTTGGTATTACATTCATCCAGGGATTTTATTTTATTTATTATTATTATTATTTTTTAAAATATATTTTATTGATTTTTTACAAAGAGGAAGGGAGAGAGATAGAGAGCTAGAAACATCGACGAGAGAGAAACATCGACCAGCTGCCTCTTGCACACTCCCTACCGGGGATGTGCCCTCAACCAACGAACATGCCCTGGGCTGAAATCGAACCTGGGACCTTTCAGTCCGCAGACCGACGCTCTACCACTGAGCCAAACCGGTTTCGGCTCATCCAGGGATTTTAAAAGAGTTCTCTGGGTATGGACATTGTGTGTAACATTGTGTTGCAGCCCCTGGACCATGGGGCTCGCCTCTACCAATGGGATGTTAGCAGTTGTGATGAAGGTAAAGTTTTTAGTGGGGCTGAATTTGCACTCTTTTGCTTGTGCTGACCCCATGAAGAGAAGATGCCCTGGCTGACGCTGGCCTCAGAGGAGTGAGAGATACATGAAGGGACCTGGCCCAAACCCATGGTCTGGAGCCAAGCCTACAGCCCAGCCCAACCAAGATCAGCAGAACCACAGCTGCCAGCCCACAGACATGAATAAGTGGTTGTGTTGTTAAGCCAACAAGTTCGGGTTGGCTTGTTATGCAGCCCTCTTGTGACAAAAGATGACTGACACACTGTCATTGTCTTATTGTGGGAACTTGTCCATGTCTAGTTCTTCTCTGGGTCTCAGTTTCTTAAATGTGGCATGAAGGGGATGATAACTGAGTGATTTCTAGGGTCTCTTTCGAATACTAAGGTTCTGGGTTCCAACACAGGGTTTAGTGCTGGGGGGAGAGAGTGTTCCAGAAGAAAAGCCAAGCACAGAGGTGTAATGAGGGCTATGCAGGGAGGGAAGGGGCAGCGGGCAGGTTTGTCTCACTGGAGCAGGGGGTCTGAGACATGCAGGGGGTGGGACGAAGGTAGAGGGCTGAAGCAGGAGTGCGGGGCCCTGGGCTCCCTGAGAAGCCATATTTGTTCATCCCCCACCTGTTCCTTAACCTTTTGCCAACTGGCTTCTGATCCTGCCTTCTTCTTCTTCTTCTTCTTCTTTTTTTTTTTAATTTTATTTTAAATATATTCTATTGATTTTTTACAGAGAGGAAAAGAGAGAGAGATAGAGAGTTAGAAACATCAATGAGAGAGAAATATCGGTCAGCTGCCTCCTACACACTTCCTAATGGGAATGTGCCCACAACCAAGGTACATGCCCTTGACCGGCATCAAACCTGGGACCTTTCAGGCCAACAGTCTATCTATTGAGCCAAACCGGTCAGGGCTGATCCTGCCTTCTTAATGATGGCTTCCCATATCCAAATCCTCACCTTGGCTGACAGCCTCCCAGAACTTGATGCCTCCCCGTCAGCCCTCTTGGATGAACACCAAGGGACCCAGTGCTGGACTCAAAAACTCTCGGATATTATGCTTCTGTGTCCACTCACAGCTCCAGTGCCATAATTCTTACAGTATATATTCTGTGCTTGCGGCTGTAACAGAAAATCTGAGCAGGAGTGGCCAAAGCCCCCAGGACAACTTAAAGCAGAGGCGGACAGTCTGTATCTCTCTTCAGTTCAGCACAAGATGGTCTTCAAATGGCTCTTTCTTCGTATACTTATTTCTCCCCTTTTTTCTCTGGGAGCTGACCCCCCTCATTGCTGGCCTTTCCTACTGTCCTGTGGTCCTGAATTCTTAGCACATCCTGGACCCCACCCTGTGGTTTGATGGATGCAATCTCTGCTGTTTTTTGGCTTGTATGCATCCCACGGATCTCTTCCTTCCTCTTCACATGTTCTCCCTGTGAGTATGTGTCTGTCTCAAATCTCCCCTTTACATAAGCACACCAGTCATATTGGATTAGGGCTCATCTGAATGACGTCATTTTAACTTGATTACCTCTGTAAAGACCCTGTCTCCAAATAAGTCACATTCTGGAGCACCGGGGGTTAGGGCTTCAACATATACATTGGGGGTGAAAGGGTAGGGGAGAGAGACACAATTTAACCCATGACAGTCACTGGGGCATAGTCTTTCCTCCCAATGTAACACTGTGGAACTGGCCCTGCCCCTCATCCCTAATCACCCAACCCTTGGTTCTACTTGTATCACAGAAGATGGAATTTTTCTTCCATTTATTATAATTATTGTTATTGCTGTTTTCAGTGTTTCCATCCTAAATCAGACTAAAATAAGCATTACCCATGTGGCTCAGGACTATCTCCCCACCCCCCACCCCCAGCCCAGAGCTTCTCGTGTTGGCATATCCAGTGCCAGCCTCATCCCCATCCATCAGGCCTGGTTCAACTTGCATGGTGTGTGCAGATGAATGGGTTCTGGTGTCAGGTGGTCCTGGCTGAGGGGCCCAAGGTGGGAAGGGCACTGGCTTCAAAGCTGACAGAGGGCACTCATGGGCCTCAATGACCCCCAACTTCAGCCAAAATGCAGAGACACCCACCCTCTACTTGGTCAATTTCACAGTTTTTTCCTCCTTAAATGAGATCGTGTTTGGCCTGGTGAAAATACATGCCTTTATTTCCATGACTCCTGAGTGAGGGGGGAGTTTGTCCACTGCCGTCATTTCTAAAGCTTCTGCCTCCTTATGCTGTCTGCGGCTGGCAGAGCAGTGACGGCCTGCTGGGGACTGCCAACCAGGGCCTTGGTCCCTGGGCGCTGGCTGCATCGTCTCTCCCCCCACGGGCAGAAGGAGGTCTCTCCTGCGTTGAACCTCCATTGGAGCCCATTAGAGGACTAATCTACGTCATCTGCTCAGCACCTCCTGCCATGTCTTCAGACAGAATGACCTCCCTTCTGGCTGCTCCATTTGTACTCTGTGGCAGTGGGGCAGGCTCCAGTTCTGGGTGAGGGGCACGACTGTTGGGGGCAGGGGAGCCTGCTGAGGCCTCGGTCCCCAGAGAGCCTGGGAGAAAAAGGGAAATCCAGCAACAGAGCTACTTGCAATCATCTTCAAGACTTCCCTTCTCCTTCCGCAGGCCAGCACCTCACAAACCACCCCAGGCTCTGCACACCTGCACCACTGCTTGCCTGGAGCCTGCACCGGCCACCCCTGCAATAGACTCCCTGCTTCCTCACTGCCCCTACAAGCTACAACTCTCTGCCCAGCAACCCTAGCGGGGAGGGGGCACTTCCCTCCGCTGTGAGGAGCCTCCGGCCAGAGGAGGCTGCACCAGAAGCTAAAGCATCTTAAGCTTCAGGGAACCTCTCTCTCTGCAGCCTCCTCCCAGGCCCTGGTTGGGCCTCCAGCATGTGGTTAATGAGCATTGTCAACGCGAAGATTAATTAGGATGCGTAACTGCCAGGAGCACTTGTGAAGTTTTCCTGCTCCGATGTGAAGAGCCTGGACTGGAGTTTTCCCTCAGTTGACAGCTGCTCTGAACATGCGCACATGGCATCATCCACAGTGCACTGTGCAGGTGAGAAAAGCACTTCCGCTCTATCGGTGCTGAACACCACTGCGATCAGACTCTGCTGGAGGGAAGCCTGATTGAACTTTCCATTCTCTGCACCAAAAGTGATATTCCAAGATCGCTGTTTTAGGAGAAAGTGAGTAAAGAGAATGCAACCCGCCTAGCTCAGGGGAGAAAGAAAGCTATGGAAGTGTGTCAGGGCACTCAGTCAGAAACTGTGGGGGTTCCCTCCTTTGGTGATGCTTTTGATGACTGTCCACTTTTTGAAATCTGCCATTTATTGTGATTTCTTTTCTCATTCTAAATAAAGGTTAAATTGCACAGCTAAACTTTATTCCTAATTCGATGTGCTTTTCTTTAAGAGGATGCTCCAAATGGCATTGTTTTCAGACCCAAGGCACTGGATCTGTTGCCTTCTGAGACCGCCCACTGAACTTGGAATAAACTGAATCTCCTCCTATGATTTACAAGGACCCCTGACCTCCTTGACCCCTGATGCCCCATTTCCAGCTCTCTTACCCTCACTCACTACACTGCAGACTGGTGGGCCTTCTTCTCTCTGCTTCTTGAACTACTGAGCTTGGTCCCACCTTGGTGACTTTGCATCTGATGTATCTCCTGCCTGGACCCTCTTCCCTGAATTTTCCTTTCTGGGCATTGAGGCTCCAGCTCAAGGCTGCCTCCTTTGAGAAGGCCTCCAGGATAATTCTACTTAACGTGGAGACCCCTTCCCATCTTTCCTACTCCAGTCCCTGCTGTACCCCTTGGCTTTGTTTATTTATCAGAAAGTATAATGCTCTTTCTTCAGCGTCTATCTCCTTCCTCCATCCTGGGGTTAGGTGCCCCACCAGCCCCAGGACAGTAGGGGTTATGCTTGTCTAGTCCTTCACTACCTTCAGCACCAACAACATTGCTCAGCACACCGTTAACTCAGCAGAGATTCTGTTTATAGTTTAAATTGATATCTCCTTTTTAGAAAGTGTGTTGGCAATATGCCTTGAGAGTCTTAAAGTGGGCAAACCCATTAATTTCACTCCAGAAATGAATCCCAAAGGAATCATTAGGGAGGTACAAAGAAAGGGAGATTAGATGAGGGGTTAACACGATGGATTTTATAACCAACTAGAGGTCCAGTGCACGAAATTCATGCATTGGATATGGGGGAGTCCCTTAGCCCAGCCTGTTCCCTCTCACAATCCAGGAGCCTTCAGGGGATGTCCTATTGACAGCTTCGGCCCACTCCCCACAGGGCCTAAGCCACAGTCTAGCCTCCCTCTGTGGGAGGCGACTGGGCCAATCAGACCTCAAAGCTATTGCTACAGCCCCCGCAGCTTTGTCCAAAGGATGTTCAGCTGTCTGGTCTAATTAGCATATTATGCTTTTATTATTATAGGTGAGGTCTCAGTTATTGTCTTATCTCTGCCAATAAATAGCTGCTGTGTGACCTTGAGCAAGTTCCTATTGTCTCTGAGCCTTGGCTGCCTCATCTGTAGATGGGGATAGTAATTGTACCTACTGGAGAGGGAATCCTGAGGCTCACATAAGGTCATGCATGAAAATGCTTAGCACAGAGCCAGGTGTAGGGGAAAGATCACTCTATGTCAGCTATTAATTGTGTTCCATGATGCTCAAGACAATTTTGTTTGTAATGGAATAAAAAGAGAGCCTAAATATCTAACCAAAGGGATTGTTTACATAAGATAGGCTACATCTTTGGAATAAATTATTGTACACGTGTAAAAAGCTTGTTTTTAAAGGATGCTTGATAATGCGAGTAAAAGCTCACAAAATGCGATTAGGTGAAAAAGGCAGGATACAAAATAAACAAAGTGTGACGCCACTTTTGTTATACAAATACATGCCCATGTTTGTTTGTGTGTGCAAATGAGTGTGTATCCTGCCAGGCTGTGCGGCAAAATCCTAACAGCATCTGTAGAGAATGGGATTATGGTTATTTTAATTTCCCCTATTTATTAGTAACTATAATTTTAAAAGTATTACTTTCAAATCAGTAAAGGATTAATGTTATTTCTAAAGTGTGCATGGTATGTCCAGCCATCTCACACTACTATCTGACCACAGCAATCATTTGTGGACATTAGGAGGGAGGTTAAGTTATCCACTCCAATTCGTCGCCCTTCCCTGTACTTTCCCTGCACTTTGACCAGGTGACTGTCCAGTTCCTCCTTTAAGAAGCTAGAGTGAACCTCGGGGCCTCATGACACTGGGCTTGGCCCATGATTTCTTTTGTCCAATGGAATGTGGGCAGAGGTGCCTCTGGCACATGGCACATGGCATGTGGTACAGACTTGCATTCGAAACCTGCAGCTTAGAACTGCCCAGCCAACCTGGAAAAGTGTGGGAAACACATACTTATTCTTGAATGTCACCCAGAGGTTGGGGTTGTTTGTTTTACAGCAATAGCTGACTGATGCAGTGGGATTGAAATGCTTCATGTACTCAAATCAATCAACAGAATGTCTCTGTTATCTTGGGAAGGGATGGCTAGACTGCACCAGAAGAAAGCTGAGTTTCAAAACATTTAAAAATCAACAACTGATTCTTAATGAACTCAAAGGCAAAGAAGTCCTCCTCCCTGCCCCCCCCCCCTCCCCGCCCATGACCTCAGCTCATTTTCAGGTTCTGTTATTAGTGTCTGAGATTTAGAGTCACAAAAGGTTGGAATCTCTTTGTCCTTAGATGTCATCTAGTCCTACAAACAAAATGTTAACCTTCATTTTAAGAATAATTTTTCCTCTTTAAAAAAATATACATTTTTATTATATACTAGAGGCCTGGTGCACAAATTCTTGCATGGGTGGGGTCCCTTGGCCTGGCTGGTGATTGGGGCCAATCGGGGCCAGATGGGGGAGGGGCTGTGGGAGGTTGGCTGTGGGAGCACACTGACCATCAGGGGGCAGATCCTGCATTGAGCGCCTGCCCCCTGGTGGTCAATGCACATCATAGTGACCAGTTGACTGGTCATTTGGTTGTTTGGTTGTTCAGTCGTTCAGTGGCTTAGGCTTTCATAGACTAGAGCCCTAATGCATGAAATTCATGCAAGGGGCTGGGCCCTTGCAGTCCTGGCTGCCTCAGCTGGCCCTCACAGGCCTGGCTTCATCAGGAAGGTCATCTAGACAGTCATCCGGATAGTTGTTCTGCTGTTCAGTCTAATTAGCATATTAGCTCTTTATTATATAGGATAATGCAGATAGAAAAAAAGAGAAAGAAACCACTCTTAATACCACCACCAAAAATAATCTCTGTCAAACATTAGTTATGTACATATATGTGTTTATATTTTTCTCCCAAAAAGGAGAGCAAACTATCCATTCTGTTCTAAAATTTTTATTTACATTTACTGTGTCAGAAAAATCTTCCTATGCCAATTTACATCTTCTACACAAGTATTTTGAATTATGGAATTGTGGCTGAGTTTTCCAATGAATGGATATACCATACATAACTTTACCAAACTCTTGTGGTAACATCTGTAATTATATACAATTTTTAGTTCTTATAAGAAACATCCTATATGAAAAACTTTCCATGTACACCTCTGATTGTTTCTAATGGTTAAATTCCTAGTGGTGGGATTTCCGGAGTTGGGGTATATGTATTTATGAGGTGTCCTGTCTCCAAGTGTCATTGTCCTCATCTGCCTGATGGGAGGGATTTGAGATCAGTGACCTGTGTGATCATCTTCCACCTCACAGATTTCCTGTTGTACTTGAACACCCCTGGGAAGGAGGTACCCCTAGAACCAACAGCATCCAAAGTACTATGGCTTGACCATATCCCAGCAGAGAGACAGGACCCTGAGAGAAATGGAGAAGGTATGTTATGAAACCATCAAAGGTCTCACTTCCCCTGCATGATGGGTCCTCTTACTGCAGCCTTATTTGACAGATAAAGAAGCTGACTCCAAGTGGGCCCTGAGTCCAACTCTGCATCTGGTCCAACTTCATAGCCAAGAGCCCTGCAGCTGTGGCTCTCTGCCCCCCTCCCCCTTCCCTCACCATGGTTCCTGCAGGACACAAGACAACATGTTGACCACCTGCAGCCTCCCTTCCCCCTGCTGAGATGGACCTTTGTGTCTGGTCCATTGGCCAACCCTGGGACTCTGGTCCAACATGGAGAGGAAAGAGCCTGGGGCCTTGGTGCATCCTGGAAGCTGGGGACTCTCGGAACGGCTCTGCTCCTCACCTGTGGGGTCTCCTGGGACATCATTTCACCTGGCCAGGAGTGCCAGGGACTGTTCAGCTCTTCATCAAATTTGTTTTTTCACCCTGGGCACACACACAGCTACCTCTCCCAGCCTCCTCTGGCGCACGTGGGATCACATGACTGCATTCCAGCCAGTAGAATGTGACCCATGTCACATCCACTTCAGGCCTTTGAGAACTCCTCAGCAGCTCCTTGCCTCTTTGCCAGCCTGGTGCTGACAAAGGGCCACCTGCCCTGGGCTCCTTGCGATGGGGGCCTCTCCCACATAGCAGCGTGCCTCATCAAAGCATGTAAACCAAGAAGGCAAGAGAGAGAGAGGCCAGCAACACAGAAACGAGGTGTTGCGTGCTGGGTGCCGCCCCCAAAGAGCCATTCCAGACCTAGCTTGAATCGAAGCTCATTCACTGCTCTTGAAAAATGGGGATAACAATCCCAAGGTCACGGCCCTACGGTGGGGTTAAAAGGGCAGACGTTTGTAGTATGTGGAACATAGGGTCTTGCACAAAATACTCAATGAAGTCACTTTGTGGCACCTTATTTGACAGATAAGGAAGCTGACTCCAAGAGGGCCCTGAGGCCAACTCTGCATCTGGTCCAACTTCATAGCCCCTTCCCTCACCATGGTTCCTGCAGGCCACAAGACAACATGTTGCACAAAATAGATACTCAGTGAAGTCACTTTGTGGCACCTGCCACTTTGTGGCACCATTAGTCAAGGACAGCTGCTTTGGAGTTGACATAGAACTTGGGTTGCATTGGGGCCATTATACATTTTAGGGTTGACTGGTTTTGAGCAGCGAGCAGTATCTCCAGTAACACTTAGACTTCACTGAGTATCTATTTTGTGCAAGACCCTAAGCTCCACATACCACAAACGTCTGCCCTTTTAACCCCACAATAGGGCCGTGACCTTGGGATTGTTATCCCCATTTTTCAAGAGCAGTGAATGAGCTTTGATTCAAGCTCAGGTCTTCTGGACCCTGATCCCATAACTAGTGCAGCTTTAAAGTTCCCTCAGACCTAACACTCCAGGATTCTGCTGGTCCCTGATTCTCTCCAGGTGAACGGACAGGTGAAGAGTGTGAAGGTTGGAATTGACAGGCCAGAGTCCAGGCTTCCACCAAAGGAGGCTTCAGGTAAAAACTTATATAGGTCTCAGTTTTTAATCTGTCAAATGGTGCTGCAGGTGAGAAGTCCCACAACGTGGGTTCCTTTGGGGTGAAAGGAGGTCCTGATCACAAGACGCTTGGCACTGAGTGTGGCTTTGAAGATGGAGCCGAGTGCATCCTTCCCCGGTACAGGCCCCTTCCGTGCACCTCCCCCTTCCCCAGGCCACCTCCAGCCTCTTTCCTCTCAGCCCTTCTGCATTTCCTGACTCATCTTTTAGTGAAATTGTTTTCCTCATCTCTGCTGGAGCACTCTGAAGCTCCCTTCGCTGGGGGAACTGGGACACGGCTACTTGACATAGTTCTTGGGAAGCTGAATGCTCTCCATTATTTATTAGGCAGACTTCCTTCATCAAAAAACCCGAAATTCCAGAAAACTTCTCCCTCTGTCACCTGCTGGGAGAGTCGCATGCAGGGTCCTACCAATTCAGCGAGCCTTGGAGAGCAATCGGAGTTTGCTATTCCCAAGGGGAAGCCTGGCTGGGCTGAACTGAGATCGAAGGGAGGAATGTTGACCCAGTTTGGGCTGGCTGTTTGGAGCTGGCCTTCCGGGATGCTCCCAGGGTGCAGGGCGAGGACTGGGGCGGGAGCAGCGCGAGGTCCGGGTGCTGCTGGCACTTGTGGTGGGTGGGTGCAGGGGCTGCTTGGAGGAGGGTGGAAATCCCTGGTCTCGGTTGTGTTACCTGCTGAGGTCCCACCTGAGGAAGCCTCGGGGACTCGGCGCCCAGTCACGCCTTCGCATTTGTGCAGAGCATTCTGGGCACAAACACACCTCCCTCTTCTGGGCGGTTGGGGTTAGGACAGGAAACCGAAAGCACATGCAGCCAAATGGAGCAAGTGTATTAAATGGTATTCAACGAAAGCCCACGCTGGCCTTGCTGGCTCGAAGCATTTGAGAGCTGGAAGAGCCCTTGGAGGTATACGACTTGATACTTTGAAATCTGGACCTCCCTTGCCTCCGAAGAATCTGGCGCCCTCGTTCTGCTTCAGGTCGGCACACACTCACACTCGGCAGAGGCACCTCCGCTGCCTGGAAACCACGCTGGCCCGACGCTGGTTGCTCTGACTCGCTGTGTTCCTGCCCAGGCCCTCGCCTCTCTGTCTGCATCTCTCACCTGGAAAGCCTCTGCTCCTCCACCGGGGAAGGTCTCAGCACTCACCCGTGGGAAGCTCAGGTGCCACCTCCCAGCAGAAGTCTTCCCGGGTCCCACCAGGTGGAGCTAGCTGCTCAGTATCAGGGGTCCCCCACAAGCTCCTTCTGCCCTCAGGGCTGGCAGGTCACCCCCCTGACATTCAAATGCCTGATCCTCCTCACTCTTCACGCCTCATCTCAAAGGCCCCCTTCCCAGAAAGACCTCCTTTGTCCCGCACCTGAGGTTGCCCCTGCCTGATCCTGCCCAGAGCCAGACTCTGTAACATCTCGCTGTTTGCTGTGTTACTTCTTCCCAACACCTCTCCACCTGGCAGTCTTGTTGTATTGCTTACCTGTCCTGTCCTGTCCTGTCCTGCCTCCCCAGTCCAGAGATCGGCTCCTGCGGCTGGGATCTCGTTTATTCACAGCTGCATGCTCAGATCCCTCATAGGCCTGCACAAAGTAGGGCCTCAGAAGCCTGGGCCAATGAGTGAACCTGAAGTTGGCCCTTCTCCGCATCCCAGGTTCTATCCTTGAGGACTGACCAGTGTCCCCAGTGCTTGCAGCTCTTGAGCGGTGTGACCCATCCCCCCACCCCCACCCCATTCTCCTCTGCAGAGGAGGGCTCAGAGCCCACAGGCAGTGGCCAGGCCTCGCCCTGTGGTTTATGGCTCTGCCCTGGGCCCTGACAGCAGCCACATTTTGCGAGTTTGGAGAATGAACATTAAGGCCAGTCAAGTGGATAAATCACATCTTTCGAAATGGGCCAAACATGGATTTACACAATAGCCTGTGACAAACGCATCTCCAGGAAATGATCTGGCAGGAAACACCCCCCTTTCCAAAGGGCGCCGCGGCCCCGGGAGCGGTAATGAGGCTTTTTTAGGATTCTAATTATTCCCATGCTGACAGGCCGAGCGCGTTCCCCACCGCCCGCTCAGCGCTCACGTGTGCGCCCAGCGGGTCTATTCCTGGGTCTCCCAGGTAAGCATCCTGCCCTCGAGGCGGCCTGGCGAGTCCGGTGTCTGTTCCCAGGCTTCCGACTTCCCTCCTGCTGACGTGCGGCCTCAGAGGGAGTGACTGGGCCTGTCCATTCCCCGTGAGCCAGGCCCGGGCACAGCGGGTCCTCACTCAGGGTGTGGGGGTCTCCTCTCCCGCCTGCACTCGGGGGGTCAGAAGGGCTGCAGAGTCTCCTGAGGGCATCCCACAGGCTCATGGGGCTGGGGGTGCAGCGCTTAGAGCCCAGGCCGTGAGGCTGTTGCTCAGTAAAGAATAAGGGCCCCACAGTGTCCACACGGAAAAGGGCCATGGTGGCCATCCCCCCAAGGCCTTGATTGTCCAGATGGCAGAGCGGAGGCGGCTATGGGGATGTGGGAGGCAGAAGGAAGCGGGGGCTAGGCTCTAGAACTGTTTGTGCTCAGCTCCCGGCAGGGGTTCGGGGCTCACCCTTGTGGAGCACCTGCCGGGGGCCAGGTACTGCCATGGGTGATGGCTCAGTAACAGCGCTGATTCAGATGCTGCCACCGCCAATACTGCTGAGCAGGTGCTAATGTAGTTCCAAACCAAATAGAACTTGCAGGCGGCGGAGGCTCGGAGCCCCTGAAGGAACCAGTGCCTGACCTGGGGCCAGTCTCTGTCCTGCTCACTGGGGCTGTGTGCAGGCAGCGGCCCAGGGGGAGAGGCCCCTGTCCCTCAGAGAGCTGGTGGGTGGGTGGAGGCCTCTGCAACCCCCAGGAGAGAAGGGGTGCTGTCAGGATGGGAGCCTTCTGAGAGACGCTACGGCGGGTCCACCTCAGAACCAACATGGTGCTAGGTCAGCACCTGCCCAATGCCAACCCCTCAGGGGAAGGCCCACACAGCGGCCCCTGTGCCGGAGCAGCTGGAGGGGCCCTGCCTGGTGCGAACATTGTTCAAAACAACTGCACATTCATTCCATCCATGGGTCTCCCCGAGGGTCCCTGACAGCCCCACAGGGGTTCTCTGAGCAGGGATCCCACTCAGGATCAGAGGCTCGGACACACGTTCTGTCCGTCCCATTGCTGTGGGTCTACAGGAGAGTCACTGCTTCTCTCTGATCACCACTGAGCAAGCCCTTACTGAGGCCTCGCTTGGAGCCAGGCGTGTTAGGTCCAGGGGAGGAGCCAGGACCCAGGAGCACGATCTCTGATTGGGGGACCAAAGCAGAGAGGCCACCATACTTGGGGCGGGGCTTTGGTTAGACTGTAGACTCTGTAAGTCACTTACTGCAAAAGCTGCCTCTTGGCTGCCCCTCAGCTGCCCCTGCATTCAGGGTGGGGAACCCCTGGAGCCCAGACCTGGGCAAGAGGGGCAGGCAGGCCCCTGGAGGTGGGCTCAGGACTATTTGGGGGAGAATCCCAGGGCCCTAGAGTGAAATCTAAAGGAGCCCACAGTCCACCTGCCCTGAGCTCATGAAGAGGCCTCTTATAATCTGATTTAAGAGAATGTCTGCCCTGAATGTTTGTATCTCCCCTTCTCCAGCCCCTGCCCTAAGCTTGAAGACCCAAACAAGCCCAGCTGGTGGGCGCCCCTTTGCCACAGCTGCCGGTCCTCCATCCTCGCCTCCTTCAGCTCAGCCCCCTGAGACCAGCTGCTCTGCCCACTGCCTGGCCCGGCCCAGCCCGCCCTCCACTCAGCTCAGCTCAGCTCAGCTCAGCTCAGCCTGGAGCTGATGGAACTTGATTGAAACCTCTAAAAACAAGTTTTCCCCACGTGACAACCCTTCATCTTTCTCACCGTGCTACTCCCTGAGCATTTTATAGCAGAGAAAAGGGGAGAGAAAGAAAAACACTTGAGTCTCCCGAGATAAATAGTGAGTGTCTGAGAGGCTGCGATGTTAAAAGCTGTCGACACCGCAAAGCTGCCTGATGGGTCCTGCTCCCTTGATCTTCCCTGAAGTGTCTGAACGAGGAGAAGGGCTCCGTCCCGCACCTGCCTGGCCTCCCGGCATGCACCCGCAGGCCGAGGCTGCCTCCTCCATCCGGGGAGCAGGGACCCCACCCAGCTGATCCCGTGCGTCCTCTCAGGTTCTATTGGAACCAGAGGTGACCTTGGCAGTGCCGTTCTCTCTAGTGGGAGGTGGGGCGGAGGGGAGCTCCAACCATGGTGAGTAACAAAGGTTCTCACCATGGCAGTGGCACCCCAAGGCAGTCCCTCAGCTACCAGCTGACCAGGCTCCTCAGAGACGCCTCTTTCTCACCCTGAGCATCTTTATAATGTCACCGGCCCGTGGCCACCAGGCTCAGGCCAGCTCATCAGGCCAAGGGCTGAGGTGCTGGGGGGTCCTGTGGTCTGGGGAGCTTGATCTACCCGTGAGCACCCACCGTGTGATCTGGAGGCTGGCTCTGCCCTGATGTTGGCAGGAGCAGAACTTGGGTCTGTGGTGGGGTCTCATGGAAGGGATATAATCAGAGTGGATAAGGGGCTCTTGGTTCAAATTCTAGCTCAATCACTTCCTTGTTGTGTCATTTTGGGGCCATTTCATGCCACCTGGGGCCTCAGCTTCCTTGTCCCCAGGCAGGGATAACAACTTGACAACGATGTGAGATAACGCCTGGAAAATGTGAGCATGGTACCCAAGCGTAGTAGGCGCTTGATACATGCCAGCTCCCATCTGTTAGTGTTCTTACCAATCTCAGGATCAGGATCAGTCCCGCTGCGTGATGTGAAGGGCTCTACAGACCTTGATCTTAAGATTCCGGAGAGCTTGGGTGACCACCCCTACCTCTTTGCCCTCCAACCCACAGCCACAGCAGCCAGCATGGGGCCGGCACCTGGAGCGACATCTCTCGCCTGCAGAGATAGCATGCAGGGTGAAGGCAGGTGGGCTTGGCCCGGCTCATAGGAGGCCCTGCTGACCAAGAACATCTCAGGGGTGGCTGTGGGAATATCCCTGCAGAGTCAGCACAAGCATGAGCCCGGCAGGCTGTGCGGTGGGGCCATGTCTCCTGCCCTGGGGGCCTAGGGTGACTCCTGATGCTCTCTCACCCTGCAAGGTGCTTAGAGGGGAGGACGGTAAAGGAACGAAACTGGGAGCCTCTGTTTTTACCTGCTTAGGTGCCATGAGTGACACATCCTCGCAGCCCACCCTGCAGTTTGCAGATGGGGACCCTGGGGGTTGGAGGACTCAGCCACAGCATTACGGGCCCAACTCCAGGCCAGGGCTGCTGCACCCCATCTCTCCACGGGGAGGGGCCCAAATGTCTCCCCCTGGCACCTGCCCGGGCAGTGATCTCCCAGGGGGTCCCTGTGGCCATCCTATTGAAGCCTCACTGCACTCCTAACTTTCTAGGATCTTCCACCAAGTACCTTCCCACCAACCCACCTTGGGGCCCGATGTTGTCTGCAAAGCCCTTCTTTGGGCATTCATAGGTCTCTTTCCCTTTAAAAATGGGAGGGGGAGAAAAAGAACACGACAGCACTGCTTCCTAAACTGCTCCCACCGGACAGTCACGGTAGCATTTCTCTGCACTTGCCCGAGTCACTCCCCAGCCCTAGCGGCAGGAGTGCCGCTGCCCAAGGTGATTTGCATTTAGATTATTGGCACGGTTCCTCCCCATTGTGAGCCCGTGGAGCTAAGAATGAAGGCGAGCATAGGCAAGGGAGAGAAATGTGTGGCTCATATTTACATAATTCTTTCAAGTTTTAGATTTTCCTGTTCCTTGTGGGTTTGGGGGTGAAATTTATGTCTTGGCTGGGTCCTCTGCTTTAGCGGCTCACACAAGGTTGTGATCAAGTTGTTGGCTGAGGCTGGAATGTTGTCCAAAGGCTCAACTGGGAGGACCTGCCCTCCTCACCCCCCCCCCCGCCCCCGCCCCCCGCTCCGTCCCCCAGCTCATGCAGTGGTTGGCAGGTCTGTTCGTGAGGGCAGATGAACCGAGGGCCTCAGGTCTTGGTTGGCTGGTGACTGTTGGCTGGATGGGGGAACTAGGGGTTCTTGGCCCAGCCACTCAACCCTCCTCTACCCACCATGCACTTCACTCAGCCCCCTTAGCAGGATTCAAAGCTACATGACATCCCAGTCCCTCCAGTATCCCTCTGCAGGGTAGTGCCATCTTTTTAGAGAGCAAAACATTCTGAGGTCCCCCTCCTCTCTCTCACCACCTCGCTCTAAAACTTCCTTTAAGAACCACAGAAAGAAAACTGTTTATCCCAGGGCTCTGATGCTGGGAACACAGGCAGATGGCACCTGAATTAGCAGCTTGGCAGGCACAGAAGGCTCCAGGCACCATCAGCTCGAAACATCTCAGAACATCCCCCTCCCCAGACAAGTGTGGGGAGCAGCGCTGGGCGTTTTTGCCCAGATCCTGGCCTCTCCCTTCCTGCCCTCCGGACCCAGGCAGCATGCCAGTCAGAGGCAGAGGGAGGACTCATGCCCCAGGGCTCTCGGGAGGAGGACCAAAGTGATAGGAATCATCCATGGCCACCCTAGAGGGGCAGGGACAGTCAGCTGCCCAGCCTGGGTTGGCATTGCCCAGTACTCTGGGCATCCTTCTGGCCAATGAAATATGGGCGGAAGTGATCTGGTTGATTAGTTGGTGATCTTCCCCTCACTCACTCTCCTTCCCTGGCCACACGTCATGTGTAGATGGTGTCATCACAGATGGAAGGAGTTGGATCCCTGTGTCCCTGCTCAGAGGAGGTGCCTCCCTGGAGGAGATCCCCGACCAGCAACATCTACTTGCACTTCATGTGGAAGAGAAATCAACACTTCCTGGATGAAGTCACTGGGACTTGGAGCTCTTTGTTACAGCACCTTACTCATCCTGATACAATCCAGTCCCTCTCCTCATCCAACCCTTCATCCAGCAGGTAATTATCAGGCTTCCTGGGTTCCAAGTTCTGGGCTGAGCACCAATATGGCTATAAGGGAGACCCACAGGCCCCTGCCCTCAGGAGCTCTTTGGTGCAGCTGGAGAAACAAACAAAAGAGTGAGTGAATGATGACAACAAAATATTACATGTTGTGACACATTCTTTGAAGGAAAGCAATGGGCTGATAAGACATCTGTTTTGGGAGGTTTTATGGGGGACCTTGGGAGATGGGTTAAGATGTGACTGAGAAGGCGGGAATGGCAAGGTGGGAGGTGCTTCTTGCAGACAGAACAGCAGGTATAGCCACCACCATCTTTGTCATGGGCTCCCAGCTTTATGCAAATGGCTTCATTCCATCCTGTTTTACAGGGAAGGGGACTGCAGCCCCAGAAAGGTGAAGTGAAGGGACCAGGACAGTAGGCAGGCTGTGTGTTTGTTGTGGAGATGTGTCTGTGAGGACTGGGCCACCCTGGTAAGGCCACCCAAGGGGAAGGCAGGCCTGTTGCTGAACGTCCATACCTGTCTCTCCCCACATGCAGGATCAAGGCTTCTCACACTCAAGTGCAGAGTCAGGCTCACTACAGGTCTGGGGTGGGGCCACCAAGTTTCTACAACTATCAATGTCACTGCTAGTCACCACTTGAGCAGCAAGTTCTAGAACAGAGAGTAACTTGGATTTGGACTCATCTGGCTGACCTCATAGCCTGGCACAATCTGGGTGACTTCCTGGAAGAGTTGGAGTCTGACCTGAGCCTAAGGCCAGGGAAGGTATTGGAGAAACCACAAAAAAGGGAAGAGAAGACTTGAATCGGCCAGGTCTTTTCAGAGTGGCAGGAAGGTGGAGTTCAGCAAGTTTAAGTGACCTGAGGTCACAAAGCTAGGTAGACCAGATACTCAAACACAGGCTGGGTTCAGGACCTCTGATCTCTTCTGAACTTGCTGCAGTTCTCTGGGCAGGTCACCCCTCTGGAAGCCTTTATTTTCTCCTCTAAGGGCCCAAGAAGCAGACACTGCTGTTGCAGTGTCATTTCTTGCTAGTTCTTAGAGTGGTGGTTGCAACTAGGCAGTCTGGAGCGGGGGAGAAGGAGGCTGAGGGAGGCAGAGAGGGAGAAATGGTCAGGTTCATTGATTTGTTCCTACACGTCACAAATATTTACTTAGCATCTATTATATTAGGGGTGTCGAACTCAATCAGAGAAGGGGCCAAAATCTAAAATCCAGCCTAAATCGCGGGCCGAATGGTTTACTGAACAGTCATAAACTGACAATGTCATAAACTGACAGCGGAGTGCAGTGATGACAGCGCGATGCGGGCCACATTGCAAGGCCTGGCGGGCTGGATTTGACCCGCGGGCCTTGTGTTTGACACATGTGTATTATATACAAGATACTGTTTCCTGTTGGTTGCTATAGAGCAGGATTAGGATTCATTTGAGTTGTGAGTGAGAGAAACATGTCGCAAACTGGTTGAGACAGAAAAATGCAATGGCTAATAAAACTGAAATATCTGAGGGGGAGGGTGGGTGCAGGATTCATGTCTGCCTTGCCCCAGTGTCCCAGGGAGCGTCTGGCACTGAGCGTACAACAGGGAGCCAAACAGATGAAGGTCGCACATTCTGTTTGCCCTGACCATCTCCTTTTCCCTCTTTCACCCCATTTTTCAGAGGTCTGTTCATCCCTTATGGCTTAATTTTAGACAGGCTTCTCTTACAACGACCACCAGAAACTTGTGTCCTACATCTGACCAGCTTAATAGCCTGAAAGAAAGAAAAATCTCTTTTATGTGTTCAGCCAAAGATCAAGGGCAAACTCTGATTGGATTAACTTGGGTCACGTGCTTACCTCTGAGCCAATCACTAAGTCCAGGGGAATGGATCTCACTGATTGGCCACTTTCAAGTTTCATGTTCACCCTTAGAGCAATGATGACACCCAGACAAAGTGTAAATGGTGGGTGGGTGAGGGGCATGGCTCCAAAGGAAAGTGAGAAGATGTGTGTGTGTGTGTGTGGGGGGGGGGGGGGGGCGGGAGGGGGGAGAGGGGCAGGGTAGCGGGGTGGATTGTGAGTAAGTGCAAACAATAGTAATGTACAAGTGAACCTATATCTTACCTTTTCCTTGGCTTCTGGGCCCGGACCACTAAACTCAGCTGGGCTAATGTGATGACCTGAGGAATGTCTGCAATCAGAACATGATAATGCACTTGCCATCTGGCACCCACTCTAGACTCTGACCACCTGGACTGGGTGACCACACCTGCCTTAGCTCTGCCCCAGTGGACCTGGCCTCCTTCTAAGGGGGTGTGGGTGGGCAGAGCTGCAATGGCCATTGAGCAAGCACTGACTCAACCTGCTGTGTGACCTCAGAGAATTCTTCAACTTCTCTGAGCCTCAGTGTCCTCATCTTTAAAGCGGAAGTGACTGAGCAATCTTACGGTGGAGAGGATTGTTGTGAGGCTTGGTGACAACATCTATGGATCACCTGGCCTTGGGCCCAGCACAAAGGAGGCACTAAATAAACAGCTGTGTACAGGAGGTACTCACGGCATGGCAGCCACTGCTGTGACCTCTACTCTGGCTCTTTTTTAATATATATATATATATATATATATATATATATATATATATATATATACATATATATATACATATACATATATATATTTTTTACATAGAGGAAGGAAGAGGGATAAAGAGTTAGAAACATCGATGAGACAGAAACATCAATCAGTTGCCTCCTGCACACTCCCCACTGGGGATGTGCCCGCAACCAAGGTACATGCCCTTGACTGGAATCGAACCTGGGACCCTACAGTCCTCAGGCTGACGCTCTATCCACTGAGCCAAACCGGTTTTGGCTCTACTCTGGCTCTTTGCAGGTAGCTTGATATGTGTTGTCGACAGATCTATCTCCCCCATCTGCCCATGACCTCCTTGAATAGAGACACATGTCCGATCTTTCTCTCGGTGCCCAGAGTCCTGCCTATGGCCAGGCACTCCATGGTGACATCTGCTGAGTCACTGGAGACTGACATCCCAGAGGATGGAAGGACAGGGAGAGCGCTTTGTATCATTGTCCAACAGCTGCTGGGTGTGGAACCTCTCTGGGACATCTGTTCCTAGCAGCCTGTGTCTCCGCAGGGCATGCATTTCTTGGCAGCAGAGGGAGTTATTTAAAGTCCCCATGAAAACAGCTGGGCCTTGACTGGAACAGACCAGTTGTCACCACTGGGGCCTGGGAGGTGCCTGAGAAGAACGGAGACATGCCAGTCGTGGTGGAGAGGGCCTTTCAGACACACCTGCCTTATCACTGTGTTCAGGGCAATGAAGAAGCCAACTGGCCTTGGGAGCATGAAGGGGCAGCCCCCCACTCACAGCAGTGGGAGCCTTCAGGAATGCCACTTCCCTCCTGGAGAGGTGGGCGGCCTTGTCTACTTTTTCCTTTGGTCTCACTCTCAAAAGTTTAGCAAGAATGGGTCTGAGTCAGAAATGTGAGAAGATGCTATTTCAGCAAGAACAAAAACAGACCTCACTGCTGGCCCCTGAATTACTCAGTGAGCCAGCATGGATACCTTCTGTGTGCTGGGCCTGGGCTTGTAGCTTTACAGAGGAATTGGTGCGTAGTGGGCTCATGATAATTTTTAGCTGTTATTCTGATCATGATGATGGAAACAATGAAGATGTGATGGTGGTGACTCTCCCTCCCCTATCCTCACATCCCGTCTCCTGCCATCAGGCATCTGCTCCCTCCTCGCTGGTCCATCTTCCCCCAAGGCGCTGTCATTCAGGAGGGACTTCACTTTGACTTAATCCTAAAATCCACATCTCAGAAGAGGGGCACATGGCTTTGGCTCAGGGCTTCGTCTTTCTCAGCACATCCTGGGAATAAAAGCTGCTTGCAGCCAGGCCTGCGGGGACCAGCCTACGGCTGTATCTGTTGGTTTCTGGTTTGTGGTCTTCACAGTTTTCTCATTTCTCACTTCCCAAGGAGAAACCATCAAACAGAACTTGTGCCATTTTCCTATAAATATCTGAGCAAGACTTTCCTGCACAGAATCATAGGTTATTGGACCATAGGAAGGAGGAAGCAGGAGATCATTCGGTCCAACCCTTCATGGTAGAGTTGGGGAAACTGAGGCCCAGAGTGAGGAGGTGACCTGCCCAAGGTCACACAGTGAGTTGGATCAGGGCAGAACAGAGACCAGGACTTGAACTCCTGACCTGTATTTGATGCTCTCAACTTTGCCCTGGTCACACGGATCTCAGGCCTGGTTGGTGGTCCAGAACCCCAAGCCTGGAACAGAGAGGGGAGGGGGGAGTTGGGGCAGGAGGTGTGGACCCTGGTGGAGGTGATGAAATTAAGCCCAGGGAGTAACTCTCACGCTGGGGCCCCCTATGGCTCTGGAGGGAGCAGTGGATGAGGGTCTCCCCAGTCTGACTGGGGTCCGTGGACAGACTTGGACCTGATGGCACGGCAGCCTGGGATGAAATGGTCTCAGGCTCCCAGGGGAATGAGAAAAATCAGGTCAGTGCGTTCTGTCAGTATAAACTTGTCAACTATGCTTTTTTTTTTTTTTTTAGAAAATCCCGCCGTTTGCCCTGAAACAGCGCCATTCTTACTTGTGGGTAAGCCTTCCTTTCTTTTAGGAAAGGACCGTGAGAATCAATCTAGGTGGCTGCTTTTGGAACTTCCTTTGCCACTGTCAGAGAGTGTCCTCTCCGTGGGACTCTGAGCGCCCACTGGCCCGTTAGACCACTGATGTGTTCTGTATACAGTGTTCCCCCAGCTCATAATCCATCTCTGTGCCTGAGAGCCATTACCGCCACCCAGAGCTTGTGTTTCCCTGAACCCAATTTGGGAAAGCTGGCATTTAGCAAGTGGTGTGATTCGTCAGTGAACTTTCACAGAACTGCGCCATGCTTTCCTGGAAGTCTGTGCTCGGTGCCAGGGGGTGGGAGCACGTGTCTGCGCTGCCAGCTGGGGCCGTAAATCACCCTGGGAGAGCACTGAGTGGTAGATCCACGCCCTCCTCATCCAGATGCGACAGGAAAATCGCCGAGGGACGTTTCAGTGCTGGCTGGAATGAGAAGATCCTAAGAGAGCCTTGGGCTAGTCACTTTGCTCTTCATAATCCAGGCTTTATCAGAGAAGTCTTTTTTGGGGGGGGCGGGGGGGAGGTGGGGAAAGAGAAAGCCATTCCTGGGCCAATAGAAATGTGCAAAGGCAGGACTCAGTGTCTAGAATTTAGCACTAGGGAATCAGGGAGGGGCCCTGACAGCCAGAGAGGGAGTGGCTGGAGGGGAATATGGCATCCGGGTGACAGGTGGCAGAGGGATCCTGGGCTTGGGGAGGGGAGTTGGGGGGTGAGGAGAGGAGTGTTGAAATCAGAGCAGCAGGTTGGAGCCCAAGAAGGGAGAGTCTGGGCAGGGAGGTTTCTGGAGCCCTGGAGCAAGGAGTCTGTCTGTCCTGCTGTGGCCCTGCACTGCGCCCTAACCTTCTGGAAGGTCAGTGGTGGGTTAGCAGCCTTTCCGTGGGGCCTGCAGGAGTAGAGGAGGCTGGCAGGCTTCTCAGGCTTGGGCAATGCAGGGCAGCGATAGGCCGCTGGGTGCAGGAGGCCAGATGGGGAGAAGAGGGTTTGGAAGACAAGGAGTGGAGCTGGACCTCAGAGCAAGTGGACGGGGGGGGGGGGGGGGGGGTTGGGGAGGGGAGGTGGGGAGGGCACTCCCAAGACCAGGAATCCTTAGGTAGAGCTGTGGGGATGGGGCTGAACATCCCCCCGACTCGGGGGTTCTGGCTAGGATTGTGCTACAAGGAAAGGGAGTCCTCAGGAAGCCCCTGGCCTGGGATGTGGGTGTTGTGCCCTGTGTGTGCACAAGCTTTCCCCTCACCCACCCTCCCTCTGGCCTCTCCTCCCTCAGCAGCCTCGTCTGCAGAAGCAAAAATGGACTCACCCCAGTTGCATCACCTCTATTTCCGTCCATCTCCATAAGATATTTGCCCAGCAATGAAAACACTTGTTTTCATCAGAAACTTGGGAGCCGAAGCGGATGCTTCCATTTCTCTGCCTTCTAGCCTCTCCCAGAGCCCAGGGAGGACCCAGCTCAGCGTCTGATGAGCCTGGCCCTTTAGGGGGCGATCTTGGATCAGCAAAATGGTGCCGTACAAGGGGCCTCATCCCCCTCTTATCCGCCAGACTTGTCCCCCAGCAGCGACCGTGATTTGCAGGATGACATTCCCACAGAGTCAGGGTAATCTGGGGCAGGAAGATGGATTTGATGAGGCCTCACAAGCTGCTTTCCTTGTAAATTTTTGGCAATTGCTTTATTTTTATGGAGGAAATGGATCAGACCCTGACACATCCCATCAGGGCTGGCCTTCGTGGCCAAGCTCTGACCAATCATTGATTGCCGGGGCGGGTAGGGGATCGATGTGTTTAAAAGTCTCACCCAGGTCAAGCCACAGACAGAGAGAAAATATTTGCCAAACATATATCTAATAGAGGTCTCTATCCAGAACATACGAAGGACTCTCAAAACTCAATCATATGAAAACAAAGAACCAATTTTAAAAAGATGTCCTCTGAGCAGACACTGCACAGAGAGATCCGGTTGGCCAGTGAGCGCATGAAAAGATGCCCGACGTGTTAGTTATTACAGAAACCCCCGTGGGAGCCGCAATGCAATTCCACTTCGCCCCCTGAGATGGGAAAGCAACTGGCATCCCAAGTGCTGGGAGGATGAGGAGCAACCGGACTGTCATGCGCTGCTTGTTGGATGCAAAAGGGTGAGGACAGCCGTGCCCGGGTGACTCCATTGGTTGGAGCATCACCCCATATATCAAAAGGTTGCGGGTTCGATTTCCGGTCATGGCATCTACCTAGGTTGTGGGTTCATCCCCTATCAGGGCCTGTATGGGACGCAAGCAATTAATACTTCTCTCTCATATCAATGTTTCTCTCTCTCTCTCTCTCTCTCTCTCTCTCTCTCTCTCTCTCTCTCTCTCCCCCTTCCCCCACCCTTCCTTTATCTCTAAAATACTATCAATAAAAACATAGCCTCTGATGAGGATTTAAAAAAAAAAGGAGTGAAATCACTTTGGAAAAGTTTTGCAGTTTCATAAAATGTTTAACACCTACCACCATACAGGAAAAGAAAGCCCAAATACTTGCCATACAGCCGGAACCGGTTTGGCTCAGTGGTAGAGTGTCGGTCTGCGGACTGAAGGGTCCTGGGTTCGATTCCGGTCAGGGGCATGTACGTTGGTTGCGGGCACATCCCCGGTGGGGGGTGTGCAGGAGGCAGCTGGTCGATGTTTCTCTCTCATCGACGTTTCTAGCTCTCTGTCTCTCTCCCTTCCTCTCTGTAAAAAATCAATAAAATATATTTATAAAAAAACAACAAAAAACAAAAAAACAAAAACAAATTCTCGCCATACAGATACTTGTGTACGAATGCTCATGGTGGCTTTATTGGACTAGCCATACACTGGCAACAACCCAGTGTCCACCACCAATCGTGGCACCCTGTGTAATGCAATCCTCTTCTGCAATATATAGGAATGAACCATTGATACATACATCGCCCATGAATCTCAGTATTATTCCACTAACCGGAAGAAGCCAGACAAGTAAGAGCACACGCTGTATGATTCCATTAGCTGAAATTCTAGAAAATAAAAGCTAATGCAAAGTAACAGGAAGCTCACCAATGGCTGCCTCGAGCAGGGGAATGGGAGGGAGAGATGCAAAGAGGCAGAGGAAACATTTGAGGGTAATGGGTATTCACCAGGCTGAGGGGGTTTGCATCCCCCAAACTTCATATGTTAAAATCCTAACTACCTATATGCTAGTATGAGGAGGTGGGTTCTTTGGCAGGTGAGTAGGTCATGAGGGTGGAGAACTCATGAGTGGGATCAGTGCCCTTATGAAAGAGATTTCCGAGGGATCCCTTCCCTCTTCTGCCACGTAAGAACACAGCAGTGAAGCCGTTGGCTGTCTATGAATCACGGAGTAGGCTCTCACCACACCCCCAATCTGCCGGTGTCTCTATCTGAGACTCCCCAGCCCCCAAAACTGTGAGAAATAAGTGTTGTTCAAGCTACTCAGTCTTTGGTATTTTTGTTACAGCAGTCCAAACAGACTAAGACAAGAATGTTTATTTTCTTTGATTGTGGTGGTGATTTCATGGGTATATACATATGTCAAACTTATCAAAATTGACACATTAAATATGCACAGTTCATTGTATATCAACTATAATGCAATAAAGCTGTTTAAAATCTTCAGAAAGGTTTCCACACGGCACTGTCTTCCGAGCTTCAGAAGGTGAATGCACAGTCTCCGTAGCGAAGGGCATTGTTTGGCCCCGATTCCTCAGCCGCTCTCCACATCAGCACCCTTTGCCATGGAACTCTGCAATACCCGCCCGCTGTGGATGGGAAGCTGTCCCGCCCTCGACAGAAAGCATATGGCTCCCCATATGACTGGCTCTTGGCAGGAAGATGTCAACAGATGTGAAGCTACTGTGATGTAGCTGAGGCCGTGCACTGGGCTGCCTCTTGTGTCTCTACCGTTGCTGTGAGAACAAGTCTGGGCTGACCTTCAGGAGGATGAGAGATACACAGATAGGAGCCAGGCTGCTCTTGTCATTCCAACCAAGGTCAGCCTATATCAGCCAACACCCATGGAACCCCCAGATAGGTGAGCGAGGCCAGCCAAGATCAGCAGAGCTGCCAGAGAAGCAAGCAGTAAATACACGGAGTGGCCAGATTATTATGATCTTTGAACACATAATTATCTGGCCACTCAGTGTGTGTGTGTGTGTGTGTGTGTGTGTGTGTGTGTGTGTTTTAGAGCTCCAGTGCATGAATTTATGCATGGTGGGGTCCAGTCAGCCTGGCCAGGGTGGCCAAGGGGAGGGGACATGGGCAGTTGGCTGGCCTGCCTGCTGGTCAAACTCCTGGTCTAGGGGACAATTTGCATATTAGCCTTTTATTATATAGGATATACACTGAGTGGCCAGATTATTATGCGTTCAGAGATCTGACCACTCAGCGTATGTTTGGATGTTAGCCAATGAGGCTTTCTGATTTCTGTTAGACAGTCTAACTGTGGTAATAGATAACAGATTCAGGCCGTATATGAAAAAGCCTAGGGTTATCTGGGAAGGCTTCCTGGAGGAAGTAGAGTGAGATGGGTTTGATGGTGAGCATGAACTGGCCATAGGAAGGATGAGGGGAGGATGAAAGAGCAGAGATCTGCAAAAGACTGTAGGCCTGACAGAACTCAGGGCAGGAAACAGGGACAGTAACTCAGTGTGGCCGGGGACAAGGATGGGACATGGAAGGAGATGAGACAGGGAGAGAGGCCAGCTCACTTCACGAGGGGCTTGGATGCCAGGCTAAGGCATTTTTAGGAAGTAAGGAGCCATGGCAGCTTTTAGGTGAGGCTGGCCTTTTAGAACGACCTTTCACCTGGCATGAATGGAGGCAGGGTTGGAGCTGACAAGACGGAGGCTGGGGCCACAGAGTAGGGGAGCAGGGGAGCAAGGCCAGCGGCCTGAACTCTGGCCAGGATGGAGATCTGGGAGAGCCATTTCTGGGACAATGACCCCAGCGGGTGTCCCTGTGGCTGGTTCTTCCCTTACGGCTCTCCCCATCCCAGGCTCACCTGAGTCACAGCACAGAGCCCGTGGCTTGGGTCCAGCTCACCTCTCATTACGGCCAATGAAGTTAAATTTTCCATCCATTTATTTTCTCATCAATTTTTAATGGTTCGCCAGTCAATGAGAACTGGGAAATAGCTTTCAAGGCTCCAAGTGCAGGGGTGAGAAGAAGAGCTTCCCATGATGCTTGCGAGGTTGTTGTATTAATAAGACCCCGAGCTCACCTCCTGTGCTGCTGGAATTAATTACATGGTGCCTAAGTACATCCCTCGACGATCAGCCCACGTTTAGTTAATATCACAGGTTGGCTGAATGGGAAGGATGTGCTCATGTGTCATAGAGAGGAGCGTCCATGGTAACGCGTGATTGATGTCAGGGAGGGGCCTGGGCATGTTCACAGTTTCGGCTTCTGAATGGCTTCTGCGTAAACTCCCTGGAGGCGAGCTTGCTAGACTGGACAGCTACCTCCTGGCTATGCTGTGGCTTCAGGCAATCTGCAAAGCCTAGCTGGGGGGCAGTTTCCTCTTCTTTACAATGAGGTAGTAACTTTTCCCCCCTCTCAGAATGGACCTCCCAGACCTGGTGGAAAGCGCTCTCTGGCCTGGTCCCCACAGCAGCCTAACGCCCCTGCAGACAAAAGGCCCTTGTCAGTCCCTTTGGCGAGAAAAGGGACCCCCCTCCCCACACTCTCCGTCCCCATCAGGGCTCCCTGCAGCACCAGCACCAGCCTGCCTCACAGAGAGTGTGAAAGCAATGCCCGCTGTCAAAATTCCTTCCCGGAAGATTTATGTCCTCTACACACAGAACATCTCCCAGGGCCCTTCCTCTGGTGTGTATCCCGGAGACCAGAGCACGCAGACAAGGTGAGAGTGCTAAAAATGCACCATAAATTCACAGTGTCGGAGGCACGAAAAGCCATATTCATGCGGTGCATGATGGGGCTGCCTCACTGGGGGAAACCTACTCCCAGATGATAGGAGGTACTGATGGATGCTTCTCCAGTGGCAAAGGGTCTCTCATGAGAATCTCAGCATCTTAGAACCCAGAGGGCATCAACACCTGGAATCTTATGTTACCACTAGGCACCTGTTGCAGGAATATTCCTGCAAGACTTCCAGCGGGCTTCCTTCCCGCCACCCCCACCTCTCCCAACCCCCCACCTCTCCACCCCCTCCCACCTCTCCACCTGCAGCAGGCAGGACCAGGCGGGGCAGGGCTGGTGGGCCTGCTCCACCACGCCCATGGCCACCACCACCACCATCGCCACCATCTCCTTGGCCACTGTGCACCTCACCCCGTCCTGCCCTGCACAAGCTGCCAGTGCTTTCCCTCCCAGCAGCTTCAGCCACCTTGCTTTCCACTTTTCCTCCCTCTTCCTTCTATGCTGTCTTCAGTCTTCACTCCTGCCTCCCTCCACGTATGCAAATTAACCACCATATTTGTTGGGTTAATTTGCATACCTGCTCTGATTGGCTGGTGGGTGTGACTTATGGGTGTGACTTGTATAGCAGAATGATGGTTAATTTGCATATTGCTCTATTATTAGGTTAGATGTCTTAGAATCTTTAACAGAATCTTAAATGATAACACCTAAGGCCAGATGTCAGAATCATAGAAGTTTAAGATTTCAGGGACCTCAACCATCTTGCCCAGACACCCAATGAACAACACCCAAGTCACTCTGATATGTGAGGGCAATTCTTCCAGACAGAGGCAGCCATGCATGCAAAGGCACTGAGGCACAATGGCTCTTGGTGTATTTGAGGAACAGCAAGAGCCTGTAAGACTCCAAGACCTTGGGGCACATTAGGAATAAGGAAGAGGATGCTTCTTCCCCCAGGGGTAGGCAGCTGGAGGGCAGGCACTGGGCACACAGTGGTGAGAAATCACAGTCTAAATGTGTTCAGTTCATGGCCCCAAGTAGCCAGCAGGACCTTGACGCTGGACACATTCAGAGAGAGGGCTTGGGTGTAAGGGGTTTAGAGAAGCCAGGCTACGGAGGAGCAGGTAAAGGTCCAGGATGTTCCCCTCAGAGAAGAGGGGGGCTGTCAGCGGGTACGGGGTGGGCTGCATGTGGAGGCCCTGGGTGGCTGTGGACAAGTGGGCAGGAGAATGGGTGTCAGACAGGCCAGAACTCATGTTTAGACTCTGACAGGGGCCCCCTGTGTGACCTTGGGTCACAAGGTCACCAAGAGAGTAGGGACTATCCAACAAGGGGGACTTACCCAGCTTGAGACCAGCTTAGTTCTTTGTGACTCAGTGTTTTCATTTGTAAGTGGGACTGGTCATTTCTGAGACCTGGGGCTGTGGAGAATGGGGAGGAAATAAACTGTAAAGAAGAAAATGAACACGCAGAGTCAGCCCCTCACCGGAGGACCCCCCTTCACCTCCCCGCCTCAGCTTCTAGAGTCTGTGAATTCAGGGGGCCCGGACTGACAACTACAGAGGGGTCTGGCTGCCCAGGGGTCTGCTGGAAAGAGGCCTGCACAGCCAGTCTCCAGAGGCAAGGCCACAGTAACATGGTCAGTCTTAAGCACACCAGGAGGGAGGTGTGGGCCACAGGGGGTGGCAGAGAGGGGTGTGGGGAGGGAGGGGTGCACTGTTCCCTCTCCCTCCTTCCTGGCAGAGCCTTGCTCCTCCGCTGGGCCTGCTGCACCACATTTGGAGGAACATCTGGATCAGCACAGCACTGAAGAGACATTCGCACATTCGGGGGTGGAGGGTAGAATCCAGGTGGCCTCGCTCCATTCCCCTTCAGGTGTGTGCAGGAGCTGCTCATGGGCCCGGATGGAGAGCCCGCGGCAGGGTGTCCTGCCAGGCTGGGTTTGGCACAGGAGTCATGGAGAGCATCAGGTGGCGTGGTGAAGGAGGGGGTGTCTGGCAGAAATCCGTGTGAAGGGAAATAATTCCATAATTCATTGTGAATCAGGAAGGATCTGCTGCTTCTGCATTCGAGGAGCCCTTGAGTGACGGCTCCTGGGGCCTCCTTCAGTGTTTGCCTTTCTCTGAAGGTGATGGATGTGACAGCAGCTCTAATGAGCCGAGGGTAGGCTGCGAGGCAGCCAGCGACATCTGTCCCCACCCAGCTCCAACTGCTGCGATGGCCCCCAGGGGGACACCTGGGTAAACTCAGGACCCAGTAGGGACACACGCTGCCGAGAGCTGGGCTGGGCTGGGACTCTGCACATCACTCACAGTCCCAGAGCTCAGTACCCAGGCTCAGGGCATGGGGCTCCACGCCTGTGCCTGCTCCTCCACAGCCCCTCCAACTGCCCACAGCACAGGTGGATGGAACTTGGGAGGTCAAGTCCGCAGACCTGGTCCAAGTCCCATCACCACCTCTCCTGAGCCACTTCCTGTAAAACAGGGATGGCAAGACTCAGAAGGAGGAGTGGCTGGTACCCAGCACCTTCCCCACAATGCTCTGGGACTCCTTTTACAGCCGCCACTCCAGCCGGCAGACACACACGGTGGTAGAGAGTACAGAGAGGGTTCTGCATGCTGGCAGGCCTGGGCTCAAGTCCTTTAAACTGTGTGACTCTTGGCAAGCACTCAGCCTCTTCGCACCCCATTTTCCTCATCCATCAATGGAGACTGTAAGCGTTCTCACATACAGGGCTGTGAGGAGGTTTGGATGAGATAACAGAAGTAAAACAGGCATACAGCAAGTGCTTAATAATCTTCAGGTCATCACCATCATCACCATCTCTCCTTCATCACCATCATCACCATCATCATCACCATCATCATCACCATCGTCATCAGCAGCTGAGCTTTCTCTCTGCACATAGTGAAATATTATGCAATTGGGGCCATACTCTGTATTCAATTCTCTCTTACCATTCATTCCATCAGCAGCATTTTCCTACATCACTGAAAATTCCTCAAAAGTGAGATGTTAATAGCTTTGTAATTGTACCTCATTCAGATGCACCATGATTTACCTCCCCAGCCTCGCCTGGCAGATCCTGAGAAGATTACAGTCTTTTATACACAGGAGGCTGTGACGAACGTTTTCGGCCTCAGGTGCCTGGTCTCTGACACGTCCTCAGGACAGATGTCTGCAGGTGGAGAACAGCGATGATTCTCAGACTCCGAGTCTTTATCACTCAGTCCTTCCTGAAAATGGCCCTGATGGGCAGCCCCCAGCAGCCTGCAAGGACGCTTGTCTCACCACCCACAGCCCTGGCCCGTGGTGCCGGCTTCCCAGCTGCACGATCATCAATCACATCCGTTCCCAGGTGTCTGGAAGCCTCCTGACAAGGACAAGAAACAGCCTGGGGTGGCGGCTCAGCCAGGGGAGTCAGAGGAGCTGGTCCCATCCCACCTGCCCTCGCCTGCCAGGTGCCACGGCCTGGCCCTCCCCCTGCTCTGGGCTTGCCTACCTATTGCAATGGCGCCCAGCTGGTCTCCTCCCTCTAGTCCAGGGGTCCTCAAACTTTTTAAAGTGGGGGCCAGATCACAGTCCCTCAGAGAGCTGGAGGGCCGGACTATATGAACTACTAATCCCTACTGTAACACCTTGGCTGCGCTCACTGCCCAAAAAACCTGGCGGGCAGGATCAGACTCCCCTGGGGGCTGCATGTGGCCCGCAGGCCATAGTTTGAAGACCCCTGCTCTAGTCCATCCAGTGCCGGGAACAGGGCCTGACGCCCAGTAGGTGCTGAGTGACTATCTGCTGGAGCCTGAGCTCCAAGTGCACTTTCTAAAGGCCCCTCCCACCTCCAACCTGCGTGACACTGACGTGGTGGTGCTTCTTTGCTTTTCGCCACATGTTGCTGCTGTGCCAGAGAAAACGCCAGGGACCCAGGTGCTGGAGGCAGACCACCTGGGCTCCGTTTTGCCACTCAGTAACTATGTGTTGCTGGGCAGGTTATTCAATCTTGTTTGCAAGCCACTAGTCTATGGTACTTCGTTATAGCAGCTCCAACCAAGACAGCCAAGGACCTGCTGCACAGGATGTGTGAGGACCTACCCAACGGGCTCACCCAGATCTGGGCCCATAGTGGGGCCAGGCACGATCAGGGACTGTCCCTGGGACTCTGGCCACACGGGCCAGCAGGGCCTGAGGTTCACCTGGACCACCACCGGCTCTCCCTGTCCGGCCCTACCCCTCGCTGCATGCCCTCCCCCCTCCCCCCGGACTGTAGCCGCTCTGCCTGGTTGCCCCTCTTGATCAATCTCCCTCTCCATCTCCCACTTAACAAACAGCTCCACTTAAAAAGCCATCTGGGAGGATGGATGGTGCGAGGCACATTTTGCGGAACAAGTTTTTAGAGAAAAGAGCTGAGGAAGGCACAGCACTCATGATTCCAATCTTATTAGGACTCGCGGCTCTGATCCTTGGGGTAGAATTGTATTTCTGCAATGGACATGCTGTGCTCCACACCCTCCCCCCAACCCTCCCAGCCCCGCCACCTTCCCAAATTCTGGACTCCATCTCCATTGAGTGGGCCTGCTCCCAGCATCCCCAGCTCACCCCCATCCTCGAGATAACCCCCCTCCCTGCTGCAGGAGTCTCTGGTGGTCTTTGAGGCAGGGGTCTTTGAGGCAGGTTCGAGGACAATGGGTGGACGCCCTGTAAAGGAGACATGTGTTCACACTCAGAATGAATGACCAGCCTGGAGAGGGGGTGTGAGCTCCCTGTCCCTGGAAGTGTGCACAGCAGACGGGTGCTCCCTCAGCAGAGAGGCTGAGAGAACTGGGCCTGAGTCCCAGCCACGCTGTCCTCAAGGTGTCTGACCTTCAGCAACAACTCTCACACTCGCTGAGCCTCGGGTTTTTTCATCTGGAAAATCAGGAAAATAATAGTTCCCACTTCCCCGGGGTTGTCATGGGGACACAATGACATAATGTGCGCAGAGCACTGAGCACACACTGTACATTCTCATTACCGGGAGGGGGAGGTGGCCGCGATCTTGACACTCAAGCAATTTCAGATTCAACATTTCTGTAATTTAAAAAACCCAAGTCTCTGAGATTCCGTGATTCAATTATCTTAAGATGATAAGACTCGATAAGAAGAGTCTGAGGCTTTAAGACAGTGCGATCTTGTTCTTCTCACCCACCGCTCATTAGCAGCGTGAGGCAGTGTGATCCCCAGGTTCCCGCTCCATCCTCCACCCGCAGAGCCGGACCCAGCCGTGGGCCTTGCCTCTTCCCTCTTCAAATCTGCTGTCTCCGACTATTTTTCTCCTGCATCTTTGCCCCAGGGAGACAGGCCCCTCAGTTCCAGCCTGGTGACTGTGTTTCTCACCTCTGTCCCCCACCCACCCCACCAGCCATCTCCCCACCTCTAAGCTGCCTTCCCGGCCAAGGTTGAAAGGAGAGCTTCGCGAGGCTTCCCTCACTCCCAGTGGAAATCAGTGTTTCCAGGCACCTGTTTCAGCCCTGCGGTGAGTCTGACTCCTCACTGCTGTGGGAGAAAGACTCTTCCCCCCGCCCCCATGGAGGATCCCTTCCTGGGGCTATTCCAAGCCCCCTCCAGAGCCTCCCCTCTGACCTGCCTTCCCACCTCCTCTGTCGCCTTGTTCTCACACGTGGTGCCTGCTTTGGACTGAATTGTGCCTCCCAAAGCCACATGTCCAAGCCCTGACCGCCCCCTCCCACCCCGACACACCCACACTTGCAATGGCATTAAGAGGAGGAGCCTTTGGGAGGTTGCAATGCAGCCCCTGTGACGAGATCAGTGCCCCCATAGGAGATGCCCTAGAGCCAGCTTGCTCTCCCTCCACCATGTGAGGGTATGACGAGAAGACAGCAACCCAAAGAGGGCCCTCGTCAGGGCACCCAGAACTGTGAGAATTTCTGAGGCCGAAGCCTGTGGTGTGTGTCTGGCAGCTGAGCTGACGAGGACAGTGCCCTGGTTCTCCCCGTCGGCCTCCTCTCCGCTCCCCTCCCTGTGTGAGCCCACCTTGCCTGGGGGCCACCCGAACAGCCCCAGATCTCTCTCTGCAGCCAAACTCCAGGAGCTGGGACCCGTAGGGAGGGTCTTCCATGTCCCAGCTGTGCCAGGTGCTGAGCCGGACAGGCTGACTCGCCTCCGGGCCTTTCCATCTGGGGCTCCTGAGGCTTCCACCTCTGGGTGGCTCATGGCCTCCAGCCTCTGGCATGTTCAAAGCCACACCTTTCATCTTCCCATCAGATCTGCTCCTCCCCACCATTCCCATCTTGGTGTTTTTCCAGCGGCACCTGCTCACCAAGTCAGAACAAGGGGGCATCTTCATCTCTGCCCTCTTTTTACCCACAGGACCATCAAGTCCTGCCAATTGTAACTTCTTCAATCCTCTGGAATCTCCCTTCCCCCATCCCTCTACCCCACCCCAGCTCAGGACCTGGTCATCTCTGGCCCAGACCAACCCATGTCCTCCTGCCTGATCCCTCAGCCCCACTGCCACTCCTTCACTCCATCCACATTGTAACCCTGAGCCTGAGTGAGGGGGCCCTGCCGAGGCCCATGCTTTAGGGGCCCCTTCCAATCTGCTCCAGCCAGGCCCATCCCATCAGGAATCTTAGAGGACAAGGGAATAAGCTCCAGTGTCCCAACCCCAGAACTCCCTGCCTGATTGACTCTTGTTTATCATCTACTAGAGGCAGATGATAAACATGAATCTTTGTGCAATAGGCCTTCCTTCCCCTGGCTGCTGGTAGTGGTTTTCCTCTAGCATCCAGGACCCAGGCCTTCACTCTGGCCTTCAGTCCTCAGCCTTCAGTCTTCAGTCTTAGCTCCGTTCCTGCATATGCAAATTAACCCACCAACACCTTTGTTGGGTTAATTTGCATACTCACTCCTGATTGGCTGGTGGGCATCACGGAGGCATGGTCAATTTGCATTTTTCTCTTTTATTAGTATAGATGTCCCACTATACTGTGGGCTCCAGGGGACAGTGACTTTCTTTGTCTGCTTTGTTCACAGATGGTGCCAGCATGCAGCAATCAAAATATTTGTGGAATAGAAAAATGAATGAATGGTGTTGATCACACTGCGCTGGCATACACTGTTTCTGTCTCTGACCTGCCTTCTGCCACCCAAGCATTCTGTGCACTCGGCTGGAGCAAGGTCCAGGCCTTGCCATCTCTGTACCTGGCACCAGCATGGGTCCGGGCACCAGTTAGCAATGGCAAGGGCTTCTTTCCTCCCAAGTGCAGGAGCTGATGGATGGGTGGACAGGGTGTCACTGAGAGCCCGGGGTTTAAAAATAAACCTGCTCTTAGCTCTCCCAGGTGTCATTTGTAACTTCTTATAAACGTCGTTGGCAGAGCAGATTTCAGCCGCTTGAGGGGGATATTCAGGTTCAAGAAATAGAAAGCTTAAAAATAAATGCAGCACACCAAGTGGCCCCAATGGACAGGGGCTCCCTCTTGCCCTGGGAGTGCAGCCTCGGGGCAGGGCGGAGAGTGGGGGTGAGGGAGTTCGTGTTTCTGCTGGGAAGCACAGGGCAGCTTCAGGCAGGGGCTCGGAGGCCCAGGGCTCTGGCTGAGGGGGCCCCTTCACATAGTGCTGGGCTCCCCTCCACCTGCCTCGGAGGGTGTGAGAAAGCCCACCAGGCTGTCCTGAGGTTTGAGCAGGAGTGGGGGCAGGACCCTGGGCCTTAGCCAGGCTCTGCAGCAGGCTGACCATGTCAAAGAGGGAGAATGAAAGGAATCCCAGCCAGTCTCCCTGCGGCTTGGGCCCCACCACAGCCTCCCTGGGGGACTTTCAAGGCAGCCACGGCTCTTCCCACCACATGGCCTTAGCCCACAGCCCAGTGTGGGGGCAGGGTGAGGATGGTCTCCTCTCCATGTCCCGCCCCCTCTCCTGTGGGGCACTGTGGGCTCTCCCCTGTGTGCTCCTGGGACATCAGCTGCCTCCCAGTCAGCAGATCCCAAGCCGCACACTCTGGCCTCTGGTACTTCTGGAAATTTGACTCCACCCATGTGGTCCCTCAGATAGAAACCTGGGTGTCCGCTGGATAAATTCTTCACCCACATCCACCTATCCCCAGGTAGGATGCTTCCACCTCCAGGACACCTCCTACGTCCACCCACTGCTGTCCACTGTCTCAGCCTCTGCTCTGGTCTGAGCTGCCATTGGCTCCTGCCTAGATGTTCCCCTTCACCTCCTCACTGGGTCCCTGCTCCCACTCTAGCCTCCATGGAGGATCTGGGGGCTGTTTTAAGAAACCAATCACACCAAAACTGGTTTGGCTCAGTGGATAGAGCGTCGGCCGGTGGACTAAAAGGTCCCGGGTTCGATTTCGGTCAAGGGCATGTACCTCGGTTGCAGGCACATCCCCAGTGGGAGGTGTGCAGGAGGCAGCTGGTCGATGTTTCTCTCTCATCGATGTTTCTAACTCTCTATCCCTCTCAATTCCTCTCTGTATAAAATATATATATAAAAAAAAAGGAAAAAAAAGAAAAGAAAGAAACCAGTCACATCAAGTCACCCCCTTACTTAAACCCTTCAGTGCTGCTCACAGAACCTTGAGTAAACCCAGCCCTGCTCGGCAAGGCCCAGGAGGCTCCATGGGGTCTGGCTTCCTTCCCCTCATTATACTCTGCCCACCCCAGGGCCTTTGCACATGCTGTTCCCACTCCCTAGATCACTGTGTCCCCTACTCTTCAGGTCACCAGCTCCTTCAGGTCTCAAATTATGTGCCATCTCCTAAGATTCCCCCACCTGAGTTCGTCCTCATCATCCTCCCACATAACCTGTGTACATGGCATGCGTGACCCCACCCCAAGGTGTCATGGTCTGTGTGATTTTTTCCAAGGGCCATGTTCCACTCTTGACTGTGAGCCCCAGGAGTGCAGGCAGCTTGTTCAATGGGTTTATTCCCCATCCTGCACCCAGCGTGTGCTTGTCACATAGTAGGTGCTCACCAAATGACCTGGGTGAATTAGTGGAACCCTAAGAATGGAAAGGAAGTAAAGACTAAATAGCCTGTTCCTTAAATGGAATGAAAATAACTCAAAGTGCTGCTAATTGTTGTATTTTGTGTGTGTGCGTGGGGGGGGGGGGGGGGGAGGGGAAGGGGGGGAAGGGGGGAGGAACTTGTTTTTATTTTAGATTTTGTAGTTCACACTGCTTAATCAGAGCTAGTAATTACAACTCTTGTTTCTGGTTCGTGCCTCCTCGACTCAGGCCCCCAGGGCAGGAACCGTTTCATATTTAAGCAGTGTCAGTTCTGCGTGCTCTCCGGGGAGAGTGTGCCTGAGTGTGGAGTGACATTCTCAGCCATGCTAATGAGATCAGGAAAACAGACTGGGCCCCAGGCAGGCTGCAGGGGCAGGGCTGCGGGGGGGGGGGGGGGGGGGGGGGGGGAGGAGAGGGTGGGAAGGGTCTCCCTCTAACAAGCCAGAGAAGCCAGACCCACCTGCTGGGCCCTGTCTACTCACAACTCCCCAAACCCTGGTCCCCAGAAAAGCCAAGCCCACATCCTTCCTGGTCACCACCCCAGACCCTGCCCAGAAGGCAGGACAGCAGCCAGTGCCAGGGGAGGACTCAGCCACCCTCACCCCACATCCTCCTCAGGGGCTCCCGGGATCCTCCCCTTCACCAGGGGTGAGGGGACCAGGAGGGATGGTGGTGGGTAGTTTGGGGCCTTGCTGGAAAGCCAGCTTCCTCCTCTCTCCATGTGGGACAGGACACTTCCCTCGGCTCCCAGTCCTATCTGCTCACGGTCATCCCCATCTCCATCCAACCCACCCGGTCTCAGATGGTACTTCCTGGTTGCCAGGCAATTCACATACATGATCAAAACCCTGATGGAAAGCCCCAGAGGCAGTTGGCCCCAGCTTGGAGATGAGAAAACCAAGGCCTACAAAGAAAAGGCCCTGGCCAGGCCTCAAAGCTGGTGAGTGGGGGGAAGTACTCAGAGAGGGAAGAGCCCCTAGTGGTTAGAACATAGGCCTCAGCATCCAACAGATGTGAGTTTGAGTCCTGGCTCCGCTGTTTCCCTCGGGCCTGTTTCCTTACGGTCTCTGGGCATGGATTTCCTTCTCCATCTCATCGTGTCTGAGTGTCCCCAGCAATACCAGGTGCTGGTTAGATGTGGCGTTCATTTCCCAGATGCAGAAACTGAGGCTCGGGGAAGGAGAGAGCTTTGTCCATGTTTGCACAGAAAGGACATGGTGGCACTGGGACTGGGCCCCAGCCTGACTGGCACTGTCCTCTCTGCTGCCCTCAGTCTCAGGGAGCAGTTCGTCCGCCCCAAGCTCCCCAAGACTGACGGCTCTGCCACTTACAAACCGCGAGGCCTTGGGAAGCTGGTTCCCCCACCTATAAGGGGAGCAGATGATATCTTCCTTTCTCTCTCTCTTTAAAAGAAAACACATTTTATTGATTTTTTTTACAGAGAGGAAGGGTGAGGGATAGAGAGTTAGAAACATCAATGAGAGAAACATCGATCAGCTGCCTCCTGCACACTCCCTACTGGGGATGTGCTCACAACCAAGGTACATGCCCTTGACTGGAATCGAACCTGGGACCCTTGAGTCCACAGGCTGACGTTTTGTCCACTGAGCCAAACCTGGTTAGGGCAGTGGTCAGGAAACTCATTAGTCAACAGAGCCAAATATCAACTAATGAGTTTCCTGACCACTGAAATTTCTTTGGAGAGCCAAATTTTTTAAGCTTAAACTTAGAAATGCCACTTCTTAAAAATAGACTCGCCCAGGCCATGGTATTTTGTGGAAGAGCCATACTCGAGGGGCCAAAGAGCCACAGTTTGCTGACCATGGGGTTAGGGCAATACCTTCCTCTCTTAAAGGTCCTCTGTGATAAAATAAGGTCACAATTGTGACACTGACCAGTCAGAGGCCTGGCACACAGTAGGTGCTCAGCACACACTGATTTTTTTCTTCCATGAGATTCCTCTGTACCTAGAGTCCTTCACTGAACCTCAGCCATTCCCTCTGTGGGTCTCTCAGGGGAAGGGAGGGAGAGGTCAGGGGAGAAGGTGACCTTT